>NW_009242971.1:756520-765954 GCF_000388065.1 Fonticula alba | reverse complement strand
AGAGGGAGGGGGGGGGGAGACCGGGAGGGGGAGTGGTCGGAGGCAGGGGCGTGGGAGGCGGGAAGAAAGTCCGGTGGGGGTCTGAGGGACAGCGGTCGCCGGGGAAGGAAAGCGGCGGAGAAGTCCAGGCACATACCCAGATCCGCCGGCATCGGCGTGGTGTCCTGTGGCGCGGGACACCCATCAATGGCCTTCTGCTGGGTGCCGAAGTGCCGCCGCAGGAAAAAGAACGCCGCGATGATGCCGATCCCGGCCGATACGCCAAAGGCCAGGGCTGACCGCGATCGCATGTTCAACAGCGACGAGAGGGAGGCAAGGGACATGTCGCAGGATGGAGAGGGGGGGGGAGCAAGGGTGACGCGGGAGGACAGGGGGAAGAAACGCGCGCGGAGGGAGAGGGGGGGGGAGGGGAGCGCGGAGGGGAGAAAAGAGGGAGGTGTGGTGGGGAGTGTGCCCCGGGTGCCCGTGGGACCGTTGCTGAAATGCAACGGGCGCCGGGTCGACACTCCCGGGCGTGGCTGTGGCAGGGAATCTGTCCCCCCCCCACACACACACACATACAGCCCCGTGCAGCACGGGGCGGCAACTTGGCTCGCTGGGTGGCCCCCGCTCGCCCCAGGGGGGATGTGAACTGGACAGCCAGAAAAAAAAAAAAAAAAAGACCCGGCTCCCCTGGTCACCAGCGCCCCCATCACCGGTCTTGACAACATCCGGCTGGACCGCGCCGCCAGCTGGGGGAGGGGGCTGGTGGCGAGGGCTTTTCAGGGGAAGACACGGGCGCCGGCGGGAGCTCGCCAAAAAATCCCCTCCCAAATCTCGGGCGAGCACCACAAGGGATCGGGCTACCGCGGTAGCCACGGCCCCTCGACAGATGCTCGAACACCGGTGGTCAAACCCCACGCCCGTCCGCCCGGCCAGCGGCCAGCGCACCGGGCGGCCAGCTCGCCGGGGGGGGGGGGCGACACCAGAGTCGGGGTCCCCATCCACGAGGTCATGTGCGCGGATCAGGTGCCGGCTCGGACAGATGTCCTCCGTCAAACGGTTGGCACTTGGGCGGTTCCTCCGCCGACCATCGGGGATGGCTGAGAATGTCCGGGGGCGATGGCGTGTGAGCTTCGCGGCAGGGGCATTCGGTTTGGGTTCTGCTTTCCCCGGTGGAGAGGGCCCAGGGGCCTCCTTTCCCCTCTTTCCCACTGGGCCGGTGCGTGCCGATCCGCGGGGGCAGCCCGACCGCCATATCGCGCGCCAATTCCGCTGGGGGTTTTCTTTTCCGCCCATTTTCGGGACGGAGTGTCTCACACCGTCGCGCTGTCCGCCGCTCCCCCGGCCCGGGCCCGGGTCCAGGCAGAGGGGGTCCAGCATTGATGCCGGAGGAGGATGGGTGTCCTGCCGGGTGGATGGCCCCCGCTCTCGCGAAGGGGGTCCTCCGCACCCGCGATGTTGCTTGGGTCGGTGGGAGGGGGGGGGGGGGGGGGGGGGAGGGTGGTAAACAACACAGAAAGGGAAACAGGAGGAAAAGAAAAGGTGGGCGGGCAGTGGTGTCTGGCTGACCACCACCGGCCCATAAAAGACACGCCCGCCTGGGACCGGACGAGGGGGAGGGGAGGGGCCAACCAGGCAACAAGACATCCCCGCATGCCCCCCCTCCGTCGCATCCACCTTTCGATACCCACTCACCGACAAGCCCTCCCGAGCCGACGCTCCCCTCATCTTTGTCCGTTTCAGCTCCTCCTCCTCCTCCTCCTCCTCCTCCTCCTCCTCCTCCTCCTCCCGGCCTATGTCCTGCTCCGCCGTTGTGGAGATGCCGCCCGATCTGCCGGAGTCCCGCCTAAAGGCTGTCGTCAAGCCCGGCGCCACCGATTCGGCCAGCGCCTGCCAGCCCGTCGAGTCGTCCGCCGAGCTGGTAAGCTCGCTCTCCTCGCTCGGGTCCTTCGTGTCGGCCGTGTCGATGGACCACCTGGCCTCCGGGCCGGGGAACCCCGAGCCAGCCCGCGAGCCTGCCGAGGCCGTGGGACCGCATGTGCTGGCCGCACGCCGGGCTGCCGCCCACGATCCCGCTCTCGGATGGTTTGAGGGCGCTCTGGCGGCCCGGCGCCAGGATGCCGCGCGCATGCTCCAGTCGCTGACTCGTGCGGAAATCCAAGTCCCCCGGCCGGGGCCGCTGCCGGCGTGCGTGGCCGCCGCGCTGCCCTTCCGCAGCACGCCGGCCCCCGGCCCCCGGGAGGCCCATGGTCCCGAGGCGGCCGGTGCCCCGCGCGACGCCGATCCCCTGGCCGAGGGGTCGCCCGAGCGCATGGCACTCCAGCACTTCGCCGAGGGCCACCTCTTCTTCGGCATCATCGAGGGAACGGCCCCGGCGGCCACCGCGCACTTCTACCAGCGCTTGCAGAAGCTTGGCCAGCGTTTTGTCTCGCAGCAGGATTCCCTGCCCGATCGGTGCGCCCTGGCCTTGGACATGGGGTGCCACCGGGATGGCACCGTCCCGTCGGCCCTGGGCCCCGCCCTGGACACACTGTACCCGGAGGCCGTGACATGCCAGGCTCCGGAAGCCGGGCCCGATGCCCTGGTCCCCGGCCTCTGGTACCGCGAGTGGATCCCCAACGGCCGGTGTGCTTTCCTTTTCGGGGATTTCTGTACGCGCCCATGTTCCCTCGCCGCCCGGACGCCATTCCTCCTTTCTCCAGCTTCCTTTTGTTTTTCCCTCCCCGCATCGCTTGCAGACCCACACCCACACGCTCGCACACACCCACATGCTCGCACACACCCACACCCACACCCACACACACACACGCACGCACACGCGCGCGCACGCACGCACACACACACACACACACACACACCGCCTCCTCGCTGACACAGACCCGCATCCGTGGATGCCGGGCTCTCGGCCCCACGCCCAGCCGACTGGCGGCGCGCCGACTTCCCCATGCTTCGGGATCAGGACGGCGTCCACCATGTGTTCATCCCCCACGGCCCGGCCGGGCCGGCCATCCCCCACCAGTCCCGGTACAAGGTGCGCCCCCATGTGCCTCCGGTCCCTGCATCGCTGATTGTCGCGGCTAACCTTCGCCCCCCGGGGGGCACGCCGGGAGCAGGTCGGCTTTCGGACTCGCAACACTGGCGCCTGGCTCGAGCGGGCCCCCGCTTGGGCCAAGTACCTGCTGGCCGGCGGGGGCGATGGCAAGCTCTTCGACGCCATCCACTGGAGTCCCGAGCGGCCGTACCGGCCGCGCTTTGCCCGGCCGGCGCCCCTGCCGCCAGGCCAGCGTCTGCTCATCTACGAGGCCCACGGTGCGATCCTCCCCTGGCCGGGGCCAGGGCATTTCCCTGCCTCCCCCTCGGTGCTTCCTGCTTGCCGCCTCCGCCACGCGCGCGCGTGCGCGCTGCCCCTCACCCTCTCACCTACATACCCCCTTCCCCCACCGCCACGCGGCTCATATCCTCCCTGCCTTCCCGATGCCCCTCCATGCAGTGGGCATCGCCTCGCCCGAGCCACGCATTGCTTCGTACATGGAGTTTGCCGAGCGCGTGGTGCCTCGCATTGCCGCCCTCGGGTACATGGTCCCTTGCCAGACGCAACATATGCCCGGCGGCGGGGAAAGGGCCACCCGCCCCCGCGCGCGCCCCTCCATCAGAGTCCCGCCCCGGCCGGTGGCCGGCTCCCCCGCACCACCAAAGCTAACCCTTGTCGCCACAGCTACAATGCCATCCAAGTGATGGCCGTCCAGCACCACCCGTATTACGCCTCCTTCGGGTACCATGTCACCCACCCGTTCGCCGTGTCCGGCTACAGCGGCACGCCGTGTGAGTTCCGCGCGCTCGTGGACAAGTGCCACCAGTTCGGCCTCCGGGTCATCTTGGACATTGTCCAGGCACATGGCTGCAGCAATGGTACACCAGCGTCGCCTCGTCCTCGAGCCCCCCATGTCGGCCCCAGCCACTGACCGCCCTCGTGGGCATGCCCCCCCCCCCCCCCTCCCCCCCTCGGCCGGGCGCAGTGCTCGATGGCCTTGGGGAGTTTGACGGAACCCCGGACGGGACTTACTTCCATGGCGGCCCGCGCGGCACGCACTCCCAGTGGGATAGGTGTGTCTCTTGATCATTTGGCTCCCGGGCCCGGAGGCCGGGCTCGTGCTCCCCGCCCCCCCCCCCCTCCCCCCCCCGGTCGCACCTCCTCGACTGACCCGCGTCGGATGGACGCCAGCCGGATCTTTGCCTATGAGCGCCCGCAGGTGGCCCGCTACCTCCTGAGCAACCTGCGCTTCTGGCTCGATTGCTACGGGGTCGATGGGTTCCGCTTTGACGGGATCACCTCCATGGTACGGCGCACTGGGCGGGGCTTGCGACACTCGGCCACCCGGTGCAATATGCTGACCGGCCGCGGCGACAGCTGTACACCCACCATGGCATTTTCCACGTCTTTTCCGGCGACTACCGCGAATACTTCGACCCCATCACCACCGACCGAGACGCCATCGCCTACCTGACGCTGGCCAATGCCCTGGTGGCGGATACCCACCCCGGGGCCATCACCGTGGCCGAAGATGTGTCCGGCATGCCGCTGCTGGCCCGGCCGCTGGCCGAGGCCGGCATGGGCTTCGGCTGGCGCATGGCCATGTTCCCGGCCGACGAGTGGACCCGCCTGGCCAAGGAGATCAGGGACGAGGACTGGTCCGTCAGCAATATCAGCTGGATGCTGTCCAACCGCCGGCACATGGTACGCGACGCCGATCGATGGCCCACCCGCCGGCCGGCCGGCCGGCCGATGGGAAGGCCCCACGGCTGCCGCTTTACCGGCCCCCATGCCCTGACTCGCGGTCCGTCTGTCCCCCCCCCCCCCCCCCCCCCATGCCGGCCCGTGCGCGCCAGGAAAATACCGTGGTCTATGTGGAGTCGCACGATCAATGCCTCGTCGGCGACCAGGCCCTCATGTTCCGCATGGCCGGCGCCAGCATGTACTCGGCCATGTCGCGTCTGAGCCCGCCCGGGCCGGACAAGGGCGCCGTCGAGCGCGCCCTCCGCCTGCACAAGATGATTCGGTGCGTTGGCCCGTCTGCGCCGGGCATCTGGCCTGGCTTCGGGCCCATTGGCCCGAGGGCCTTGCTCCCGCTTGCTGACCCTCCCTCTGGGCCTGTGCCGCCCTTGATGCATTCCCCCCCCGGGCTCCGGGACGCCTCCCGCTGCCTCTGCTTCCTCCCCCCGGTCCCCGACAGCCTCGTGACCCTGACCCTCGGCGGCGAGGGCTATCTGAACTTCATCGGCAATGAGTTTGGCCATCCCGAGTGGCTGGACTTCCCGCGCGAGGGCAATGGAAAGTGCGCCTCCCATGCTCGCCTTCCAGCATGCTTGTGGGCCGGCCTTTTTCTCTCTCTCTCTCTCCCCCCGGTATTCTAACCCCTGCCCGCCGTGTCTCCCGCCCGGGCCCGCGGGCCTTTCCCGTTCTCGATGTGGCCTCGCTCGTCGCTCGCCGGCATTGATCGACCGGCCGCCCGCGTCGGCCGCCCCCTGCTGCCTCAGTTCATACAACCACGCGCGGCGGCAGTTCCAACTGCTCGACGATCCAAACCTGCACTTTGGAGCCCTCTGGCGCTTTGATGCGGGCCTCATCTGGGGCCTGGGCCGGGTGGTGCCCCGGACCACGCGCGAGGTACACCGTGTCTCGCGGGCTTTCGGCCACCCACCCGCCCGCCCGCCCGCCCGCCCGCCCGCCCGCCATGCCCCCCATTCGCCGCTCCTGACTCGGAACCCTGTGTGACCCTCCCCCCCCTCCCCCGACCTTGGCCACGGGTCCCCCTCATGGACGGTCCCGTCCACGGGCTGTTCCCCTGACAGTTCGTCAGCCGCAAGAACGATGGCGACCAGGTGTTGGCCTTCGATTTCAGCTTCCCGGCCCCGGCAAATCCGAATGTCCGGCTGGACGCCACCCTGGCCGACGCCCCGCCGGCCTACGACCATTACGTGGTGGTGGCCAACTTCCACCCGTACAAGAGCTTCGAGGGATACAGCATCGGTGTCCCCGCGGCCGGGACCTACCGCATGGTGCTGTCCTCGGAGGCGCCGATCTTTTCCGACCGCGACACCGAGTGCTACCGCCGCTCATGCTCCGCACCGCAGCTGTCCCATTCGCAGCTGGTGGCCGCCACCCAGTCGGACCGTGGCGACGACTCGGCCGCCGACATTCCGACTCCCGGGTCGTGCGTCAATCGCTTCCACGCGCTGTGCTTCCAGCTGGCCCGGGCCGGCTGTGCCAGCAAGGAGCACACCCGGGCCGGTGGCGAGCCGGCCGCCACGGCCTTCCTGACCAAGCAGCTGCTGGAGGTGGCCTCGGGACGAGAGTGTGCCACCTGCCGGGCCGACTCCCTGATCGACCCGAATGGGCGGTACTTCTCGGATCGCGAGGCCGAGGGCGGCTGGGATGGTCGTGCGGCTCGCATCCAGGTGTATATCCCCTCCCGAACGGCCCTCGTGCTGAAGCGCGAGTAGGTGACCACCCACCCGGCCCGTGGCCCTCGCCGCCCAGCCCAAGGAGGGAGCCCCCTGGGAGGCACTCACCCGCCCGGTGTCCGCATGGGTGTGCATTCGGCCACACAAGCCCCGGCCAAGTGGGGCAAAACCAAATCTATATTCTTTCTCACAGCTCGCGCGCATGAAGCCACAAACAGCTGCCGGCCCAGCGAGCCAGCCGGGAGAAAGGGGCAAAGAGGAGAAGTAAAAGACAGAAGCAGGGGGAAGGACAGACCGCGAATGGCAGGGGGCCGGGGGAGCACACAAACAACAGGAGCCCCGCCCAGGCGGAGGCAGGAGGGGGGGGAGGGGGGGGGGAGCCTTCCAGGCACAGAATGCTCACCTGAAACGCATGGTGCGCTTGGCGGCCACGGCGCCCCGGCGCGCCGGGAACTTGATGTCCAAGCCCGAGGACCGGCCGCGGCTTGTCGTCCACAGGGCCTTGGCGTGCTCCAGGACCGAGTCACACTGAGCAGGCGCCCACATCGCGCGACCGGCATCGAGGGGTGTCAGCGAAGACAAAAAAAAGGCAGTGGGAGGCTCCGAGGGGAGAGAGAGAGGAGAGCGAAATGCGCGGCGAATGGGGGGGGGGGGGGAGGCGGCAGTTGACGACAGACGAGCGCCAGGCGGCAAGGGGGGAAAGGCAGAGGCGCAGCCCCACGCACCATACGGCTGAGCAGCCCCGCATCGAACCCCTCGGAAGAGGCCCCCGGAGCCATGCACTCCAGGAGCAGCGTGCTGAACTTACGCTGTGCCTCTACCAAAGCATTGGGGCTCTGATAGTGCTGGGGCTCGGAAAGCTCCGAGTCCGGCGCGCCACGGATGCGCATCCACGGCCAGAAGCGGAAGCGCACCAGCGGCCAGGCACCGGCCGTCCCGTCGGCTGGAGCCACCGACCGGACAAACTCCCGGAGCAGGGCGTAGCTGATGGCGGCGTAGTCCGTGTCCCAGGCACGGGCCACGGCAAAGTCACTGACCAGCCACATTTCGGCCGGAGCCTCATTGCCCGGGACATCGGCCGCAGGGGCGCCGGCCGCACCGGCGGCAGGCACGCGCCGAGCTCGGAGAAGACCCACCGCGAAGCCGGTCGACCGGGCCGTGGCCACCCACCACCGGCCATCGGCCGGGTCCTCGCCGCCGGGGCCCGGCTGGCCGGCCACAATGGCCGCCTGGCCAGCGCGCAGGTAGTCACACACAAAGTCCACAGCCGGGTCATGCGCATCGGCCGAGCTTCTCGAGGTCTTCGAATCGCCGGAGGCCGCCGGGAAGAGGTCCTGCATTTGCGGCGGGTCCTCCAACGCCCGGAAGGCCTCACTGCCGAGGTTGGCCCGGACCGAGGCCACGGGATAGTTTTCGCTGAGCTCGGCAGCCCGTAGCCCGGCCTGCTGGAAGAGGATGGCCGCATCGGCACGCAACTCGGCCGATGCCTCGTGCAGGGGGGCAATGTCGACTGTCGACCCAAAAAGAAGAAGAGGAAGAGGAAGAGGAAGAAGAAGAAGAAGAAGGAAGGCGAGCGTGCTCGCTATGGTTAGAAAGTGTCCGCCCCCCGGCCTGGCCTGGGCCGGGGCTGGAACAAGTGCGGGACGGGGGCGGAAAAAAAAAGGGGAAAGAAAGAAGAGAGCACACGAGAGCGGAGAGCGCGTGCGTCACGCACAGCCCCCATCGAACCACCCCTCGGACAGATGCATGGCCTGGGTCCGGCCACTGAAGGCCACCACATCCGGCGGTGGGACCGTGGTGTCGGTGGCGTCAGATCCACCGAGGAAGAGCAGTCGCCGAGCGATGGGGTAGTGCACATCGAACTCGTCGTCGATGCGTCGGCGATCTGCCAAGGACAGAAGTCGCGACACCCGCTCGTCGAAGGTGGGCTCGGCGCCGCTGGACCAGGGCACAAAGGGAATGGACAGATCGCCGGGCTTCACCGGGGCAAAGGACCCGGTCGGGAACTGGAGCCGGCCCTCGGCCGCGAAGGGGCTTGTTCCGGGGGCCTGCTTCTGCCACACCCACACCGGGCGCGACTTCCCCACCCCGCCGAGGATGCTGTACACTCCGCGGGCCGAGGAGTTGGGCAGGTGCGCCAGCACGAACATCGACATCGGCTCGCAGATCGGCTCATCGGACACATCTTGGATGTAGATGGCCAAGTGGCCGCCATCCTGCGCACCGGGGGGAGGGGGGAGAAGGAGTCAGGACCTGGGAGGGGGAGGGGAAGAGGCAGTGCGCAAAAGGAAAAGAGAAGGGGGACAGCTGGACGGAGAGAGAGAGAGAGAGAGAGGGGGGGGGGAGAGGGAGGAGGAGCCAGGAGGAGATGAACGAGGGGGGCCGGGAAAGAAAGAAAAAAAGAGTCGGCCAAGCAGCAGCGCGACCCCCCCCCCCCCTCCCCCCGGAAAGAGCATCCCGCACACGGGGAGCCATGCGCCTCGCACCTCAAGCAGCGACCAGCAGCGGGAATACGACCGGAGCAGGAAGCGAACAAGCCACGAGTCCGAGCTGGACCCGTGCTTCACCCAGGATTGCGTCTGGTCGAAGGTGTACTTCTCGAAGTTGAAGTAGGGCGGCGAGCTGAAGGCCAAGTCGAAGCGCTGCCCCGGGGCCAGCTTCAGGTCCGACGACTCGAAGGGGCCATACACCACACGGAAGTCCGCGGCATGTGGGGCAAACTGCCCAGGCTCCTGGTCCTGGGGGGGCTTTTCCTCCAGATACCGGGAGAAGGATTGCCGAATGAGCGAGTGCCCTTCGATCAGCGTGCGGTTGGGATCGCATGCGACGTAAGTGCGCACGGTCGGCGCGCACGCCAGCGCGGCGATCATGCGGTCGCCCCAGCCAGCCGAGATGTCCAGAATGCGCGTGGCCTTGAATTGCTTGTAGAACTGAACGGCGATCGAGACCTGCGATCGGCCAAGCCGGGGGACTGTGTCAGAAAAGGAGAG
>NW_009242971.1:745815-754735 GCF_000388065.1 Fonticula alba | reverse complement strand
GGGGGGCAAGCCCATGGCGCAAGGCGGCGCCCTGGGCCGGTCAGCAATGCTCAAAGCCCAGGGTGAGAGCGTACCAGGCGCTTTTCCCGGGTGTTCTGATTGGCAGGTGCCCGGCCGCGGGGAGGCTGCTGGTGAGGGCGGTAGGGCTGTTGCCGATGATGGAGATGTTGATGATGATGATGATGGTGGCGCGGGAAGGACGGCGGGGGCGGCTGCTGCTGCTGGTGGTGGGGGTGGTGGAAGTGGGGAGGGTGCTGCGGATACTGGGGCGGATGATGGCCCGAGGAGTACGACCAGTGGTGGCTGCCTTGGTGCGGAGGGAATGGAGGGTGCTGTGGGGCATGAGACGACAGGGCTGGCTGCTGCGAGTGCGAGGAATGCTGCTGCTGCTGCTGCGGCGGCTGCTGCTGCTGCCTCGGCTGCTGCTGGGAGTGATGGTGGTGGTGGCGAAAACCGCCCCCGGGATGGGTGTCCCGGGGCGAAGGATTGCCGTCGCCCATGGGTGCGTGTGATAGAAAGCAAGGGGAAGAGGGGGAGGGGAGGGAAGGATAGATGCTAAGAGGAAACCCTTGCCGGTCACGGCGGCCAGGCCGGCTCCACATCACCCCCTCGCGGATCGTGGGCCCTTCGGGCGGGGAGACAGGCCCCGCTCCTGCCGGCGCCACGCCCGACATCCCTCCCCCTCGCCGCCCCCCTCTCCCCTCGGCCCACGGGCAGACGGGCAGACGGGCAGACGGGCCGGGCAACACACGCGCGCATCGAGCCCCGCGCAGTTGGGGAACTGCCAACGATGGCGCAGGGGGGCCTTCGCCGGCTCGCGATCGAGTGCCGCACGAAAGCACCCCAAGAGCCGCGCCCCCCGAGGGGGGGGGCACCTGGGCGACCGGAGCCCCAGCCATGCCACATTGCTCTGCCCTCCTCTGCCCTCCTCTGCCCCCGTCCCCCCCCCCCCCCCCCCCTCCTCTCCTGCTTTGCCCGCCACCTTCTGGCCTGCCAAGTGCTCCGGCCACTCTCCCCCCTTGTGCCTTGTCTGCCCGGCCGCGGGTCCATTGGATTTGCATCCACCACACGAGGGATGCCCCCTCGTACGCGCCCGGCGGCCGATGCGATGCCCCCAGCCAAGCGTCCGGCCCCGGACATTGAGCCAGTCTCCCCGCTGGTGGTTGAGCCGCTGATGTACTTCCTCCAGGCAGCCCTGAAAGAGGTGCCGGCCTTGATGGTGGCCGGAGAGCCTGCGACCGTCGGCGGCCGGCGCCCGCTGCGCCTTGCACATCTTGGTTGCGGCAGTGGCCGGCTGACGCAGCACCTTGCCCGGCTGGCGATCCCGGGTGCTCGGGACTTCGGCCCGGGACTGGTGCATGTCATCGGGGTTGACCATGATCTGGCCAAGATTCGCCATGCCCGGCTGGTGGCCCGGGCCAGCGCCTCCCTCTGCTCGCCGGGCGCCCTGCCGGTGGTCGACTCCGAGGGGCAAATGCCCCAAGGGTCGGCCGGGCCGGAGAGCTACTTCCCGATGTCGCTGCCGGGGGCCGGCGGCTTCCTGCCCCTGCCACTGCCGGTGTTCGGGGAGAACATCCGGCCAGTTGCCAGCAGCCCCGGTGGAGGCCACCTCGCACGCTGGCTCCGGTCCAGCCGCCAGCACAATGCCCCGGTTGACGTGCGCCAGGGCGAGCGTCTGGAAGCCGCCGCCCTGGATGCCCGGCGCCGAATGCTGGCGCTTGGCGACCCGCTGCCGGTGGCCGATGCGGCGGCCGCCTTGAAAAATGCCCCTCCGGCGGACTTGCCACTGCAGGAGGAGCAGGGCCCTCGCCTTGATCGACTCCGGTGGCCTTTCAATGTGGCTCTTCTGTGTGCGGACCTTTTGGCATCCGGGGCTGATGACACCCCGCTGGACGATGTCCATCCTTCCCTGGGGGAGGTCCTCCACCCGGGCACCTTCGACGTGGTGTATTGGTATGTATCCCGGGTTTCCCGCCCCCCCCCGCCCCCCCCCCCCGCCTCCTCCCGCCCCCTTCGCCCGCCGTGCCTGGGATCCCATGCTGACTGGCCTCCGAAACATAGCTCGAGCCTCCTGCGAGCCGCCCTGCAAAATGGCGAGCACGCCCTCCGAGCAGTGGTCGACCTGGCTGTGGCCTTGCTGGACCCGGCGCTTGGCGGGGCGATCATCCTGCACGTGCCGGCAGCCAGGAAGCGCCGCGGCGGCGTCCCCTTCGATGAGGTACACCCATGTGACACATATGCTTCGCCCCTTGATGGCGGATCTCGCGACTGACCGGCCAACTGGCTGACCCCGATGGATCTGTAGGCCGGCCGGAGTCGGCTACATGCTCTTCTTTCTGACCGCGTCGCGGCGCTCTGCCAAGCTGACGATCGGCTCCGGAGCGCCGTGATTCCTTTCAACACTCCCAAGGGTGCGCCTGCCTCCCGGGGGCGGGGGCCTGCCTCTCATTCCCCAAAATGCCCCGACACGTGCGCGAATGTGTCCATGCACGCAGAAGACACTGACACAGAGCCACCCCTGCCCCGTAACCCTGTCGATCTGGCCGAAAGAGCGCGGGATCATCCTTCATCGCCTGCCGGCGCCCGCAAATACCGATCAAGGGAAATAGACGGCCCCGCTTGCCAGCCGGGAAATGCCTCCCCCGCCTTCACGAAAACCGAGGGGGGGGGGACGAGGAAAATAGGGCAGGGGAAAGTGGGGATCTACATTGGCCCACGCCCGCGGCCTCTAGAATGGCCAGCTTGGCGAGGGAGGGAGGGAGGGAAGGGAGGGGGGAATAGGAGGAGAGACAAAAATGTGGGCCTTCAGTATAGGCCGAAGGCCTCGGCAATGGGTCGCATCTGGGCTGCATCCGAGCGGACCTCCTTCAAGCGCGCCTCGATCAGGGCATTGCGCTCGATGGTGGTCATGCCGACAAAGGCCAGCGGATACTCGCCGGTGGCGGCAGCAAGCTCGGCCCGGCCCGCCTCGCGGTCCTGCTGAATGGTGACCGCCTGCTGGCTGGAGGGGATGGCCCCGGACCGGACCAGCTGCCCCTCGCAGATGTGCTTCAGGCTCCGGGCCAGGCGCATCTCCCGGTACATGGTGTCCATGAGATTGAGGCCGGCGGCGACCGACCCGCCGACGACCCCGGAAAAGATCACTCGCCGGAAGAGGGTGGCCGAGGAGGTCAGCTGCCGGGTGATGATCGGCGTGCAGAGGACTCCCACGGCCACGCCTGATGGTCGGCGCGGGAGAGCGGGCCAGCAGGAGAAGGAGGCGAGGAGAGGGTTAGCCGGTCCCCAGGGGCGCGGGGGGGGGAATCAAAAAGAGAGGGAAAAGAGGCCATTTATAACACGGCAAAGGGGGCATGGGGGCGCACCGAGCCCGGAGATCAGATCGCCACGCCGCCGGCGAAGGGACTCGTAGCGGGCCAGGCAGGCCGACCGGACGGAAGCCAGCCGCGCGGCCGGGCTCTCGATGGACCAGGTGGACAGCCACTGGCTGGCCAGCACCGCCAGCGGCAGGACCGCCTGAGGGAGACAGATGCCCCGGGGAGGTGGAGGGGAGGGGGGCGGGCGGGGGACAAGGCAGGGCGAGCGAGGGAAGGCCCCGGCGAGGGGCCGAAGAATGGGTGAGAATTGCATGCAACGAGGGAGTGCCCAAGCATGGCACAGCCCACAGTGTCTCGAGGGCCCGGCATTCGGGCGACAAGGTGGCAAGCTGGCGTACGCACCGGGACCAGCGTGCATGACTGCAACATGGCTTGCAGGCTCGTCGTGCCGGCTGAGCGCCAGAAGCGCGAGTTGTACGACAGCACGAGCACCGGCAGCAAGCATGCCGTGAAAGTGGAGAAGGTCTGGAAGTTGGACTTGGTGTAGAACCACAGGTCCTGCGAGATGGGCATGCTCACGTCCGCCGCTCGGAACCCCCGGTCCAGCGGGACCATGCCCAAAGTCACGCGCGGGTCACGGAAGAACCCGAGCTTCTTGCCGTCGGTCCGGGGGCCCGGCGGGGAGGCGACGCTGGTGGCGGTGCCCGCGACGCCGGGCCGCCCGGCGTCGGTCATGGCGGCCGGCGTGGCGGCCGCCGCGGTGGAATCCTGCTCGCTGGCAGACATGGCAGACGGGGCGATAGTAAGCCGAGGTGGGGAAGGGGCGGGGGAGGGGGGGGGGGGGGGGGGGGGGGGGGGGGGGGGGGGGGGGGGGGGGGGGGGGGGGGGGGGGGGGGGGGGGGGGGGGGGGGGGGGGGGGGGGGGGGGGGGGGGGGGGGGGGGGGGGGCGAGGGGCAAAGCACAGTGGTGAGAAACGCCGGAGGCAGGAACCCCGCGGGTCATGGAGCAGAGATGGAGGGAGGTGGATGCGCACGAGAAATCCAACGTCGCAATCGGCTTCGAGTAGTACCCGCGCTCCGGCTCGATGACGGTGGCACCCTCGTACTGCTCGTCGGCGCCGCTGCCACCCACACGCAGAGTGGGGATGAGGAAGTCCCGCTCGAGGGACTTGCGGAAGAGCTGCGACACGACCTTGATCTGCTGGCCACGCGTGAGCAGGTATGTGAACGGGACGCCGGTCACACGGGCCATCTCCACGAAGTTGAAGACACACATCAGCTTCTCCATCAGCCGCATGGGCAGGTCCGAATCCTTGAGACAGTAGACGGCCAGGCGCCGGCGGGTTTCGGAGTTGCCGTTCTGCAAGTCCGAGATGATCGAGTGATGGACATCCTCCTTCTGCTCGCCCAGGAACTCGATGGACACGGAGTTCAGCGAGTATGACCGGAGCTTGTACTCGCGCTGGATCACCTGCAGCATGTCGAACTGAGTGCGGCCCTCGATGGCTATTGATGCCGGCCAGAGGAAAGTGGGGAGGGGCGAGGGGCGGGGGAGGGGCGGGGGAGGGGGGACGAAGCAGCAGAGGCAGGGGGGAGAAGGGGAGGACGTGGCGCGAGATGTCCCCAGATGTGTGCCGGCACCCATCACGACGGATGCCCTTCTACGGCGGCCGCCGCCGCCGCCGCCTTGCTCCGAGGTGCCGGGGCCCCAGGGCCGGGGGTGGGCTCAAACATGCTCGGGACACCGCGCGTTGGCATCTGCCAATGCTGACCCCGATCACTGTCCCGCTGTATTCCACCCCAGCCGCGTTCCGTGTTCCCGCGGCTCTGGAGGCGCACTTGGCCGGACGCGACGGGAGATCCGCACCCCCCCCCCCCCCCTCCCCGTCCGCTGGACTGGACGGGGCGGACCAGGGGCGCCCGGGCAAATGTGAAATGCCCAGAAGAGGTGGCCATCAAACAGCCCGCTGGACAGACACCGAATCGGCATCCCTGTCCTGCTCTCTCTCAATCTTTTCCCCCTTCCTCCCTTTCCCCACCATGTGTACGTCCCCCCCCCCACACACACACGCACGCACACACGCACGCATACACCTTGCCACCACGCTATCGGCACCATGGTCGGCAGGCCGGAGCCTCCGAAGCCCGAGCTGGCGGCCTCCTCGCCGCTCGGGCCCTCGTCTAGCATGTCCCTTGCAGCTCGGAAGACCCGCCTGCTGCAGCAAATTCACACGGCCAAGGCCGACATTGCCCAACTGGAAGGGATTCTGGCGGATGCGGTCGCTGCGCGAGCGCGCGACGCGGCCATCCTCTCCGGCGATGGGGCCCTTCCCTTGGCGGCGCTGACGGCCGATGCCAATCGGCTGCGGCAGATCGATCGCGCTCTCGGCGAGCCGGACGGCCACCCCGGCCCGGCGCTGGCGCAGATTTGGTATGACCTCCTCTCTCTCTCCCTCTCGCTGGACTCTCCTTGCAGGCCGGTCCTCTGATCCCCCCCCCCCCCCCCTGGCCAAGCTCCTCCCTGCTGGACGTTTCGACCCGGAATTTCCTCCGCGACACGGTGCAACCGCGTGGCGAGGCACCACACCTGGACACCGGGTCCGCCCGGCGGACCATCGTCTCCCTGTCGACCGGCCGGCCAGTGGAGCCTGTTGCCTCGCCACGCGATCGCGAGTCCATTTCCACCATCGAGAATGAGGTCCGTCGGCCGGGCCCCTGGCCGGAGGCCCCCTTGTGGGGCTGGCGTTTGGATTTCGCCGAAAGGCCCCGGGCGCGCCCGGGCCCCTTCGCCTGAAAGCCGAGGCGACATTCCCCTCTCCCTCTTCTTCCTTTTTTTTGCGAGCACGCACTCACATGGTCCGGCGCGGTCCAGCTCTACGCTTTGGAGGCAATCAATGACTTCAAGATCGAAAACATCACATACCAGCCCCTGGCGCCGGATGAGAGCGCCCATCTTGCGCGCGAGTATGTGCGCGCCGGTCGGCCCCCCGGCGATCCGGCCGCCGACGGGTGGATCGCGTCCACGCTCTTTGTCAGCGCGCACGGGGCGCGCATGCAGGCACAACTTCTCCTGCCGCCGGCCGACCCATCAGCCGACGAGGCCGGCCCCCCGGTCCCGCCAGCCGCCGGGGTGCACCTGTATGATGTCCTGCTGAGCCCGGGGGTGGCCTCGGAGGCGGAGCCCTTTTTCCGGGCCCTGACGCGCCTTGGAGGCCGGAGCCCCGACGGGCTGGACCTGGCACGGCTGGTTCTTCGGACCTTTGCCCGGGTGGCACGGCTGGCTGCGACCCGGGCACACATCTTTGCCTGCCTCAATCGCTGGGTCCGGGACCCCGGGCGGCCGGTGGACTTTGCCACCGCCCCGCCAGCATCCCTGGCCATGGACCCCCACGCGCAGATGGTCATCCTGCCGGCCGTCGGTGGCCGCGTCGGCCTGCAGCTTACCTGGGAGATTGGCCCGCCGCGGGCCTCGGCCGAGGCCCAGCCCACGGCGGCCAGCGATCACGCCGACATCCGGGCCCTGGTTGAGCGGGCTCTCGGGCCTGTGGCCGCCGCGCCCCCGTGGGTCTTGGCCGCCGACGTTCGTTGCCGGATATACATGACCTGTGTGACCGGCCGCAGTGGTGCGTATATGGGCCCTCCCCTTCCCTCCTCCTCGCCTTTGGGGCCTTCCGCTTGTCCCCCCTCATTTGGCCTGCACACTTGGTCAGCCAGACAGACATCCATGCGCTGTGGGATGAGCTTATTTCATACAAATATGCCCCCATGTGCATGCTCATGCTCACGCATGCTCACGCACTCACCGATACACATACATACCCATGCGCCTTCACGCACGCACGCACGCACGCACATGCCCCGACCCATGGTGGTAGAGGCCCAAACGCCGGACAGTACTTTGGTCCGGCGCGATGCCGAGGCCCTGGCCCAGACGCTGGTCCGGGAATTCGATCGCCTGGTGCGCGTTGCCGGCTTGACCGGGGCCCTGACCATGATCACTCGGCACCTGTCGCCACGATCCACTTGACGCCGGCGCCCTTGGCCATGCATCCGGGGCTAGATGCGGCTACATGTGTGTATGCCCGTGTGAGCCGATGCGTAAAGGGCCGGGCGGCATGCGCCGGAAAGCAGGCACGAAAAACAATGGACTTGAAGCCCTCCGAAATGCGAGTGTCATGGGGGGGGGTGTATTTTTCTATGCAACAGCGACGCGGTTCGTGCAGGCGACAGTCCCGGAGGTCGACGGAGAGAAGGGGGAGGCAGAGGCAAGGAGGCTTGCGCATGAGCGCCAGGACGCCCGGGCGGTTTGGGGGGGGGGGGCGGAGAAAAAGGAAAAAAGAAAGAAAGGGGGTAGTGTACAACCAGCCCCCGGGCAGTGTATTCGCCGGGAGCAGATGGGCCACGCCGGACGCCAAGGTGTGCCTCTGCCGCGAGGGCCCCATCAAGGACCGAGGAAGGGCAGAAAGCATGCGGCTCTAGACCAGCCGCGCGGCGATGTCCCGGATCATTTGGAAGTGCGAGCGAGGCTCGATGGCCGCCAGACCGGCCCACGGGCCAGCCGAGGAGGGGACGGAGGAGGAGGAGGATGCCCCGGGGTCGCTGGTGGCCGGCCCTTGCCCCGGGCCGAGGGACGCACTGGACGACGAGGCCGACGGGCCGCTGAGGGTGGCAGATGAAGAGGGCCCCGGGGCCGCATGGCCGACCATGCGCTGGTATTGGCGCTCGGCCGCGCGCCACTCGGCCATCATGGAGTGGGTGACGACAAAGGCATCCTCGAGGGACTTCTCGCGCGAGCCATCGTGTGTTTGCCCCGAGGCCAGGGACGCCTCATCGAAGCCCAGCCCATCGAAGATGTCGGCCTCGTCCTCGTCGGTTGAGTCCTCCTCGCCGGCCCCCTCGTCGTCGGCCTCGGTGTCGGAGATGCGCGAGGCTGACCGGGCCGCCGATACCCGAACCCACCGCATGGACACCGGGTCGAAAACCATGCGGCCGACGACGTGCGGGCCATTGCTGCTTGGGGCCGGGAGCCGCGAGATCAGCCCCAGTCGGGGGGGGCCGCCGGTTGAGGGAGGGGTCGCACTATTGTGCAGTCCAGCCGAGGGGGACGAGTCCTGAGGTTCGAGGGAGGGAGGGGGCAGAGCAGGAGGGAGAGAGGGTAAGAGTTAGCGCAGGCTCAAAAGGGAGATGCCCAGCCTACCGAGGAAGATGAAGGGCAGGAGGGGACGCAGGAGAAGGAGAGGTCGGGTGGGGGGCGGGGGGGGGGGGGAATGTGCGGGGTATGTACCATGCTTCGCCGGCCGAAGTTGTCCTCATCAGAGGAGATATCTGAGAAACCGTCAATCATGTCCAGCTCATTGCCGGTTGCCTGGAAAAGGGGCCCAGGGCGAGCCATGCTGAAGAGGCTGCCCGGACGCCCGGGCCCGGGAGCAGAGAGTTGACGAACGGGCGTGTTGATCCCCGTGGCCGTGGCATCGGCACTGAGGGCGCGCGATCCGGCCGGGGTGCCGGCCTACACACGACAGGCGGGCAGGTGTGGGCGAGACATGCCAGAAGTGGGTGGGTTAGGAAATGATCGAGGCAGAGGGCGGAGGGGGGGAGGGGGGGGGG
>NW_009242971.1:740505-745234 GCF_000388065.1 Fonticula alba | reverse complement strand
GGGGCGGCCACAAAAAAAGGGGGGCAGGGGGTGCGAAAGTGTGCGTGTCCGCGTAAAAATGCCCCAGCACACGCGCTGGGGACCGACCGGCCGGCCGGCCGGCCGACCGACCAGCCGGGGGGCGAAGCCTGACCCGCGATTCTTCGCGCAGCCCGCGTAGATCGAGCGGCAAAAAAGGGTCGGAAGTCTCCGCGCCCCGGGCCCGGCATCCTGGCCCCGGGCCGGGCGCTGCAGGGCGGACGCCGGCCTGGGGGGTGGGGGGGCCAGCCGCCGGGCCCGCTCCGGGCGGGGTGGTGAGAGGGGGGCGGGCTGCCCGGGGGCCGGTGCCGGGCGGCCGACAACAACAGACAGGGGGCACTTGAGGCAGGCGCGGGGCCGACGCCGGCCAGAGCGGGGTGGCCTTCCCCGCCCCGAGGGAGGCCACCCGCTGTGGACCGATCTCCAACGCTCCGCGGGCCTGGGCCGGGGAGCTGCCCTCGCCATCTCTCGGGCTCGGGTGCTGGCGGGCGGCGGATGGCGGGGCGCGGCTCGGTGCGGCGGGGGGGGGGGGGGGGGGGGGGGCGTATCCACGGAGCCGAGGAACGCCAGCCAGTCAGCGTTATTGCCCAACCCGTGATCATCCCCCGGGGTGTAGAAGAGGAATGTGGGGCCCCAACTCGGGGCCCGGCGATGGTCCGCCCCGAATGGTGTTACTTAGAGGGGCCAAGTTCGGGCGTCCTCTTGCCGGGCAAAGTCCCGGGGACAAGAAGGGTCGTCGACGCGCCGACCGTAAGGACTTGGGATCAGCTTTCTTGCTTCGGCTAAGATCAAGTGTAGTATCTGTTCTCTTTAGGTTAATACCTAAAGTAAAGTCAATATGACTTTATTGGTATTTTCCCTATATTTGAGGCGTGAACCACTTGGCTTCGTGCCAGGTGGATCGCAGGTGGTCGTGGAATCCGCACTAGCTCCATGCACTGCCTTGCATCATACGCTCCCCCTTTTTCCCTCTTAAGAATTGAAGCCACTTCTCCCTTTCCTTCGTCTCCGACACGCGCGCGCGCGGCCTCCTGCTCCCACGCTCGTCCCTGGAGCGCAGTGTCCCCCCAAGGGGGGGAAGGGGGGGCGCTGTGGCTCCCCGTTTGTGCCTGCCTTTCGTGCGTGTGAAGGAGAAGGGGGGAGCGCGCGGCACAGACCAACTCGGCGGCCGCGCGCCATCCATTATTGTGCGGTGTTTTCTATTTTCAGGCGCGCGATCGGACAGATCCGTCTCCGGCATCTTGTTTTTTTTTTCCCCCCCCCTTTTTCGCATGCCCCCTGCACATTTTCCCCCTCCCCCCGAGTGTTGAGACACATCAAGGACCGGCTTTTTCCCCTTCTCCATTCCTTTCCCATGGGCAACGGACGCGGCTACAACACACTCGATGCCCCCTTCCGTCGCCACACAGCAGTTCGGCCATTGCACAGGGGGTTTGCCGATGGCCCCACCAAGGGCAGCAGGCCGTGGTTTTGCTATTCTCAATAAAAAAGGCCAGGGATGTGTGGCCGGCGCTGCCGCCCTCCCCTTCGGCGTCCGCCGCTGCCGCCCCCCTCGCCCCCTCTCCGCCTGTCACCTCGTGACCCTGTCTTCTGTGTCGGCCAGGAGATTCGGCGACAATTGAGCGCCATGCCGTATCAGCATCAAAGACGGCAATGATCAAAGGGCGAGCAATCATATGCTCGATTCGTGGACATGAATAGATAAATATGCATATATATATATATATGTGTGTGTGTGTGTGCGACAATGGGCTGTTTGAGACGCGGTGGAGTGTGAATTGGAGGAAGGCTGTGTGTGCTCGATACGCCGCGCGATCGTCCACAAACGTCAAGAAGTAGCAGAAAGAGGGAGGGGAGCGAGTAGTCGGCCGCTGCGGGGCTCTTGAGCGGAAGAGCGAGAGAGAGAGAGAGAGAGAGAGAGAGAGAGAGAGGGGGGGGGGACGCTACTTGGCCAGCCGTCCGTGCACAGGCAGGCATGCACACTTCCACACACATGCACATACACAGACACACTTCCACTTCCACTTCCACTCCCACACACACGCATATCCTTAGATATATACCATATATATATATACAGACATACATTCGCTCAGGTGTCGGAATAGAACCGCTCATCGTCACCCTTGGTGTCGGCACCGGCCGCCCGGGAAACCGAAGTGTCGGCCAGCTCCGAGCCGTCCGGCGAGATGGGCATGCTGTCAGACGTGTCGGCCGACACCGACGCGGAGCCCAACACCATGCCGGCAACCAGATCCTCGTAGCCCGGGCTGGCGGACCCGGTGCAGGAGAGCTCCCCCACGGAAGGGCTCCCGTGCTGCGACGACGAGGGGTCGTAGACGCCGCCATCGGACGACGTGCAGGAGGAGGAAGAGGAAGACACCGCGCTGAAGGCGACGCTGGGGTCGGCCGCCTCGGGCGGGTTCATCAGCACGTCCTCCAGAGACCGGTGGCGCTGGAGCATTGTCAGCACCTGGTGGTCCATCGGCAGGGTGGACTTTCTCCGAACGTGCGGGTTGAAGCCAGGAGGCGGGGCATCCGACGGCGGCGGCAGCAGGACCAGCCCGCCCGAGCCGCGAATCATGCCTGTTCCCACAGCAGCGGCATTCGGAGAAGTGAGCTGCATGCGTGTCGTGGGGTGCGCGCGCCCGCGCGCAAAGGAGCAGGGGCGACGATGAGCGCAGTCAGGAGGATGGGGCAGGAAGTGGATGTCAGCAAGAGGAGCAAAGAAACGCGGTGTGTCAAGGAGAGAAGAGCCAAAGCGAAGCAGGCTGACTGTCGGCCGCGCGGCCTGCGGCCCCCCCCCCTCTCTCTCTCGCGCGCCGTGTGACAACACAACGCACCGGCTGCTGCGAGGGTGACAGCGAGCCGCCCGGGGGAGAGGACTGGCACGTGGCATCAAGACCGGCACGCGACCGATCCCCCCCGGGCACCGAAATGGCCCCAGCCGGAGAGTGGACTTCGGATCCCGATCCCGGGCCGGACTCCGGCTCTAGGCGGCCACCATCCGCCAAAAGGGCCGATGAGGAGACTGACGATGAGGATGATGACGATGAGACCGATGGGGGCAGAGTCTCCGCAACGCATGTGCTCCCTGAAATGTCGCCACCAATCGAGCCATCCAGGTCGCTCGCCGAGCTGGCTTGATGCGACTGCTGGCTGGCCGCCGGGTCGAAGTTCCCAGCGAGAGATGCCTCCTGCGTCTGTGCCGAAAGGTGGTGGTCATCAATAGAATCTGAAGTGAAGTGGTGAAGCGGCTGCTGGTAGGAAAAGTGCTGCTGCTGCTGCTGCTGCTGCTGCTGCTGGAGGAGGAGCTGCTGGTGGTGGTGGTGACTCATCATCATCATTTCCGGCATTTGCTGCTCCTGGAACTGGCCCTCATTGCCGAGGCTCATGGCCTGGTAGTGGAGAGCCAGCTCATCCGGCCCCAGCAGGGCATCGCCTCCAGACCCGGCTGGAAGGAAGGACCCATCGCCCAGGCCAGGCCCGGGTTGCGTGGCCGGCTGCTGCTGGAAGTGCCCGGACACAAACGTCCCGGCATCCATTTGCTGCTGCTGCTGCTGCTGTTGTTGTTGCTGCTGGAATTGCTGGTGGAATTGCTGCTGCTGTGCCTGGAACTGCAGGAGCTGCTGTTGCGCCTGGAACTGGAGGAGCTGTTGCTGCTGCTGCTGCTGCTGCTGCATGTGCTGCTGCATTTGATGGTGTTGCTCGGCTGCCGCCTGCTGCTGGAAGTGCGCCTCCTGTGCATGCTGCTGCTGCTGCTGCTGGTGATGGTGCTGCTGCTCGGCCTCCTGTGCTTGCTGCTGTGCCTGCTGATACTGCTGCTGGTGGTGGTAGTAGTCCAGATCCGAATCCTCCACATCGCCGAAGAGGCCGAAGCCACCCCAGCCGATGCCGCCATCCGGCGACTCGCCGCCATCCGGCGACTTCCACGGACAGTCGGGCTCCGGAAGACCAAGGGTGGCCGCATTATGGAGGGCCCGCTCATAGATGGTTTTCCAGGCATCCGTGCGTGAGCGCCGCTCGGCGGCGGCGGCCTCCTTCTCCCGCGCAAGACGGGCCGTGCACTCGGTCACCAGGGCCGGGCAGATCTCCATGAACAGGCGGAGGGCATTGTAAACGAGGCCATGCAGATTGCTGGGGTTATATCGGGGGGGGGGGGGGGGGAGCGTGTGCGTAATTGGGTGTTGGGCCGTGAGCGAGCCGCAGACACGGAGGAGAGAAGGAAGAAGGGGACAGGTTCGAGGGAGAGGGAGTTAGGAAGAGCCAAGAAAGGGCCGCCGGAGCACAGGCCCCCCCAAAAAAAAAAAAGGGAGTCCCCCGGCCGGGGGGGAGCGCGAAGAAAGGCAGAGCCGAGATGCGGAGGGCAAAAGTACCGGTTCCAGTGATTCCGCGAGCTCCGGTACAGGGCTGGGAAGATGATCGGCAGGATCTGTTCCACGGCCGGCTGAACCAGAAACACCAGGTACTCGTTGTTCCACAAATGCAGGGCCCGCTCGGCCACCTGGAAGTGTAGCGAGGCCGTGGACCGGGCAATTTGCTGGAAAAGCGGGATCATGACCCTGGCAAAGGCGGCCGGCTCGGTGGCGTCCAAAATTTCCTCCACCTCGGTGAGGTACATCACCTCCTTGGGGCTGTTGGTCTTTGGCCAGTACCGGAGCAGGCCGCGGAGCACCTGCAACGTGGAGATATGCGCACAACCGGGGGGAGA
>NW_009242971.1:738478-740464 GCF_000388065.1 Fonticula alba | reverse complement strand
GGGAGGAGTGACCGGGGAGAGGGGAAGAAGGGGGCGGCAGAGTGAGCGGGCTGACCTCAAGCGGAAGGACGGGGAGGAGGCCGCCACCAGGGGAGTCTGGCGGAGGCGAGGGTGTTTGAGGACAGCGTACAGGCAGGCACGGGGAGGGAGGGAGGAAAGGAGACTGCGGACACGCGCGCGCACGGGGAGCGAGGCGAGAGACAGGCGGGAGGCAGGGAGGCGGGGCGGAGAATGGGATTACGGTCGCGAGGGGATGGGGGTGGGAGGGCTCTTCGGAAAGCAATGGGGAACTGCGGGACCAGGCGCAGGGAACATGAGATCGCAATCTGAAAGAGCTCCTCTTCCCCCGGCGGCGCCGGCGATGGCCCCCGCCTACTGGTGGGAGGGGCCTGGAGAGGGAAAAAGGACGCCCTCCGGCCTTCGCCCCCCCCCCCCTTCCTGCGTACGCGGCAGACACGGGCACAGGCGACTGTCTCCCGCTCCCGCACCCAGGCCCCTCCCTGGTCGGGCCCGGCACCCCCCAACCCCGCCCCCGGTCGCCCCGCCCCCCCGCCCCCGCCCTGCAAATGTAAGTATGTGAGAGGCCGTCCAGGGCAGGGGGCGGGGGGGGGGCGCGGAGGAAACACTGCAAGAAGACGAATTTTTCGTCCTTTCAAGCGGCCGTGATTAAAGAGAGAGCGCGCACCCGTTGGCTTGCGCGCCCGGCCGGCAGGCGCGCCCATCGCGCTTAGACCTCCTCCTGCGTGCGCGCGCCCCGGCAACCAGGGTAGGGGCCGCCGCCTGATGGACAGCGAATTCCCCGCCCACCCTCCCCCGTCCGGGGGCCGTATTCGTGGGGGCGTGTTGGGAGCAAATTTCTTCCGGCCGCCTCCGGACCGACTGGATGCCGCTGCACTCGGGGCCCGGTTGGGCTCCGCCCCCCCCCCCCCCTGCTGGTCCCCCATAGACGGGAGTATGCATCCCTGGCATACGTGTCAGGAAAGGCTCCCTGCCTCCGGCGTGCGGGTCGCCGGGAGGGGCGGGGGCCCCGGCATCCTCACGCGCCTGAAATGCCACTCGGGCGAAGTGGTACACGAAGGCAGGCTGGCATCGCCGCCAGCCTGGGTGGTTGGTTAAAGAGCGATGCGAGGTCGCCTGGGCAGGGGGGGGGGGGGGGGTGCTTTGTCCCCGGCAACACATACCACTTCGGCCAGAGAGGGATCCTTTTCCACGAATTGGGCCACGCAATAGGCCAGCTGCGGGTGGAAGCGCGACAGGGCGCGGGCCTTGTGGAGGGGGATCAACACGCGCTTCAGGAAAATGACATGCTCGCGCTTGAGCGGCAGGGCAAACCCATTGATGATGGATCCCAGGATTTCCAGCAGCTCAGCCACACCATTGTGCCGCTCGGTTTCATGGACGAAGGACAGCAGCACGTCGTTGATGGCCCTGCGGATGAATGCCCGCAGGGGGAGGAACTTCCCATAGATCCGGTGAAGGGTGGTCTTCAAGTAGTCTCGCTCGCGCGGGTCCTCGCCGTCGAAAAGGGCAAGAAGCTGGGGAGGGAGGAGGGAGCATTAGAAGCCTGCGTGCGTGCGTGCGTGCGATGCATGCAGGTGCGTGTGCGTCCTGCAGGGGTAAGGCCAAGTAGATGGGGCCATGGGTTGCCGCCCGCGGTGCGCACCTCCTGAATAAAGAGCTCGTTGATGTAGCGCGAGGCGATTTTGGAGTTGAAGTCGGCCGACTCGATGAACCGAAGAAACAGCTCGTATACCAACTGCAAATGCGGCCAGGCCGGCTCCAGAACCGGCTCATCCTCATCCGGATCAAATGCATCCCCATGAGGGTTGACTTCGGGGGCCAAAGACCGGAAGAGGTTGAGGGAGATCTACATATGTGTGTAGGTCGCCGCCAGTGTCAGAGGAGCGGGGGGAGTATATAAACACTAGTCGCATCCGCCACAAGAAGGAGGGGAAGCCAAAGAGGCAGATGGAAGTAGCGGCGGGG
>NW_009242971.1:731389-732335 GCF_000388065.1 Fonticula alba | reverse complement strand
GAGAGAGAGAGGGAGAGAGGGAGAGAGGGAGAGAGGGAGAGAGGGAGGGAGGGAAGCACATACCACGCGAAAGATCTCCGGATAGATGGCCTCGCTGAGGTTGGGCCGGCGGTAGATATGCGAGTACCGGTGACCGATGTAGTCCGAGAGCTCTTGTAGGGTCTGCTCTTTGAGATCCTTGGCCTCCAAATCCGACAGCGGGTCCGAGAAGTCGAGGATCACCTGCGCCTGATTGAGGCGCTGCTGAAGGAGCCATGGGTGCTGGGCGACCTCGGTTTCTGCGGCAGAGAAAGGGCAGGTGCGGCAAAGGGAAGAACAGAGAGGCGGGGGATCATTCCCATGTTGTCAGAGATGGCGGAGCCATGGCCGGAGTGTACGAGGCCCGTGCGTAGGGCTGGAGGATGGCCACGGGCATGGGGGATGGGGGGGGGAGGGGGAGAACGATGGACGCACTGTGGAAGAGCGGCAGGGGCTCCAGCTTCACGGGGTTCGATTCGTTGTTCGAGTAAAAGCGCGACGAGTGGGACCGGTGAAAGCCCTTATGCGTGACCGGGACAACGGCCGCTGCGGCTAGCCCTGGTGGGAAGGAAGCACCCCCAGGACGACTGACCACCTGTGGCACCAGGGGCCCGGGAAGATGCGAGGGGAGACGGTGAGAGGCCGAGGCACAGAGGCGGCAGGGATTGCCAGAGTGGGGCGGGGTGTGGTGGGAGGAAGACGGGGGCAGGCAAGGCGCACCTGCGCTTGAGATGGGGGCTGCTGAGCCGGCATGGAGGGGCTGGCGCCGGAGGAGGCCGGCGGCATCGACGTCGTCCCGGCAGCCAGGCCAGCGCCGGGGGTCGAAACACTGGTCTGAGATGTCGTCATGGCAAGCTCTCAGGGGTGTGCGGGCCCTCTCGGCGGGGGGATATCGCAGGCCGGAGAAGAAGAGGGCAGAGCCGGCGAG
>NW_009242971.1:713708-729927 GCF_000388065.1 Fonticula alba | reverse complement strand
GGTTGGTTAAAGAGCGATGCGAGGTCGCCTGGGCAGAGGGGGGGTCGGGGGACACAGGCGGCTATGGCGGGCCTCGGGCACAGGCCCCAGAGGGCGAGCTGGGCTTGGACCGAGCCGGGGGCTGAGAGTGGACGGGTGACACCCTCCCAGGGCGGGCGGGCGGGCGGGCGGGAGACGGACTGGAGGCAGGCCAGTCCCCCCGTCCCCGCGTCCCGCCGGCCGGCCGGCCGGCCGAGGGCGTGCGGGGCGGGGCGGGCGTTCACTAAGGCACCAAGCCTCGTGATGCCGCCGCGAGGCCAAGGTGACACCTGTGAACGGTCTCGCCGACACGAGAGCCGCGCGCGGGTATACACACGCCTTCGTGTGTGTGTGTGTGTGTGTGTGTCTGTGCAACATGTCCACACGCAGGCGCCAGGAACACGGCCACTCGCGGGGCGCTGGGGGCCCATTTTACAGGCGACCGAGGCTGGACTCCTCCGCGCAAGGGCCCAGGCGTGTGAAGGGAACACCGGCAACTTGCGAGGGCCGGGGCTGGGGGCCGGGGGGCGCGCAGGCCCAGGGGTGTCCCGCTCGTAGAGAAGTCCGGGCAGCGAGGGGCTGGGGGGGGGGGGTGGGGTGGGGTGGGGCAGGGGGGCGATAAACAAACACTTCCGGGCGAGAAGGGCGCGCGCCCGAATGACTTCCTACAAATAACCGGGTGTGGCATCGCGCGATAGGGCGGTCATTCGCACGGAGGAGGCGCTGTTGGCCCCCGCCCGTTCCCCCGCCGTTGTGGGCACACCCCGCGCGTATGTATTTTGTCAGTCCGTCTGCCTGTATGAGTGTATGTGCATGTGTGTGCGTGTGTGTGTGTGTGTGTGTGCGTGTGTCTGTCGCCCCTGCGCGCAGGCGGGACCGCTCCTCCGGATGCGACCCAGCACACCCAGGGGCCCCTGTGCGCCGACCGCTCCAACCTGGGAGAGGGGGGCGAGAGGGGGGGCCAGGCCAGGCTAGGCGCAGCGTCGGCCCGGGGGATTAAACAGGGTGCGCTTCCTTAGTCGCACAATATATTCCCCCAGAGCCCCGCACTCCCCATCGAGATACTGGCCATGGTTAGGAAACCCAAAGAGCGGGGCGCCCCCGCCCCCCCCCCCTGAAGCCGGCATGGCCCATCGGCAGGGGGAGAGAGAGAGAGAACACAGGGCGGACAGGGCTGATGTCCGGAAAGAGGGAGGCCCAGACAGAGCGGGGAGGAGCGAGGCAGAAATCGGCCCCCCTGTCGGGGGCTGCCCCTCTAGCGCGCCCTCCGTGCGCCTCCCCAGCTCTCACTCCCTCCCGCTCTCTCTTTGTCTGTCCGGCTTTCTTGCCCGCTGGGAGCCGCTCTCCCCAGCAGGGGGCGCCTCTGACATGAACGCCCCTTGCTGCTTTTGAGCAGCCCAAAAGACAGAGCGAAAGAGCTGCCTGCGGATGCCTGGGCCAATGAGCGCGCGTGTGCGCCTATGCCCCGGGGCGCTCCATTTGTCGGTCAACCGGCATTCCTCCAGTTCCCGGACGGATGACAGCGGGGTAGTGCTCCAGCCCGCCCTCCCCGCCGCCCCCCCGGCCCCGCCCTCCGCCGAGCTCAAGCGCCAAAGCCCGGACCATCCCCGGGGGAGGCGGACCCCGCACGATGGGGGGGGCCTCCGCATGTACACAAGCACCCCGGCCGGAAGGGATGGACTTCGCGGGTGCGCGCGCACCCGCGACCATGTGCCCCGGAGGAGCTTGGGGAAAAAGCATGCCGGCCAGACTGGCGTTGATCCGCCTCTCACGCCGAAAATGGGGGGTGGCGAAGCACAGGTCGGCGGGGCCACTGCGAGAGGGCGGCTGGGCCTGTCGCCGGTGACGCGCCGCATCGCCCCCCCCCCCTCCCTCCGCCCCCCTCCGCCCCCCTCCGCCCCCCTCCGCCCCCCTCCCTAGAGCGCTGAGGCCGACGCAATCCAGAATGGTCCGAGTGGGAAGCAACTTGGCCATCCGCCAGGAGCGAGACGGGGTGGAGGGAGGGCAGGGACGGGGGGGGGGGGGAACCGTCCTCCCACAACAGGTCTCCGTATTTGGCGAGCGTTTTGAAGGGCCCGCGAGGAGAGGCCATTTTGCTGCCGAGCCACCTCGGGGCGCCCACCAGCAGTCAGAGCCCCTCCCGGCCCCGGACGAAGGACGTGTCATCCTATTTTCCAGCTCGTCTTTTTCATGGGGGGGGGGCCGGGGGTGAAGCGGCCCCCGCCCCGCGACTGGAGCCCTTTTGCCCGCGCCCGGAGCACTCCCGGGTCGCCCCCCACCCCCGCCGGCTGAGGGGCGGAAGCCGCACACCTGGAAGCAAATGGGGTTCCCCCGCCCCCCCCCCCCCCCCCCCCCTCCCCCCCGTACGCCCGTGGGCCAGACCATTCGGCCAGATATCGCGCTCGGCCAGCGCCGGCGCGCCCTTTCCGGCTCGATGGCGTGTCCCTTGCAACGGCAGCCAGGTAGGCCTCGCCGGGCCGGGACACATATCAGGCTAGACGCCCCGCCCGGCTGGCGCAAGGGGACGGAGGGCCGGAATGAGGCAACAAGCGTGGGGACCCCCCCCCCCCGCCTTCGCCTTCGCCTTCGCCTTCGCCCTGTCCCGAGACTGAGGGGCCGGCGTGAACCGCCGGCCGCCGCCGGGGTCCGGACCGAGCGCCAGGCAGCGGGACCGGACGGGACAGCTTCTCACAGGTCACTTCGGATCCCCACAGGCGCCTGGCGAATGGCCGACACTCGCCAGGCTCCCCTCGGCCACCACGCCTCCAGAGGGCCAGCCCTCGCCGGGCGGCCCATTTCCCGGAAGCCCGCGCCCCGTCCCAGGGCCTTGTTGACCTGGCCGGACCTGGCTCGGCCGGATTGGGCCCCGCTCCCCCCGGTCCCGAGCGTGAGCTGGGCGCGTCACACCTGGCTGGTGGGAGCGGGAGGTGGCATGCGTCACGCCGAGCAACTTGCTCCCTTGCCCCCCCCCCCCCCCAGCCGGAGGGCCCCCACAGGGGCGAGTTATCCGGCTAAGCCGCCCGCTTGCCGTCCAGTCCCCCCTCCCCCTGCCCCCGGCCCCGCCAGCATGCCTCGTCGCCGGGGAATAGCCGGCACACACACACACACACACACACACACACACGCAAACGAACAGGCGGGCGGCCGCCACTGGCCCACGGCGTGCCCATGGTCGAATGCCAAGAGCGTTGGCATTCATTGGGGCCCATTTTAACTGGACGCCAAAGAGCATGGCACACACACACACACACACACACACGCGCGTTTCACACCGCGTTGGTGTGCCAGCACGCCGGGAGGGAGGCCCCTGCTCTCCCTCCGGCCCCGGGCCGGGGCGGCCCGTTTTTTTTTTTGCTCCTTTTCTGCTGCGCGCCGCACAAGCAACAGCCCGCAGGCTGACGGCGCCGCTTGAGGGGGGCGCGGGCCACGGGGGGGCGCGGGCGGGGGCGGGGCCGGGGGCGGGGGCGGGGGGGAGGGCATTGGCGGGACGAACATCCTGGCCCGCGTCCGAAGACGCCCCACCCCTCCGTCCGACAACGACCTCAAGACCCCTGGACCTAATGCCTGGCCGATATATCGCCCGGCCCCAGCCAAGCCCGCCGCCCCCGCGCCTCCGGGGGGCGTGGGCCACAAATGGCCAGAACGCATTTTTCCCCGCCCCCCGCCAGGACCAGTGGCCCTTGGGCCGCCTGTCGACGCCGACGCCGGTAGCCCGGCCCCGGCCCGCACATATGCCCAACCTCCGCGCCCCCCCCCCCCCTCCCCCGCCCTAGACGTGGGAGCCCTCCTCACCGCGGCCGACGAGAGAGAGACAGCGGGAGAGACAAGGGCGCGCGACGTCCTAGCTGGCAGGGGCCTGCTCTCCCAAGGTACATTGGCACCTGACCATGGACCCATCTCCCAACAGACGCGCCCGTGCCCGGGGGCGAGGCAGACCGAGCCGACTGCCGCCCCCGCCCGGGTCCGTTCCCCCGGCGCCCCCCGGGAGACCCGGCGCAGGTGTGGTGTGCGATCTCGGCCGGCCGGCCTCCCGCCCGGCCCCCCCCCCCCCCCCACCCATGTCCCCTGTGTTGGGGGGTGACATCTTCACTTCCCACCCCTCCCCCCGCAGAGGCAGTGGCCCAAGCGGGAGCATGGTGGACTGTGAGATCTGAGGCGCCGCCTCCCCGCGACCATCCCCTCCCCCGGGCTTTTCCCATCGCCTATCCCTTCCCCCCCCCCCTCCCACCCCCCACCCCCCTCGCCTCCTGCCTATTGCCCCTGGCGCGCACCTTGCCGCCATGACCACCGCCCCGATCGGCGTCCCGGCCCCGGGCACCATTCTCCTCCTGCCCTCAGATCCCCTCACGGCAGCCGATCGCACGGACTCTCCTCTCCAGTGGGTGCCCTTCTACAATGCCGGCATGTGTTCCTTTTCCGTGATCACCAAGGCCCCTGAGGGGGCCGGCCCGCCCGCCGCGGTTCGTCTTGCACCTCTCTCTGCCGCCCGCCCCGAAACTTGCCCCCCAAGCCCCCTGTCCCGTTCCCCTCTCCTGCTCGACCGCACCCCGGGCGCCACGCTGACCTGTCTCCCTCCCCGCCCTAGGTTCATATCCTTTTGCATGTCGGCCCTCGGGCGTACCTCCTCTCCTGCGAGGCAGCGACGCATGGCCGCTTCGACCCGCAACACCCCTGTCCCGGCCTGGCAGTCGATCGTCTTCCGGACCATGGCACCTCCGCCGGGCTGGTTCTCCGCCAGGTGGCCACCCTCCTGCCCCCGCCGAAGCCCCTGGGCTCTGGTGCCCCCGCGCGCATGGATTACTTCCAAACCGCCAAGCAGAGCCCGCAACTGGGCCTGCTCGATGAGCTGACCGCGGTGGAGAGGCTCCCAACCGCCGTGCCCCTCTGGGCTCACTGGCTCCCGGCCGCCGGCGGCAGCGCCTCCGCCATCGGGGCCACATCCGCCGAGCCAGTCCTGGCGGAGCCCCCGCCTGGCGGCCTGCATCTCTACCCCGCCGGCCCTTGGACCCCGGCACACATTCCCACTCCGCCGACCGATCTCCAGGGGGATGGCCGCTGGTTCAACTTGGCCTCCGGCGTGTTGACCGCCTGCCTGGATCGGCTGCATGGGCACCGGCAACTTTTGCGCGCGGCGTCCCCCTCGCCGGCCCGGCTCCGGCCGGTCATCCTCCTGGCCGGCGACAGCATCGCCCAGCAGCTTGGCCGCAGTGAAGCCTGGGCTCGTCGCTGCGCCGGGACTTGGTCTGCCCCGCCGCTGTCCCCGGCCGGTCTCCCGCCGCTGGTGCTCGAATTCGGCCTCGGTGGGGACCAAACACAGCACCTCCTCCTGCGTCTGGCTGGGATCAAGAATGCCCTGCGCCTGACTGCCGCCCGGGCACGCATCCTTGGTCCAGCTGATTCGAGACCATCCCTTGCCACATCGGGCGGTGCGTGCTTCTTCCATTGGGGCATGGATGCTGCTTGGTCACATTAAGAACTGAACTCCCCCGGGTTGCAGGTTGCGGGCAGGGGGGGGGGGGGGGGGGGGCCGAGCCCGGGGTGGGTGCGGGTGGCTAATCGTGCAAGGGAAGCGGGCGACAACAAACGCGGCGGGGGAAATCGCGAGAGGTGGCCAGGACAGAATGGCCGGAAAATGATGATGGCCAGTAACTGGGACGGCCAAAGAATCAGGAGGGGGGGGGGGGGGGGGGGGGAGCAAGACCCCCCCCCCCGATCACCTGCAGACAAAAGTACCACCACCGAGGCCAGCCACTGATGACCTGCTGCTCCGATAGTGTCCCCCACGTCAGGACAGGCCTGTCCACTCAACCTGACTGGCATACTGATTGTCGGCACCAACAATGCCTTCCACAGGCCGGATGAGGTGGCTCGCGGGATTCACGAAGCCGCCCTCGAGCTGGGCCGAGTTCTAGTCCAGGCACTCGGCTTCCTCTGCCCCGATCCGGAGGCCAGCGTCTCATCGGGGCCTGCCGGCACGCCGCACCACCACATCCGGGTTTTGGTGTGTGGCATCCCGCCTCGCGGCGAGACGGACAATGCGGCGCGCCAACGCGCGGCCCAGACCAACGCGATTCTCCGCCACATGCTTGCCCGGCCCACATCGCCACAAACGGCCCCAGTCGAAATTGTCCCCCTCTGGGACCCATTCCTCACGGCGCCCCCGACTGCGGTCGCGAATGAGACGGCAGGCCCCTTCCGCCAGGCCGGCATCGATCGCCTGACTCGTGACACCCTCTACACTGACATGCTACACTTCACCGAACAGGGCCATGCGACCATTTGCGACGCCCTGGATCGGCACATCTCTCGTGCGAATGCCGGCCAGTGAGCCGTCCCTCAGGGGGGGAGGGAGCCTCTCAATGCCTGGACCCAGGCCTCGCCCCCTTTGGCTAACATTGGCAATGTCACACTTTTCAATACACGCTTCAGGATGGAAAATACCACCACAACCCGCGGGCCAGGGGTCGGGCAGAGTGAAATGGGGAGGAGCTCAAATGAACCGCATGGACAAACGTGGTACATATATTTCCACTGTCCCCAACTTACGCAACGTAAAACGGGAGGCACAGGAGTGTATAGTGGGACATATGGGGGAGGGGGAGGCCGGGGCCGACACCCTCCCCGCAGGCGCACATGCATTTGGGGATGAGAAAATGGAGGACGGGAGAGCACACGCTCCGCACCGCCACAGGCTGAGACCCGCCGAACGAGACCATCCTGACATTTGGCAGGCTGATGCTCCGGCTGCCCGCCTCGCGCCCAGCAGCACGGGCGTATGATCCTCACATCTTGGAAGAATGGTCGCCCCCCAAAAAAGCCGGCTGTAGATCGGGAGAGTAAACCGGCCTTCGGTGTGCCAGAAGGGGCGAGGAGTAGATCCGGCAAGGGCGCGCGGGGGGGGGGCACAAGAAGAGAGGCGGAGGGCCGGTGCGCATACGGGGCTGCTCGGTCCTTTAGGCGGTCACCACCACCGGACGGATGGCCACACGAGCCACGACAGCCTCCTTCATGGTCAGATCATGGAAGACCAGGCCCTCAGCGGCCAGGGCATCAGCCTGGGCATCATCCACGAGCGACAGCGAGGCCGCGCGCGCGATGCTCAGAATGCTCTCGGTCTCTGGCCGGAAGAGGTCCGCATGCTCGGCGGAGGTGGCAACGAAGCCTGTATCACGGGGGAAAGGAGCGGAGTGGGATTGCACGGAGGCAGGGCGGAGGACGGGTCAGCGTGAGGGCACACAGGCGAGGAGGTGACGGGGGAGGGGAGGGGGGGGGGACAACAGGAGGGCGGTCGGGCGGAGGGAACGGGAGAGGCACACAACAGCCACCCAGCATGACAAGGGGCAAGGGGCAAGGACCAAACAGCAAGGAGCAAGGAGGAAAGCAATGGGAGAGAAAGGGAAAGAAGAGCAAAGACACAAAAAAAAACGCACAGTCCGGACGACGGGGCTTCTCCGCATGCTCGGCAGTGGCCTGGCGAATGACACGCGCCAGCTCCAGAATCAGGTCGAACTGGGAGGTGGCAGTGGCGGAGGCCTCGGCCTCGGCCTCCTGCTCGGCGGCCGACACCTTCGGGTACGGGGACACCATGATCGACGGGATGGCCGCATGGACAGCGCGCCGGGGCAGGCGCTGGTACAGCTCCTCCGTGATGTACGGCATGAAGGGATGCATCAGACGCAGGTAGACATCCAGGCAATTGTAGAGAACCTGACGGGCATCGGCCTTGGCAGCATCCGAGCCGGACAGGAACACCGGCTTGGTCCACTCGAGGTAGACATCGCAGAACTCATTCATGAAGAAGGCATACAGGGCCTGGGTCGGGTCGGCGAAGTTGAACTGCTCAAGCCCCTCATTGCAGGCCTGGATGCAGGCATTCAGCCGAGCGATGATCCACCGGTCCGCCAGCGAGGGCAGGGTCTCCAGACGGGGGATGGCGTCCGAAGGCTGGAAAGAGGCATCGAACTTGTCCATGGCAAAACGGAAGCCATTCCAGATCTTGTTGCAGAAGTTCCGGTACGCCTCGACGCGCTTGACATCCAGGTTGATGTCGCGCGGCTGCAGGGTGTACGCACACAGGGCAAAGCGCAGCGCGTCGGTGCCGCACTCGCCGATGCCCTTCGGGAAGTCCTTGCGCTGGCCCTGCTTGGCCACCTGGCGCTCGGAGGCCGGCAGGTTGGTATCGGCATCCAGGGCGTCATGCAGCTGCTGCAGGCTAACAACGACGCTCTTCCGATCTCGCGCGGCTGCAGGGTGTACGCACACAGGGCAAAGCGCAGCGCGTCGGTGCCGCACTCGCCGATGCCCTTCGGGAAGTCCTTGCGCTGGCCCTGCTTGGCCACCTGGCGCTCGGAGGCCGGCAGGTTGGTATCGGCATCCAGGGCGTCATGCAGCTGCTGCAGGCTAACACCCTCGATCATGTGGATCGGGTCGATGACATTGCCCAGGGACTTGGACATCTTGCGGCCATGGGCATCACGCACCATGGCATGCAGGAAGACCTTGCTGAAGGGGACCTCCCCGGTCAGGGCGAGACTCATCATGACCATGCGCGCCACCCAGAAGAAGATGATATCATGGCCGGTCTCCAGGATGGAGTTCGGGAAGAAGGCCTTGAGATCCGGAGACTCGGCGTTGGGCCAGCCCATGGTGGCGAAGGGGAACAGGCCCGAGGAGAACCAGGTGTCCAGCACGTCGGAGTCCTGCTCGACGGTGATCTGATCCCGAGCAACGCCAAAGTTCTTGGCGGCCTGGTCCAGAGCCTCGTCGGCCGAACGGGCAGCAATCCACCGGGCATCATCATCGGGCGTCTGGCGGGGCATGACCATGTCCCCGAGGAAGGAGGCGGAGTGGAAGCTGGCGGGGCATGACCATGTCCCCGAGGAAGGAGGCGGAGTGGAAGGAGGAGCACAGCGCGCGCGGGGAGATGGTCCCCGCCGGCCCGCCCAAGCAGACACCCGTTAGAAGGGAGAGGGAAGGGGAAAGGAAGATGGCCAAGTGGAGGGGGGAAGATGGCAAATGAACAGGCAGGAAAGGGGGCGGGGCGATTGCAAGCCATCTTCCTTGGTGGCGGCACGTACGGACGCCTCCAGGGCCTCGCACACGAAGGTCACACGGTACACCGGGATCTGGTGGCCCCACCAGAGCTGACGCGAAATGCACCAGTCCTGGGGGGACTCCATCCAGTGGAACCAAGTCCGGTCGAAGACACCCTCCGGCAGGATCTGGATCTTGCCACTGCGCACAGCATCAGCGGCCTGGGCCGAGAACTCGTCGGTCTTCACATACCACTGGGGCTTGGGCATCGGCTCGATGACATCGCCCGAGCGCGAGCAAATCGGGATGCTCATGGGGTTGCTGACGGTCTCGCGGTAGAGGCCCTTCTCCTTGAGGGCGGCGATGACAGCCTCGCGCGCGTCGAAGCGCATCAGGCCCTCGAACTGGCCACCGCGGGCATTGATGCGGCCATCATCCGAGAAGATGGTCACCAGCTCGAAGCCATGCTTCTTGTGCATCTCATAGTCATTCGGGTCGTGCGCCGGGGTGATCTTCACGGCACCCGTGCCGAACTCGATGTCCACCGACTCGTCGGCACGGATGGGGATCAGATGCCCGAGGAAGGGGTGCACCGCCGACCGGCCAACCAGACCCTCATACCGGGGATCCGCCGGGTTGACAATGATGCCAGTGTCACCGAGCATGGTCTCAATACGGGTGGTGGCCACGACGATCTCCTCGTCGGTGGGCTGCCCGGCCTCATCGGCCAGCTTGTAGGCGAACTTGATGAGCACACCGAACTCATAGCGCTTGTCCTCCCCATGGCCGGGGACCTTGAGCATGGTCGGCTCGGTCAGCTCCATGTGGTCCACCTCCAGGTTGGACAGGGCGGTGCGCAGATGCGGGCACCAGTTGACCAGACGCGTGGTCCGGTAAATGTAGCCCTTCTCAAAGAGCCGGACAAAGGCCTCGGTGACAGCCTCGGACATGGACGGGTCCATGGTGAAGCGGTGGCGGCTCCAATCAACCGAGCAGCCAAGGCGGCTGATCTGATCGCAAATCCGGTTGCCAAAGCGGTCCTTCCAGGCCCAGATCTTCTCGATGAACTTCTCGCGACCCAGATCGTGGCGAGTCTGGCCGGTCTCGCGGTAGAGCTGGCGCTCGACGGCCGACTGCGTGGCAATGCCAGCATGATCGGTACCCGGCAGCCAGAGGGTCATCTTGCCGTTCATGCGGTTCCAGCGGACCAGGGAGTCCTCCACGGCATTGGTCAGGGCATGGCCAAGATGCAGGGACCCGGTGACATTGGGCGGGGGAATGACAATGGTGAAGGTGTCCTCCGGCGCGGCGTCCAGGTTGGGATGCGAGTACTCGGGCTTGAAGAAGCCGCTCTCCTGCCACCAGGAATACCAGGCCGACTCGACGTAGGTCGGGTGGTAGGAGCTGGGGAACTGGGCCGCGGTGTCCTTCTTGCTGCCCTTCGGGGTGTTGTCGACCGGGATCTCAACCGGGGCCTTGACCACCTTCGGGGCCTTCTTGGGAGCATCCTTGGCAGCGGCAGCCTTCTCGGACTGCTTGGCCTGCTTGGCCAGGAACTTCTCCATCTTGGCCTGGGATAGGCGAGGGGGGGGGGGGGGGGGGGGGGAGGGGGGGGGGCGTGTGCGTGTCAGCCTACAGGTGGACATGTGGCAGCGATAAGCCGGCGGGAGATGTGGGATCTCGGCCACGTACACGGCGCTTCTCCTCATTCTTGATCTGGTTCTTGGTCATCGGCGTGCCGTCGGGGTTGATGAAGGGCGCGTTCATGTCGATGGTGGTGGGAGCGGCGGCCGCGGCGGCAGCGGCGGCGGAGGCGTCAGCAGACTCGACGGAGAGCTCCGAGAGCTTCGAGTCGACGGAAGACACGGTGGTGGCGGTGGCACCCGCGACCTCGGGCTGATCGGCGGTCATGGTATCGGAGGAGAGGGGAAAGGGGCGGTGTGGGGAGGGGAAACCAGCACCAAAAAAAAAAAGGAGGCAGGCTGAGTGGGCCTGCAGCCCGGGCACCATGTCGGTGCCGGAAAAACTGGCTCCGGTTGCATGGGGGGCACGCCCCCCGACCGAGGGACGCCCTGGTGGGAATGTCGACCACGGAGCGGGACTGAGCAGGAGACCAGGGGGGGGGGGGGGGGGGGGGGGGGGGGACGGAAAGAAAAGGATGGCGAGAGGGTATACGCACGATGCGGACACCACGACGAAGATGTGGCTGAACCCACGAGGCAGCTTCCGATTGGACGGGTGGCACCATTGATTGATCAACTTCGATACCGGTGAGGGGTGGGCGGGGGCGGGGGAGGACGGATGCGGCAGAGGGGAGGAAGGGCAGAGAGGAGGAGGAGGAGGTGACTGGGGGGGGGGGGGGGGGACGGGCGGATCTCCAGACACTGGGGCGAGCGGGGGGCGGGAAGATCCCCGCCCGCAGCGCATTGCGCATGAAGGTGCCTCGGCCCGGGAAGCCTGGGCAGACGATGCACCGAGGCCGTGCCAGCCACGACCCGCTGCCCGGGCAGGGCGCGCGTGGACGCACCACGGATACGCGTGCGCGTGGAGCATCCCGAGACGCCGGCTCCCGCGGCTAGATGGGGGCGAGAGCGCGCGCGCGCGCGCGCGCGGGCGCGGAATAAAAAGGAGAACGCGCGACGCGGCGAGGGGCCTGGTCACCCGGACCATCGGCCGGAGTAGGGTTGATCGCACGCCAGAACGCCTTGAGGCCGAGTGAGACCAGCACCTGGGGGCATCAGCCGTCGTCGCCTTTGTCCTCTCGTTCCCCGGTTCTCCCTCAATCTGATATAGCATCCTGAGAGCAGCCCCGCAAATCTCCTGGGCGCCTTCTCGCCGCCCCCCCCCCGGCCCGCGCGCCCTGTCCATTGTGTCCGGATCACTCGAAAAAAAACTCGGCGCCCCGCACATACAGCTCGAAAGACACACACACACACACACATACACACCCTCGTAGGCCGGATGTGGCTCGCTTTCAAAGGGGCCTCCACGCCGGGAAGCGAGAGAGGGGGGGAGGGGGGGGGGGGGGTTGCCTCCCCGGAGCCCACAGAGAAAGGCACAGGCACACGCCTCCAGAATGTCTAGGGTTTATTACGGGCGATCCGTGATCGCTTGCTTGCTCACATGCCGCAAGCGTGACTGGGCGTGATGCCCACGAATGGGATATCGTTTTTTCAAGCCCGCCTCTTAGATCGCCCGGATGCCGGGCCGCCGGGACTGCCCCCGGGCATTGTTGCCGCAGATCTTCCCCGCCTTGCCCGGCCGAGGTCCCTTTGGGCTTTCACCAAGGCCGCCCCTCGCCTGGCATCGCTCGGGCCCGCTCGACCACCCGCTCCCTTGATCGGGCGCCCCACAGCTCGCCGGCACACGGCGAGTCTGCAACCCGCTCCCCCGCTTCCTCCTCCCCCTGCCTCTCGTCCTGCTTCCTGCCTCGCCTCCCTCGCAAGATGAGCCACTTCGGCTTCCCGGAGCAACACCGGGAGGATGCCGCTCCCTCGCGGCACTGGCCGGGGCCGGACTCCGCCCCAGCCGGCTCCTGTCCCATCGAATCTCCCCTGCTCAGCTCGAGCACCAGCTCATTCGACCAGCCTCCCGGTGACCAGGCACCAAGACTCATGCTCCTTCTGGACCAATTTGACCACGACAGTGCGTCGCCACCCTGGACATCCTCTGCTCGCTGCGCCATTGGTGCACCGATCCTCACATTCGAGTTGCCCGTCTCTCCCCCCCCCCACACACACACACACACATACATACATGTGCCGACCGTAGCCTCCCTCTCGCTGTCGCTGATGCAACGCCGCGCCGAGCACCTGAAGCGTGATTTGGAGTTGACCTTTCAGTCGAAGCTCCGTGCGCTGGCCCGCTTCCGGGACATCACCCTGGCCGAGCTGCTCGAGGCGCAGGGGGACCCGGCGCGTGCCCTTCAGCGTCGCGTGTCCCGGCGCATGCGCCAGATGGCCGAGCAGGCGCGAGCCGAATTGCCCCAGCCGGCCGAGCGGCCCGACGCTCTGGCCGCTTCGGACCCCGCGCCGCCCATGGGCTCTCCCTCACTGGCAGGCCCCGGCACGACATCACCATCCCCGCCGGGGCATGCATCTCGCCGGCAGGTGGACATGTCGAACCCCTCCGCCCCCGCCCAAAGCAACCGCCGCGCCACCATGACCTTCAGCCCGGCCACCATTCGCCAGTCGTGGCGCGCATCGGTGGCCCGGGCATCGACAGCCAGCCTCGATGAAATGTCGGCCGTCCGGTGCCGGAAAACCACCCTCCCAGCCGGCGGTGCCCCCGCCGCTCGACGCTTGCCAAGCGCCCTTGAGGAGGACTCGTCCTTCCAGCCCGAGATCCTTACCCTCTCGTCACGTCGGCGTGCGTCGCGCATGTCCATAGCTCGCACCTGCCACACATGCATACATATATATATGCATTTATATGCGTATTCAAGTCCGGTCATTTCCCTCTTGCCACCGGCCTTTCGGCCCGCTAACCACCCGGAATGCTGGACAGTCCGCGAGGCCTCGCTCACACCGCTCGATACACCGGCCCCGCTTCTTCGGTCCCGGTCATCGCTAGCGCCGGCGGTCGGGCAATCTCCTCCCCTGCGTCCAGTCGCCCTCCCCTCGCGTGCTGGCCTCTATAATCGCCACTCCTCCCGGCCGAGTCTCTCTCTTGCCCGGCCGACCATGTCCCCCCGGCGGACCTCGCTCTCTGCCGGAGGCCGACCTCCGACACGCCATACAATGGCCCCCTCCCATGGCATGGCCGCCCAAAAGGCCAGCCTTTCAATCGGGTACATCGACACCACCGGCGTGAAACCCCCCCCCCCCCCCCCCCACACACACACACACCTCTTTCTGCATTTGGTTTGACTGGCTCCCTCTCACGCGCCCCGTCCCCCCTCCCTCGGTCTTGGCTTTCTTTTTTCCCTTTCCTTTGGACGATCCAGATCCCGATCGACGGCCGCCCTCCCCCGGTGCCGTCTCTCGGACGCCGATCCACCAGTCTGCCACACAACCACCCGAGCCTTTTGGAAAATGACATCAACAGAATGAACACTGCCCAGCGTCGCGGCAGCGTCGCTCCGGCGGGTCCAGCGCCCCCGCTGCTCAAGGCACACCATCGCTCCCATTCAGATCCCAAGGCGCCGCCCCCCGGCGGGGGAGCATCCCTTGCGGCGTCTCTCGCCGGTGTGACGGCTGCCGCCGCTGCCGCCGTGGCCGCCGCCGCCGCCACCCCGCCGGACGGTCACCCAGCTCCGGGGAGCGACGCGCAGCTGATGTCCGAGGCGCTGCAGCTCCAGCGCCAGGTTGAGTCTCTCCTGGCCCGGATAGCCGGCGGCAACGCGGCAGCGTCCTCCCATTGACCAAGAAATAGATGCATTTCCCCGCGGGAGAGCCTGCCATGCCTGCCACAGGACGCATGTGCCCCATGCACACCCACATGCCATGCCAGCTATCCACGGGTGTCCATGGGTCCGGCCAGCAACCAACGGGAGCAAGGGGGCTCTCGACAAGGGCAAACCAAGTGTATTTGGGGGTAACTGAAAGGAAATGTGAGAGGGCGGGCCCAACCCCTGGCCTTGGGGGGGGGGGGGGGGGGGGCGTGCTGTGTATAGATGGGAGGGGGCGGGCCAGGGGGACGAGTGGACCCATATCGAGTGCGGCGGGGTGAACAACGCGTGATGCTTAGAGGTCCTCGCGGACACGGAAGCCCGGACCGGGGGGCGGGCCGGTCAGGGTGGTCAGGCCACCAGCCGGCTCGCAGGTGCGGCGGGTGCCCTGCGGGCCAGGGACCAGGGTGTCACCCTGCCCGGAGGCGAGCCGCTGGAGGATATCGCGGATGTTGCCGGTGGTGAGGTCCTCCTGGGGTTGGGGGGCAGGGGCGGGGGGGAAGGTGACGGACATGGGGTGAGATTCATGGGCGAGACCAAGTCCCAAACAGAAAGGGAAGCCGGAAAGGCACAAGTGATGTTGCCGGCCGGCGCCCTTCCCTCCTGTGCTACGTACATAGTAATCATCGTTGATCTTAACAACCGGGGCGTTGACGCAGGCACCCAGGCACTCGAGCTCGTTCAGGGTGAACAGGCCGTCCGGGGTGGTCTCACCAACGGCGATGTTGCCCAGGTGCGACTTGATGGTGTTCATGATGGCAGTCGAGCCACGCAGCATGCAGGGGGTGGTGGTGCAGACGCCGAGGATGAACTTGCCGACCGGCTTGCGCTGGTACATCGAGTAGAAGGTGGCCACCTCGTAGACACGCATCGGGGGCATGTCCAGCATCTTGGCCACGTAGTTCATGGCGTTGATCGGGAGCCAGCCGCCATGCTAAGAATGAGACATCAGTCGGGGGGGGGGGGGGGGAAGGGCGGGGGAGGGGCAGGGACCAGCAAGAGGCCGGAGTCAGAGGGATGGGGGCCGTGATGGAGTGCAGGATGTGGTGAGAGGGGGCAGGGGCGGCAAAGGGACAAGGCTGTCGAGGTGCGCACCTGACGCTGAGCAATGTCCAGGAGCGGCATGACGGCGCCCTTCTTGTACTGGGGCGGGTACCAGGTGATGACCTCCTTGGCGCGCTTCATGTTCTCAGGGGTGAACTCGAACTTCTCGTTCTGGTGGTTGCCGGGCACGTCGCGGTGCTGCCGGAGGAGGGGCCGAGGAGACACGCGTCAGCTGGGCGATTAAATCGAGCGGGTGCGGGAACGAGAGGGGGACAGAGAGAGGGGGGGAGGGAGGGGGCGGAGGGGTGCGGCGCTGGCTGGCAAAAGACGGCCAAGCCGAGGGCCACAAGAGCAGAGGAGTCGAAGGGAGGAGCAGACGCACAACGACGAACATGGAGCCAGCGGAGCGGGCGGCAGAGGTGTGGAAGCCACGGGCGCCGGCCAGACGCATGGCGGAGATGCGAGCGGACGAGAGCATTCTTCGAACCTGGGTGGAAGCAAGGACAATGGTGAGATAAGACAGCAGGGAGGAGGCGAGAGCAGGAGGAGCGGGAGAAGACGAAGAGCTGCCGGGGAGGACAGGGCACAAGAAGAGGCGGATGGGCGAGCCAGGTCGACGATCTCAAGGAACAGGCACTGCAGGTAGGCGCCGCCCTGTGCTTGCGGAATGTCGAGAGGAGGGGTATCCTGATGATGGGAGGGCTGGCCAAGGAAGGCGAGGGGCAATTTGGCGCG
>NW_009242971.1:711475-713413 GCF_000388065.1 Fonticula alba | reverse complement strand
GGGGGGGAGGAAGAAGGAGAAAGAGGGGGGAACCGGCAAATTCTCTTTACTCAAGACGCCGCGGCGGAGGCGGCTCTCCCCTGGAGATGGTCAGAGAAAAAGCCGCTCCATCCCGCGGCACGGATGCGGCGCCCGGCTCTCTGCTGGGCTTCTAAACCCTCGGCCATGGCGCGAATCGACCCTCGGCCCGTTCTGCCCGGGACCCCCACCACACCAGAAGGCCGGCCCGAGGGGCGCGGCGAGAGATGGAGGACGACCACCAACACCACTCGCCCGCTGAAACGTGCTCGCGCCCCCCGCCACCCGCTGTTCTTGTGCCGCCCTCTGCCGCTCTCCAAAGCCACAACACCACTGCTCCGCCTGCCCGCCCGGCCGAACCCCCCACACCACGGGCAGCATGAAGGACAGCACATCCGACACAGCTGCCGCCCGACCGCCATTCCCCGTCCTGGGTGGCCGCAGCCCAAAGCCCGATGCGTTGGCAATATGCGGTCAAAATAACATTCATGGGTGCTGGGTTGAGCCACGAAATCAGTACGACTCCAGCTCGTCATCGCCCTCCGACATGGGGGCTTCCATCTCGGGCTCGTCGTCGGTGATGTCGTCCTCGCCCACCGGCCGGCGGGAGGCAGCAGACTTGCCATCTGCCAGCGGCAGCAGGCCCCCCTCCGAGGCCTCGCTTTCCTCGGCGCCATCGGCCCCGGGGGGGACACACTCAACCACCTGCGCCGTGTCGGTCAGGGCGGCGATCAGCCAGTTGGCCTTGTCGAGAGCGCCCGTGACGGCCGCCCGCTCGGTGCTCAGGTCCTCCAGCTCCCGAGCCTGGGTCTGGATCTGGGCCAGAAGGTTGTCACGCTCGCGCTCAACCTCGGCAAGGCGATCTGGCAGGTGTGATGTCCACGCGTATGTGCACAGGGTCAGCTATGGGCCAGGAGCAGTGGCGGAAGGCGGAGGAGAGAAGGGTGGCATGGAGAGAGGGACAAGGAGGTGGAAGAGAGAGAGGTGAAGAAGAGGAGGAGGAGGAGGAGGAAGAGGCAAACAAGGAAGCAGAGCGTACCCTTGGTCGACTGAAGCTCGGTCGTGTCCTCAGTCGGGGCCGCATCGGGAGCAGACGACTGAGGCGTGCATATTAGAGGGCGTTAGACACCTGGCAGAGGGAAGGGGAGAGAAGGGGGCAGGGGGGGCAGAGAGAGAGAGAGAGAGAGAGAGAGAGAGAGAGATCGGGGTTGGTCATACCTCGGCGGAGGCCTGGTCGGCGACACGGCGGACCAGCTCCTCATTCTCGGCGGTCAGCTGCGCAAGGCGGGCCTTCTCCGCGCTGAAGGCCTTGGCCAGGCGCTCGAAACGCTCGGTGGTCATGGACACTTGGCCCTCCAGGTGGGCAATGCGGCCGGACGCCTCGGCAGCCGTATCGGCCAGCGACTGACGCACAGCCTGGGTCTCGGCCTGGGCACTGGCCAGCTGCGCCTGGCTGCTGGCCAGCTGCTCGGCCTGCCCGGCCTGCTCGGCCTCCAGGGCAGCGACGCGCTCATGGGCAGCCTGGAGATCGGCCTCCAGGGCGGCCGTGCGCTCGGAAGCAGCCTGGAGATCGGCCTCCAGGGCGGCCGTGCCAGCGGTGTCATCGACAACCGGGGCATTCTGCGCGTCGCGAACATCCGCCTCCAACATGGCAATGCGCTCAGTGGCCGCCTGAAGGTCAGTCTCCAGTGTTGACACACGCCCAGTGGCCACGTCCAAGTCGGCCTTCAGGACTGACGCTTGCTCGGTGGCGGAAGACAAATCAGCCTCCAAGGCGGTGATTCGCTCGGTGGCCGAGGTCACTTGAGCTTCGAGAGCGGCAGTGCCCTGGGCAGCCTTCTCGAGATCAGCCTCGAGGGCGGTCGCACGCTCGGCGGCAGAGCTCAACTCCGCCTCCAGGGCGGTCGCACGCTCGGCGGC
>NW_009242971.1:708856-711465 GCF_000388065.1 Fonticula alba | reverse complement strand
AGGGCGGTCGCACGCTCGGCGGCAGAGCTCAACTCCGCCTCCAGGGCGGTCGCACGCTCGGCGGCGGAGCTCAGCTCCGCCTCCAGGGTGGTCGAGCGCTCGGTGGCAGCCAGAAGATCGGCCTCCAGCGACACTGACCCCGAGGTGTCGGAAGCAGCCTCCACACTGGCCTCCAGGGTGCTGATGCGCTCCGCGGCAGTCTTCAGATCTGCCTCCAGGGTGACCACCCGCTCGGATGCAGTACCGAGAGCCGTCTCCAGGGTGGCTGTGCGATCTGTGGCAGTTTGCAGATCGACCTCCAGGGCGGCCGTGCGCTCGGTGGCAAGCTTCACATCGGCGGTCAGGGAGGTGACCTGCTCAGTGGCAGATTGCAGCTCCAGCTCCAGAGAGGCGGTACGCTCGTTGGCCTTCGCCTCGGCCAGCTGCTCCTGGGCATCGGCCACCGCTGTCGCCGCGGAGCTCGCCAATAGAGCCAGCTCCTCCGACAAACGCGTGACCTCCTGCTCGAGTGATGTGCGCAGGCTTTGCTCGGATTCCAGCTGCGTGCGCACCATCACCAGCTCCTCGGTCAGGTGGTTGTGCTTCTCAGCCAAGTCGGCCGCTGCGGCGCCCTCACCATCGCTATTGGCGCCGCTGCTGTCATTGGCGCCTCCGCCCAGAGACAGGCGCTCCAGCTGGGACTCGGCCAATCTGTCCTCCTCCAAGAAGTCCCCATGGTGGTGGTGATGATGATGATGATGCAGCTGGTGATGGTGCATGTCCCCAGCGAGGGTGTCATCGAAGTCAAGGTGGTCCAGCTCCGGCGACGGGCTGTAGGAGTTGGTGCGATTGGCCAGGCCATGGAAAGAATCCACCGACCCCCGGAGGCCAGCCAGGCTGGTGGTGCTGTCAGAGCCGACGACCGGGCCGGGGGTCTGGGCAGCCGGGCGCTTGGTGCCGGTGGAGCTACCGAGGGGAACATGGGCGGAGGGGAGGATGGCCGGTCGAAGGTCAGGTTAGATGCGTGGTCAAGTCACCCCCGATGATCGAGCCCCCCCCCCTTGGCAGGGTCACGCACAGCTTGGTAAGCTCGTCCAGGGCAAAGAAGAAGTCGGCATCCGGGGCCGGGGACCCAGCATGAGCAGTTCGCAGGTCGAAGAGAAGATCGAAGGAAGCGAAGCAGTCCAGCAATCCAAGGATGTTGGTCATCTCCTCGGAAAAGACAGCAGCCCAAGGCTCGTACGAGGCACTATGCGCATGCGGGGGGGGGGGGGGGTTATACAGGAGTCCAGTCGAGAGTAAGAAAGGGGCAGGAGGGCAGATGGAGAAAGAGGGCCGGGGAGACAGGGCAACAAGCACACACACACACACACACACACACACACACACACACACACACACTCCCATGCTGAGGCTGACATACCGGAGGAAACCCTCATGCGTCAGGAGAAAACGCAGGAACTGGCCGAGGGACTTCTCCATCAGGAGCTTCCGCAGCCAGGCACGCAGGCGGCCGAGCGACGATCCAACATGGTCCATGTGCGCCACAGACTCGATGGATCCCGGCAGCTGCTCCGGCATGCCGTCCAGGGGCCCGGCCGCCGAGCCGAGGGTCGCCAAGGCGTCCCAGAAGGTAAGCAAGCCAGAGGCAGGGCCGGTGGCCCCGGCCGCGGGGGCAGCGGCCCCGGCCGCGGCCATGCGCAGCGACGAGAAGAACGATGGCACCCGGCCATTCGGATCGGCGGCCACGGCCAGCCCCGGACGCAGGCCGTGTGACAGGAGGAGCTCCAGCGACAGGAGCGTGCGCGAGAGGCCGCTCTTCAGTGCGAGGACGCTGGCACCGCCGGAGTTCAGGTCCTCGGCATCCTCGATCAGAATCGGCGACGGCAGGTGGAAGTCCTCCGGCGAGAAGGAGGCCGGCAGCGAGAGGCCCGAGCATACCGACGCGCACTGGAGCGTGGCCCGGGCTGCGCGCTCGGCGAAGGCATGCACCGGCTCGGCCGCCGCACTCTGGTACAGCAGGCCCAGCCAAGAGGCGTCGCTTTTCGGGGGAGAGCTGCCGGTCATGCTGCTGTCGGGGCGGGGGAAGGGGCAGGGAGGGGGGGGGGGGGGGGAGGAGGGCAAGAGGAAAGAAGCGTGGCATTGTTATTGTTATTTTCGTGGGGCGGTCCCCCCCTTTTCCCCGGGGGACCCTTGGGGCCTTGCGCGCCTGGCGAAGTTTGCGTTGGCAGATTCGCCACCGAAGGCAATGTCTCAGGGATTATTTATTCTCAAAAATGCCCCCCTTCAGCGGCTTTTTTCCGTTCCCGAACCCGCCGTGGCTCGGGCGCCGGAATGGGTCAGAGCTCCCGGGTTCCAGTTCTCGGGTGATGCGCGGGAATGCCCTTCCATTCTGAAGTACAAATGCATTTCCTGCCTCCCAGCCGGGGTGGATGAAAAGTCCGCTCGGAAGCGTGTGTGCGTGTGTGCGTGGGGGCGCTGGGCGGGGCCGTGCGGCAAAGTGCCACCATGCGCCCCGCGGCTGGGCCGGTTTCGTGGTCCCCAGGCCGCGGTTGATGCGCGCCGCGCGAAGGCCCGGATCCCTTGGTCATGCTTTTCTCGCCGGCCCGACACGCCGGGGGGGGGGGGGG
>NW_009242971.1:704043-708806 GCF_000388065.1 Fonticula alba | reverse complement strand
GGGGGGGGGGGGGGGGGGGGGAGAGAGAACGCGAGGCCTGGCTCTGTCCCGGGTGCTGGTCATGTTGTCGCGAAACCTAAAGCAGGGTGCCGCCAACGGCCGGCGCCTTGCCTCTCGTCAGAGGGGCATGCTAGGGAGGAGCCTCGGGCCTGTCTCGGCCGCACGGCACGCCCGCCCGCCCGGGGAGGGTCCATGGGCGGGCGCGCACCGCGTTCCGCGGCCCGGTTGTCTTGTGTGTCCAGGTTCGGGACCCGGCTGTCGGGCTGGAAATCTGAAGCCCATGTGCCTGCGCAGGGCATCCGCCACACAGGGCCGCAACCCGGGCGACGAGGGAGACCAGGGGGGGGGGCGGACAGCAGGGGCGGTGCGGACACGACCAGGACGGTGGGGACCACCGGGGCCCTCGGTCGCCCCCACCCCCCGCTCCCCGAGGAGGAGGAGGAGGAGAATGTGTCCGCCCCCCTTCGAGTCCGCGGACAACATCCACCCCACCTAGGGAGAGCTCTCTCTCTCTCTCTCTCTCTCTCTCTCTCTCTCTCTCTCTCTCTCTCTCGCAGGGCACACCCTTGCACGGCGGCCGGCGGGCCGCTTTTTTTGCCCCTGGCCCGCCGGCGAGGGCGCCCGGCGGACGCCTCGTCTCCATACCACGCCTGCAGAGAGCCGGTTCCCCCCCCCCTCCCCTCACACACACACACACAGCCACACCCCGCGCCGCCCCGCTTCTGCAGCCCCTCGCCTCCCCCCTCGCTCGCCCCTTTCTTGCCGGGTCGTGCTGCCGCCCCCTTCCGCCCTCGCTCGCTGCACCCCTCTCCTTTGCCTGTCTGGCTCGCCCGGCCCCTTCTCCCGCGCGAGGTCCCGCACAGCAGTCCCTCGGGCTTTCCTCCGGAGCCGCCCCTCCTCCCCTCGTCCCTTTCCGACCGATTGCGTCGTGTGGGATCTGGCCGCCGCTTAGCCTCTAGAGTGCGCCCGGGACCCACCTCCGGTCTGCTGTGCCTCGCTGCCTTCTCTCTTTTTTTCTCTCCTTCTTCCACCGTTTCGACGCTCACTTGCTTACATGCTGCCCTCGGCTTGACCTCCATCAGCTTTGCTCAACATGCTCCGCGCCGGCACTCTCCTCTTCCGGCACCGCCACCAGGTCCGCTCTGTTCTCCGCCTGCCTGCTCCTCCCCTTGCCGTCTGTCCCCCCCGCCCCCGCCCCCGCCCCCGTGTCCGGGCACTGCTTGGTACTTACCCCATAGCCCCCTCCGCCAATGACCGCCGCCTGTTCCCGGGCCCGGCTCTTCTTGCCCCCGATGTCCTTGCGCAAAAGCAGGCGGCTTCCGTCGTCTCTCGCGCCCTGGCCACCAGCTCCCTCACCAACGATGAGCCCTTCCCCCGGCCCCCGCCCTCGGCCGCCGAGGAGCTGAACCTGCTCAATGTCCCGCCAAGTGTGCCGAGCGAGGTTCTCGCGCGCATCCTCCCGGAGGAGCAGCAGCCGGTCAACCTCTTCCTCAAGGCGTGGTCCGTCGCCCCGGAGAAGGTGGCGGCCGAGCTCAGCGCCTCGACCGGGCTGGACTCCTCCTCGCCCCTCTCCTTCAATCGCGTCCTGATGGAGGCCATCCTGGACCACCTGCGTCTTCCCTCCCCCTACACCAGTGCCGAGCATATGGCCCGTGCTGTGCGCGATGGCGAGCGCGAGCTCGAGCTCTTCCGCATCGCGTCCCAGACATCGGCCGAGCACCGTCAGCATGGTGACGGGTCTGTCATGTCGGAGCCCGAGGTCCTGATCCGGCTGCACAACAGCCACGTTCACACCCTGGACATGGCCAAGTACCGCGAGGTGTATACCGTGGCCTATCAGGCCCAGCGGACGGCCGTTCGCCAGACCATCTTCAACTGCATGTACCTGTCCCTGTCGGATCCGATGCCCAATGTCGCCCTCTCCAGCCGGTACCAGCGCGACCCAACCGTCGACCCGGCCCTCCCCGGTGACATGGTCCTTCCCTTCCACATGCTGATGGAGCGCTTCGGGAATAAGGCCGCCCTGGAGAGCCTGTTCGCCGATGAGTCCTCCAGTGGCTCGCCGAGTGAGGCTCCCGACTCGGAGTCGCTCGACGCCCATGCCAGTGAGTCCGGCACCGGCGAGCCAGCCACCAATGCCGACGGCGAGGAGCTCGCCTCCCCGGCCGAAGTGCGCCAGGTCCTGGCCAATGCCAACAACATGGTGGTGGAGCATGTGGCGCGCGACCTCTTCCAAAAGCTGGCCGACCAGGGGGTGCACATGTTCTCCCCCCGTCAGGCGAAGGCCTTCCACGCGGCCACCGGGGGCTTCATCTCCGACATGACCCTCGAGGAGATTACCACGGCCCTGGAGAACATCCTGCAGGACCCGGCCCAGCGGGCGGATCTTCTGCGCCCTTCGCCCGATGCCCCGGCGGATCCGCTGCGCATTTACGACTTCCTGGATCTGCTGGCCTCGCAGGATTTCATGGCCGGCGCCGTGGCCGGTGTCGATGGCGGTGTCGACGTCGGCAACAGCCCCACCGGCATTCCCTTCGTCCAGCACAACCCCCATGTCCTGACTCCCATCTCGCTGGATCCGGAGCCGACGGTCGGCCAGTACCTCCGTTGCCGGCAACAGGCCGAGGACCTCGCCAAGACGGTGATGGAGCTCATGGCCTCCGGCCTGCCGCTGGATGCCATCCACACCTCGGTCTTGTACCTGCTGGTGGCCAGCCAGCGGTATGGGCTGCTGTCCAAGCCGGACAACCTTGACCAGCTGCACGCCGTGAGCCCGGAAACCCGGATGTCCTCGATCCCCGGGGTCAGCACCTCTTTCGAGTTCAACAACTTCATCCGCGCATTCGTCCTGGAGTCCAATCGCCACCTGAGCACCACCGCCTCGCCGACCAGTTCCATCTTGCACGGCCGCACCAGCGCCGTGTCTGCCTCTGCCCCGGGTAGCTCCATCCCTCAGCCGCCCACTGTGGAGGAGATGTTCTCCCTGTCGCGCGAGATCAAGCAGCAGGCCGCCGAGCGTCCGATGACCCGTGCCGAAGTCAGGTATGTTTTTCCTCCCTCTCTCACCTCGTGGGATGCACTTCGGCTTTGGTGGCAATTCCATCCTGGATTTGCCTTTCTCTCCCCCCCTCTCCCTCTCCCTCCCTCCCTCTCCCTCTCCCTCTCCCTCTCCCTCTCCTCTCCCCTCTCCCTCCCCTAACGCATGTATTTCCTTCTCCCCTCCCGTCCCTCCTCGCTTCGCTGTTGCACCTCCCAAGCGCTGCCATGGATATCATGCTGAAGCGCTACATGCACCCGGAGGCCGGTCTCTTCTACGAGAAGATGCCCGCCCAGCAGCCGGAGTTCATCCAGCAAATCACCAAGACCCAGTTCTTCAAGGACATCATCTCCGACCCGAAGCGCCTGGAGGCGATCCTGCGCGAGGCCTCGGCCGTGCAGAAGGACCTCGGCTTCCAGCCCTCCGACACCTATCTGACCACCGAGGAGCAGGCCAAGCTGCGCCACCTGCGCGGCGGTCTGGAAATCTCCGAGCAGGCCCCCGAGCAGCACCGCCAGATGATGGAGGCCGGCCAGCGTTCGGCCGTGCGCCATCCCTTCCGCTTTGTGCCGAGCTGGGACACCACCATCGGGTTTGGCGTGGCCGGGGCCGAGGATTTCGCCTTTGCCCCGTCGCACGACATGCAGTTTGCGTCGGACATGACCGCGCAGCTGTACCGCACCGATGAGTACACCGCGTCCGACCTGCGGACCTCGGTGGCCGAGTTCCGCCGGTTGTCCGAGGCCGACCGGGCCGTGTCCTCCGAGTACAACCTGTCCGGGTACCGGGCGCAGACTCGCTTGTCGGCTTATGGCCAGCGCGTGCGCCGGTACCTGCGCGAGCAGGGCCTCGATGAGGAGGCCGATTGGGATCTGGTTCGCAAGGTCCCTCGGCGTGATGGCCGGGGATTCTTCCTGGCCCGGCGCCACCGCAAGCCGGTGGAGCTGCTGAACCTCATCCACCTGGGCGAGCTCCGCGAGGGGACCATTTCCCGGGTGGAGGCCGAGCGCATGGTCAAGTTCCTGACCACCCAGCGGCAGATTGCCCGCCAGTTGGACGGCGTGTCCGACCTGGCGGCGTACATCCAGCAGTTGCCGGCCAACCTGCGGGCCACCGCCTCCCAGCGCTTCGACAACTTCGGTCGCATTTCCCAGATCCTCGGGGCCAAGTCCCTGCAGGAGGCTGACCACATGCTCCTGGGCCATGCCTTTGCCTTTACGGTGCTCGGTCGTCGTCTGCAGGATGCCGAGATGCGCAAGCTCACCGAGACCCCGGCCCAGCGGGAGGCCCGCACCAAGCAGGAGTTCATCAAGACCAAGGAGACCGAGTACAACCAGTACAAGAAGTACCAGGTGATCAACTTCCTGGATGACAGCTTCTACACCGATATGTTCAACAACTTCCACCCGGAGCATCTGCACCCGGACTCGGACTTCATCCCGGCCATCCAGTACCATGCGTATGATCTTCCCTCCTTCACTCAGATCAACTGGGCTGCCTTCCTGAAGACGGACTTCAAGCGTCCGATCAACGACCCCTTCAACGACCAGCACCACCATGACCCGAAGCTGATGATGAAGCCCCTGTCAGTGCGCCGCGCTCTTGCGGATCATCTCCCCAGTACGCATGCCCCGTCATTGGCTACTCTCTCTTCCTTTTCCTCTTCCTCTTCCTCTTCCTCTTCCTCTTCCTCTCTTTTTTCTCTCTTTCCCTCTCCCTCTCCCTC
>NW_009242971.1:701083-703673 GCF_000388065.1 Fonticula alba | reverse complement strand
CCTCCTGTACGAAAAGGTAACTAACAGCCCTTCACTCCCTCCCCCCTACGCACACGCAGAGGATGTCAAGCTCACCAAGGTTCAGAAGTGGTACCTGCGCGTGGTCTACCGCACTCTCAAGGATAACCCCTACTGGTCGGATGCCCACAAGCAGGAGTTCCTCGAGGAGCTGATCAAGGGTTACGTGGCCACCGCGCGCAAGGTCAGCCAGGCCGGCGTCGGTACCGACGGCCCGATGGCCTCCTTCGACGAGGACGAGTACCAGGACGACTTCTCCGAGGTGTACGCCTCCGGCCGGGCCGCGGCGGCTACCACCACCGAGCTTGGTCGCGAGACTGCCAAGTGGCGCGAGTATGGGCTCACCTACTTCCCGCCCAAGGCGCCTGGGCTGGAGCCGCGCTTCCCCGTGCACCCGATCAGCTTCTCCAAGCTGTCGAAGGATGCCCCGGCCGAGCTCAAGGATCTTGGCAGCCGCAACCTCCGGCCGTACAAGTACCTGCTGGAGAACGACTTCTCCAAGAGCCTGGTCGATCGGGACGAGCTGCTCTACTACCACCGGATCTTCTCGGCCGATCGTGTTCCCCGGCCGGCCCGGAACCCCGGCCCCTCTGGTCGCCGTGGGAAGCTGGACTTCAGCAATGGCTTCAACTTCCACTATAACCAGGAGACCATGCTGGACCGCGTGGATGAGGCCTTCGAGAATGCCGACCTCGACTATGTCACTCACCGGCAGCTGGCTCGGAGCATTGCCACTCGCCAGCCGCTCGACAAGTCCTCCATCACTTACCATGCGTCCACCGATGTCGACGACCCGGTCTTCGTCAACCCGGCCAAGATCCAGGACGATGAGTAAGCGGGCGCGCCGAGGCGGCGACGCCGGCAGCAGCATCTGGCGCTGGCATGTCCCTTCTTTCCATCACCATGCATGTGTGAGAAGCAGCACACGCACCGGCGGGCGGATTGGTGGTCGCCTGGCGTCGCTGTCGACGACACGCGCCCTCGGGAGGCGCAGGCGGCCGGCGGCAGCATCATCATCACTGGCGTTGCCGTCGCCGCCGCCATCGTGCCCTTTGTCCGCCTGCCTCTCTCTGTCCCCCCCTCCCGGCGGCGCCGCGTGCACGGCCGAGCCCAAGCGTATGGTGCCGGTTGGTGGCCTCCCCTCCTCTTCTTCGCCGACTCTTTCTCGTCTCTCTCTTTCTCTCCCTTCCCTCCTTGATGTCGGCTCATGGTCTCTCTTTCGCCGCATGGCGGTGTCTGTCGCTGTCATCCCAAAGCCACGGCAGGCTCCATCGGCGAGGGGCGATCCCCTGCCACTCTCCTATCCCCCCCCCCCCTTCTCCCTCCTCTTCCTCCCCCCTCTTCCAGTAATCCCTTCATGCAAATATACTCTTTTAGACTTTCCTCTGTCTCTGCTTGCGTCTCCGTCTCACGCTGTGGCCGGAATGTGGGGATGCGCCTTCGGGTGGCTTGCAGCCGGGAGGGCGGTGATGGTGGGGGTATGTGCGTGTGTGCGTGCGTGCGTGCGCGTGCGTGTGCGCGTGCGTGTGCGCGTGTGTGTCTCAGGAGAGGGCGGCAGGAGGGGGTACCCCATATGTGCATTGGTCGGACATGGGTTTTCCTCCCCCTTGGCACTGCCGCTCGCGGGTAAGGGCATTGCTCCAGAGCGGCCATGGCGCTGGGGGGGGGGGGGGGTGCTTTTGGCTCTCTGCCCCCGGCCTCTCGGGGCTATGGCAACGCACTCGAAAGGGGCGCCCGTTCGCCGGGCAGGCCGATTAAAATATGAATATTTAAAATAACATTAACAAGTCATACGAGGTGCTTTTCAATGCGCCAAATATGATCACGCATTCCCCCCGGAAAGATACTTATGTCACACGGAGGGCCGTGGGGGTGCCGGCTTCCCATTTGGGTGGGGGCCGCCCGCAAATGAGCACCCATCGATTGTGTTTCGCCCGTCCTTCCTCTCGGTCGTCATCCCTTCGTGGCTTCCCCCCCCCCCCCCCCCCCCCCCCCCTCTGCGGACCCCGGGGGCGCCGGTGTATCTCGCGAGCCGGAGCCGGGGAACCGGCATTGAGAGGTGGTCAGCATGCTGTGGAGCTGTTGATGTCTCTTTTCCCCCCACACTGGGAGGCTGGACAGGCGGGACGCGGTCAGGGCCCTCCAGGTATTGGTGGAGGCGGCAGCCATCGTCGACCGCCCCTCTCGGCAGGGGGGGGGGCGGCAGTTCTCGCGCCGCGGCCTGACGTCGGCTGGTGAGCCGGGCAGATAGAATGCTCCCGGATGTTGCCCCCCGGCCCGTGGCTGGGGCCTTGCCTCGCCGCCCCCTTGCCCAAGGGCACCCAGGGCATTCTCTCCCCCACGTCTCGCGCATGCAATGTGGAGGTGTGGAATGCAGACAGCCGTCGCGCGGAGTTGCTCGCGCGGCCGGGGGAAGGGGGCGGGAGCACAGCGAGGTATTGTTTCACGCTGTGCGCGGTGTGCGCCACAGTGTACAAACATATTTGTGTAAGCGCCCGTTGCCTGGTCGTGTCCCTCGCTTCTGCCCGAGGGAAGACCGACCCAGCGATGGCATGCACCCGGGGGGGGGGGG
>NW_009242971.1:696065-697594 GCF_000388065.1 Fonticula alba | reverse complement strand
GGCAGGGGTGGTCCTTTCTCGGTGGTAGTGGTGGTGGTCGGGGGGGGGGGGAGCCAGGGGACGAGCCGCGCGAGGCCACTGCACTGTGCAAGACCGCGCACTCTCCCCCTTCTTCCCCCCTCGTGCAGGAGGCGATGCCGCATGCGACAAGGATGCCGGCCCTGGATGACTAGGTGTCCGAGAGCAGGGTGTGACTCGATGAGAAGGACGTCGATGCCGAGTCACTTGAGAGCTCTGCCTCGTCGTGTCAGGGAGCGGGCGGGACGGCGGGGGGCGGCAATGGCCGGGCAGGTGACGAAGGGCAGGAGACTGAAGACGCACCATACGGCTGGAGCTGCGGCCGCCCGGCGTCCGAACCACCGGCGAACACCAGATCCATGGCAGCGGTGGGGCTTGTGGCCATCGGCTCGGTCGGGGCGGGGCCGGGCATTTCGGCGGCAGATTCGCCCAGCAGCTGGCGCAGCCCATGGGCCAAGATAGTGTCAGCCTCCGCGCCGGCAATGTCATCCGCCGCATCTTCAGCGGCATGGTCGACACTCGGCCCGGAGGGGGGAGCCTCAGAGGCGGCCCCGGGTGGCGCTGGCGCGGTTGCCTGGCGCTGTTGCTCCAGCGCAGCCACCGCAGCCACCGCACTGGCGTGGATTTGCTCCGGCGTCAGGCGCGGCTGGCGTTCATCAGCACCATCGCCCGAGCCATCCTCGGACCGAAGGGCCGCCGACATTTCCCGTACACGCCGACTGGTCTCCGTCTGGCTGTACGTCAGGAAGAGAGATCGCCGGGCGGGGCGGAAGGCAAAAAGGATCTACCAAGGAGGAGGGTTAGCCAGGCGCCCACCCGGGGCAATCGCGCACGGTCGAGGGGCAAGGGGAGGAAGAGAAACGCACGAAAAGCGTCACACCAAAGAAGAGCAGCTCTTGCACCACTTCAATGGCATGGCCGGCGAACCAGGGAACCAGGCCAATTCGACAGACGGTGATGAAGATCGGCAAAATCAAATGCACAACCGACACGGAGATGAGCTCACTGGGGATAGGTGAAGAGAGTGGGGAGCCGGAAAGACCAGGGCCGAAAGGGTGCAGGATCGTGGTCAGCCGGTGGGAAAGGATAAAGCAAGGGGGAGAGGGGGGATGGACGAGCAGGAGAGGACAAGAGAGGCAGAGGGAAGGGGCTCACGCACTTGATCAGGCGCCGCTTCCGACCGATGGACCGCATGTTGTCGGTGAAGCCGGATGCCGAGCCACCGCGCCCGCTTGTGGGCAGTGATGCGGCGATCAGCCGGCCAAGCCAATTGTACGTGGCGAAGAGGTACACCAGGACAAAGGCGCTGATCAGGAACTTGGCCACCGACAAGGCCGCCCCGAAGGGGAAGCACACCGCATCGTACATGCTGGTTGATGGCAGACATGCCGAGGAGGCCAGCGAAAAGATCAAGTAGATCAGGAAGGTGACTAGGATGGAAGGGGAGGAAAAGAGGGAGCGAGGCCGGGAAGAACGGTTAGCATGGGCCCGGCGCGAGGGGGGGGGGGGGG
>NW_009242971.1:694405-695745 GCF_000388065.1 Fonticula alba | reverse complement strand
GCCTCAAGTCCCTCCCTGCCGCCTGCTCTCCCTGCCCCCTCTCTCTCTCTCTCTCTCCCCCTCTCTGCCACCACCCTTCGCTCCTCCTGCTTCCCCTTTCCACCCGCCTCCCCTCGCCCACCATGCTGCAGCCATCAGCCATGCCGCCATGGCCGCCTACGCGTCGGCCACTTCCATTTCTGCCGAGGCCATCATCCTCGGTATTGTTTGCATCCTGATCGGCCTGCTGATGACCTTCGCCGGCTATCGCCTGTACAAGATCGTGCTCTTCGTGGCCGCCTTCCTGCTGGGCTACTGGGTGTGCTACACCATCATGGTCAATGCCAACAACGATTATGGTGACAATGAGGATTGGATCCTCTTCGGCTCCTCGGTCGGCGCGGGCTTGCTCACAGCCATCGTTGTCATGCTGCTGGTTTCCTGCCTGGTCCCCCTGGGTCTCTTTGTCCTCGGTGCCCTTGGTGGCTTCTTCCTGGCCATTTGGATTCTCTCCTTCATCGACCCGAACTCGGCCATCCACGAGGACGAGTGGCGCTGGCTGTTCATCTGTGGCATGATGCTCCTGGTGGGTGTGCTGGCGGCCGTCCTGCGCAAGCCGATCATCGTCACCACCACCGCCATTTCCGGTGCCTTCGTCCTGTTCTACGGTATTGACCAGTTCGCCGAGACCGGCTTCGCCGATCTCGTGGAGAACGTGCTCAACCACGGCCGCGACATCCAGCCCGGCCCGCTCTCGGACGCCGAGATCGCCATGCTCTCGTGCTGCGCGGCCACCGCCGTCCTCGGCATCATTGTCCAGATCGTCACCACTCGCCGTCTCAAGAACCAGGAGCGCAGCAAGCGCAGCGCCTACGAGATGATCAACTAAGCTGCCCACGGTCCCCCTGTCTCCAGAGGCAGCCGGGGGAGGGGGGCGGAGGGGCGGCGGAGCCGAAGAAGGAAGCACCTTCCTCCCCCCCCCCCCCTCCCGTGGGATCGCCCCATTGCCTGCTCCCTCCCCTCACCCGGAGAGTTGGCTCCAGTTGTGTACTCCTCTCCTTCTCCCATATCTCCCTCCTCTCCCCCCCTCCCCTTCACACGTACGCGCATGACGCGCCTTCTCCCTTTCCTCCCTCGTCTCCCCCTCTCATGTGGTGGATTCCCCTCATTTGCAGTAGACCCCCTGGGGTGGGGGGGGGAGGAGGGCCTGCCGGGGCGAAAATTCCCAATGTATAGTTCATATATCCGCCTCTCTCCTGTTCTCCATCGCCCTTGCCTGCGTAGCCCTTCTCCGCCACCGAATCCACCCCAGAGGCGCTTGTGAAAGTGTGTGGCGTGTCGCGAGGTGTGTGTGTGGGGGG
>NW_009242971.1:692277-694395 GCF_000388065.1 Fonticula alba | reverse complement strand
GGGACATACACCGTGGAGGCCCGATGTGTGAGGCCTCCCGCGGGCACGGATGTCATTGGAATGTGGCTCGAAGCCAGGATGTTTGTGTGGGAGAACGTCTCTGCACATTGTCGATCGGCCCGGGCCTGCTTTGGCGGTGTTTCAATCCTTCGCCGCGCCCTCCGGCCCCCCCCCCCCCCCCCGGGGGTCTGGGCAAGTGCTCAAGGGGGCGAGGCAAACATGAACAGCCATCAAGAGAGAGGGAGAGAGGCCGCACCGAGCCGCTCGGGCTCCCGCTCCCCATGGTGGATGGCTGGGCCCGGGGTGATGTGAGGCGGATGGCCGGGGGAACGGGGAATGTGCATGCCTGGTGCTGTCCGAGAACCCCACGTCCCTTGACTGGAAGCGCCGGATGTTCTCCGAGTTCTTATTTGTACACCCGGATGCGTGGCGGCTGACGAGTGTAGGCCCCCCCGGGGGGGGGCGGGCAGAGGGCGCCGGGCGCCGGAGAGAGGTCCCGCGTGTTTGACTCGCCCACCGCCTTCCATTCGAGCAGACGCCCTGCGGAGGACGAGATCGCGCGAGCTCCACGAGGCGGCTCGAGGGACAGCGTCATCTACCAGCCTGCGGGCCGGGTGTCCTGCCTTCCGGCCACCCCAACAGCTCGCGTCCTGCCACTTGTGTGAACCTCCGACACAGGGAGCGGATGTTTTCGAGTGGTATGAATGCGTGTGCGTGCGGCACCTTGGAAGCCCGGTCCAGAGCCCCGGGCCGATAGACTATCGCCGCCCGAAAAGGATGGCTCCGGGCAGGAGACGACGCAAGTGCATCGCGTGGCCACCCCTTCCCCCTGCCCCGCTCCCCCCGGATGGGAAGCCCGGGGCCGGGTGTGGCCAAAGAAACGCTCGAGAGGGAAGGTACAAAACAGCCGCCCTATCCCGGCCCCCGGCCCTCTCTGCCCCCGGGCTTCCTCCTGACTGGGCGCATGTGCACACGCGCGCGCGCGCGCACGTATCGCCTCCTGGGCCAGGTGGTGTGGCCCGGGGCCAGGCGAGCCGGCGCCGGTTTTTGTGCGGCCCAGTGTCAGGTCTTATCTTTCGGACACCGCGGCCGTGGCCATCCGGGCCAGGAGGGGGAGCGGGGCGGGCGGGGCGGGGAGAACTCCCTGCAGGGGCCGGGGCTTTTGTTATGAAATTCCGTCCGACCTGGCAACGCACTTCCGGAGGGGGGGGGGGGATTGCCGCGTGTGCCCCCCACACCCCCCGCCCAGCCCCCTCCCCCCTGGACTCGGTCGCCCCGCGTCCCCCCGCCCCCAGGTCCGGGGGGGGGGGGGCGGAGCCGGGGCGAAGCATCCCCGCTTTGGCGAGATCGCGCTGCCACGTCGGCCCAATCCCGGACATATATCCCCCCCCCCCCGGGGAAGGCGAGGGCGGCAGGTACACTCGCAGACGCTCAGGGGCGAGCCCGGGAGCGGGGCGGAGGCCGTGCGCCCCGTGCCCGGCTGGAATCGTCGTGCCAGTCAGTTAATTTCCCCGTGCCCGGCCCCAATCCACGGCACTCCCCCCCTGACACGGGAATGCATGCCCGCCTGGCGCACCTGTGCATGTGCGTCTGTCTGTGTTGTCGTGTGCGCAGGGGCATTCGTACGGGCGCGCGAGCGCGCCCTTCGTGCGCCGGAGAAGCGGTCGGCCCGAACCTCGGCCGGGGCGCCACCCAGGAAGGCGCGATCTTTTTCAGTCCCCATCGCCACTTCCGCCCGACCCGTGGGCCTGTTATCCTTTGCACATTTGCCTGCCATCAGCCTTTCCTTCCCCCTTTGCACTCCCTCCGTCGCGCCTCCGCCCCTCCCCCGCCCCCCTCCCCCGCCCTCTGCGTTGCCTGCCCGAACAGAGACAACCATGCTCTCGGCCGCCACGACGCTCTCGGCGCTTGCGCTTGCCGCCGTCGGTTCCGTCCTGGTCTCCCCGGTGACCTCCCTTCCCCTGGCCTCTGAGAACACCGACAGTGCGCTGCCACTTCCATCGCCGTGTTTCCCACACCCTTCTTTCCTGGCCCCTCGTCTGACCCCCCTGCCTCCCTCTATCCCGCCCGCCCGCTCGCCCCCCTTGAGCCGGACGATTTCGACCCCCCAGGTGCGGT
>NW_009242971.1:687277-688381 GCF_000388065.1 Fonticula alba | reverse complement strand
GGGGGGGGGGGGGGGGAGCCCGAAGCCGGGCGAGGGGACCCCCTCCCCCAGCGAGGAAGGGAGCACAGGCATGTGTTGCACATACGGCCGAAGAGCTGGACCTCGCGCTCGGACACCCGCTCATACACCAGGGACCAGCCGAGGGCGCTCACGAGCAGCAGCGCCACGAGCAGGGCGTCTGCCAGCATTCCAAAGAAGGATTGCAAATAGAAAAGATAGGCGAAGGGGTAGGCGGTGGCCGTGTCTGGGCGAGACAGCAGGAACAGAGGGTCGCCATCCGGCATGAGCGTCACATAATTCAGCTCATAGTACATGGTCCGCAGGATGAATTGGACGAGCTTGCAGGCGAACACTGCGACAGGGCAAGAGCGAGGATGAAGGTGAGTGGGAGAGGGACCGTCAGAAAGCAGGCAAGGGGCGGGAGAGAGAGAGAGAGAGAGAGGGGAGTGACACACCGGCCAGTGCCACCAACTGCAGCTCCTTTAACACGCGCGGATCGACCGCCGGCTCAAAGTGCTGCCACGGCAGGCGGAAGTAGGTGGGCCAGCGAACGGAATTGTTCTTCCACGATTGTGCGATGTTGAGCCGCGAAAGGGCGCCACTGCCGCCACCGCCGCGGGTGCCGACCGGGCCGCTGGCCACCAAGTCCGAGGCCGGCCGCTGGGGGAGCGGCTGCCAGGGGGTCCCTTCGCCGAAGTGCTCCAGCAGGCCGGCCAGCGTCAGCACAACGCCCACCAGCAGCACGCAATAGAGGCCGAGCATGATCGATGACAGAATGCGCCGGGGGGCATTGTCCACGGTGAAGGGCCCGGCATTCGGGTTGACATAGTCCAGCGTGCCGGTCAGCTGGATGGCATCCGGGTACTGTGGCACCGGAGAGGAACTCCCCTCGGCAGACTCCTGGCCCGGAGGCGGCGGCAGTGGCTGGAACGACCGGGGCGGGACGATCAACACCACATGAAGCCGGCCACCGGTGGGCAGAGCGAAGGTGACATCGATGTCACCCTTGAATTCGAATTTCTGCACATGCTCCTGGTCAGATGCATTGCAGGAGGAAAGGAGTGGGAGCGGGAGCGGGAGCGGGAGCGGGTCGGGGGGGGGGGG
>NW_009242971.1:686137-686842 GCF_000388065.1 Fonticula alba | reverse complement strand
AGAAAAAAGAGAAAAGGTCCCCACATTTCGGGGCGATCCCCATGCGAACCTGCTTAGCGGGGGCCATCTGTTGGAGAAGAGCGTGAAGCTGCTCTCGATCAGCTCGTACTGCCCGAGGCGCGGAGACGAGCATGTGAGTCGGGGGGAGGGCAATGGCGGGGCAACAGGTGGCTGGCAGAGGGCAGGGCAGAGATCGGCGCACGTATTGCTTTGTGGTCATCATGGCAATATACAGGGAAACATCCGACGGCTGGACCCGGGAGGGAGGGAGACCGGAGTGGAGGTGTCAAGATCGACATGAGGCGGGAGCAGGCACACAGGCGGAATGCTGTCCTCAAGGGGAGCGTACATCGGATTTCAGGCGCAGGCGTAGCGTGGCACCGGGTTCAATGATGGCCGGATCCTCGGAGATGATGGCCGCGGCCGATTGAACCCGGGTCGGCAGGTGGACTTCGTTACCCAGACTGAAGCGCCGATCCAGCCAGATCCGCGTGCCTGCCACCTGGCTGGCCAGGAGCAGCAGCCCCAGAGCCAGCCCGACAATGAGGCGCGGAAGCGGAAACATGCCAGCCATGGATGCCTGCGGGGGAGTGGGGGGAGGGGGAAAAGAGGTGCGACTGTGTGCGTATGTAGGGGGAGCGGAGGGAGGGGGAAAGAAAGGTGGGCACCCCTGGGGAGAACCACACGCCGAGGGGGCGGCCAGAG
>NW_009242971.1:682382-685239 GCF_000388065.1 Fonticula alba | reverse complement strand
GGGGGGGGGGGGCAGGAACACCACGCCTCCGGTCCCCCCTCCCAAGAGGGATGGGGGCAGCCTGGTAAACAGACAGCCCTTCGTTGGCTCCAACCAGCTCCACGGGCAGACGGCCCGGGAGCACCAGGAGTCTCCAGCAGCTATTGCTTGGCCAATTGGTTTACCGCTGGATGGCCAAGCGTGGGGCCGGCATGCCGGCGGTAGCGTCTGGCCGACACGCGCTTTTCCCTGGTCCTCGCTCTCGGCCCCCCCCCCTCTTGGGCTGTCTAAGCGGGAGGGATGGACGAAACGCGTGGCTCCATCCTCTCTGGGGACGCGCCTCTGCCGCCCTCCGTCCGAGTGGTGTGTCTGTGTGTGTCTGCGTGTGTGTGTGTGTGTGTGTCAAAGCGTTGCATGGCAGATCTGGATCACCCAGGACTCGCACCCCCTGCGCGCGTCCTTCGCTGCGCCTCTTCTCCCTCCCCCCCCCTCTCTCTCTCTTCCCCTTTGTCCCCTTCGCAGGTCATGCCCCCCCGCACCTCTTCTCGCCGGCCGGTCGCCCGCCGTGGCGTCACCAAGACCAAGGACGTCGTGGCCCCCCCCTCGCCGATGGCCACCACCCCGGCGCGGACCAAGCGTTCCGCTCCTGCTGCTTCTCCTCCGGCCTCCCCTGCCGCCGGCAGCACCGACGTCACCATGGCCACCCCGGCGTCGGAGCGCAAGCGCCAGGCCGTTAGCGTCGCCGGCTCGGCCGTGCCGAATGTCTTCCCCGTTCGTCCCCCGACCACGCAGGCTGTCCGCCCGGCCCTGCGCCGGCGCAAGACCAGTGGCGACCTGCTGCCGGTCCCGACCCTGCCGACTCCCGGCTTCCTTGGCCCGAAGGGGGTCCTCGACACCACCCGGCCGGCGGGTGGCATCACCTTCGCCATGGGTGGCAATATGGCCGGCGAGCTGGGCCTCGACCCGGATGTCATCCAGGAGAAGATGCGCCCGGCCATGGTCGGTGGTCAGGTTGCCAAGGTCAAGGCCGTGGCGGTGGCTGTCGGTGGCATGCACACCGTGGCCATTTCCGACGAGGGAAAGGTGCATTTGCGTTGCCGGCGTATGTCTCCCCCCAAGTGCTGTCTCACATGCTGACCTCTTCCCTCCCGTACCCTCCCCCCCCCCCCCCCTGGCTTCCATGGTCAGCTCTACTCTTGGGGTTGCAACGATGAGCACGCTCTTGGCCGTGCCGGCACCGAGTGGGACCCGGAGGTGGTGATTCCGCATTCGCTGGATGGCACGCCGGAGCCGGACCTGAAGTTCGTCCAGGCCGTCTGCACCGACTCCGCCTCCTTTGCCCTCACTTCCGAGGGTGTGGTCTACGGCTGCGGCACCTTCCGTGTGCGTTCCTCTTTCCTTCTCCCCCCCCCCCCCTCTCTCTCTCTCCCCCCCCTTCTTGCTAGACTCACCAACACGCCCGCATGCTCGTGCTTTCTGCATTTGATGCGCCCGATTCCGGCGGACTTCCCCTCTTCCCACCGGCTTAGAACCTCGAGGGTGTCCTCGGCTTCCAGCCGAACGAGAAGTTCCGCAAGGAGCTCAAGCCGGTCGACTCGCTTGTCGGCCTCACTGTACGCATCCATGCTTGCTGGCCATTCTCTGTCCAGCCCGCGTTGGCACCCTTCTTTGGCTCTTTTGCGATATTTTTCCCCCTCCCCGCGCCGCCCCCCTTCCCTTGCTCACTGCTCTCCCATGCGTTTCCCATCCGCACAGGTTGTCAGCCTTGCCTCCGGTCTGAACCACATCGTGGCTCTGACCAATGACCGGCGGGTGTACACCCTCGGCGCCGGCAAGCGTCAGGAGCATATCGCCGTCAGCATCGACCCCTCCACCGAGACCCTGGCTACCATTGCCTCCAATGAGAACAGCGTTCCCAACCCGCTTGGCCGGTTGTCCCTTTCTCGGTACGTGACTCCCCCCCCCCCCCCCCCCCCCCCCCCCCCAGCCCCCAAGGTGACTGGCCTCCCCCCCCCCCCCCCCCCCCCCCGCCCCCCCCTCCGGCGGTCCCTGGGGTCGGCCTCTTTCCATCCCTCTCTTTCTCACCTGCTTTGGCACGTCTCCCAGCTCTCGCCCGGCCGACTCGTCCCTCATCGCCGAGCCGGTGTACCTGAAGAACCGCTCTGGCGCCGTGGCCATTGCCTCTGGTGGCTTCTCCTCGTTCGTGATCTGCGCCGACGGCAATGTCTTCGGCTGGGGGCTGAACCGCAGCGGCCAGCTTGGCCTCGGGGACACGGAGAACCGCGATACTCCGGTGCACATTCCCTCCTTGACCGAGATTGGTGTGCAGCAGATTGCCACCGGGAACTTCCACACCCTGGCCCTCGACAAGGCCGGCAAGGTGTTCTCCTTCGGCCAGGCCACCGGCGGTCTGCTGGGCCTCGGTGATGAGGTGGCCAAGGCTGGCGAGGACATCTCCGAGCCGCGTCCTGTGGACATCGACGACGTGGCTGAGGGGGAGACCATTCTTGTGCGTGTTGCTTATTTGTTTCTCCTCATCCGGCTTTCCCTCCCTGTCCCATGCTGCCACCCGCCTCCCTCCTGCTCTCTCTCTCTCTTTCTCTCTCCCTCTCTCCCTCTCAGGTTGATGGAAAAACAGACTCACATCTATGATATTGCTCCCTCCTCCGCACACACACACACACACACACACACACGCACATGCATCATGCCCCCATCCCACACAGTCCGTCGCCTGCGGCACCACTCACAGCTTGGCCCGGCTGAAGGAGAGCGGCCGCCTGCTGGTGTGGGGTAACAACAACGTCGGTCAGCTTGGCCAGGGTCACACAGATGATGTGAATGAGGAACACCACGCCTCCGGTCCCCCCTCCCAAGA
>NW_009242971.1:677009-678251 GCF_000388065.1 Fonticula alba | reverse complement strand
GGCCGAAGGCATCAAAGAGCGCAGCCCGGGCATGGGCAACACACATGTCGGCCGTTGATCGAGGAAGGCGACCTGCATGAGAGAGGGCGGGGTAAGTTCGACAGGCTGCCACATGGCCAGCAATGTGTCCCATGTGGGAGGGACGCACTTTTGGAGGTGCTCGGCGTGCGGAGCTGGCTGAGCGGCTGTGGCTGTCGAGTCATCTGAAAGAGCGCATAGCGAACAACATCCTTGACACGCGACTGCATCTCCTCGTCATGGTGGGGCTCGGATCGCTGGTATTGGCGCTGCAGGGCTGGGTCCTGGGATTCAAGGTCCGAAGGGGCATCGTCGAGGATGTTGCGGTCGCGTTTCCGTGTCGGGGCCGGAGGATAGCGGTTCATGGGATTTCCGGATGCACCTCGGCGCGAGGTAGAAAGCGGAAGAGGGGGGGGGGGGGGGGGGGGGGGGGGGGGGCGCCACAGGAGGAGAGACTGCCCAAGCAAGGAGCTCCAGAGCCGGGTGCCAGGCGCCCCTAAAGGTCCCCTCGGTGTGTTCCCCCGCCTCCCCGCCCCCCCCCCCCCGGCGGTGAGGCTTCGGGATCGCGGATTGGCCATGCTCCAGGCCCTGGCGAAGGCAGGCCGAGGAACGGTCCCTCCCGGGGCCGGGCGAGTGCCAATGGAAGCAGGCAGTGCGTTGTGAGCGATCGGCCTTGAGCTGTGTGGCGGCCTGGTCACGAGATGGTCACGCGCCATCTTCGCAGAAAAGCTCCCCTCGTCGCCCCGCCCCCCCCCCCCCAGCTGCGGCCCGCCGCCCCGGGCCCGGTACCCCTCGCCGCGTTGTTCCAGGCGGTCGCGACCCATGTCCAAGGTGCCCGCCCTGGGCGCCCCCCTGCATGGGCCTCTGTCCGCGATCATGCGCCTCGCCTCCGCCCTTGAAAGAGGGGGCCTCAGCCTTGTCTGGAGAGTGAGGCAGGGCATGCTGGGGCGCCATGCACCTGGCCGATGCTGCTACTGGATGGCGAGCAAAGGAGGATAAGCCAGTGTGTGTGTGGGGGGGGGGGGGAGACATGAACGGTGGCTTGATGTCTGTTTTGTATTTTTTCCGTCCAGCCAGGGGCCTTCTCGGCGACGACATAAACAGGGGCGCGAGGGAGATGGGGAAGGAGGGAGACCCGCCGGGCACATGGATATGTGCGCAAACGCGCAGGCACCATCGCACAAGCGACGACACGCAGCAGCCCTGTGTGTGTGTGTGTGTGTG
>NW_009242971.1:675064-676999 GCF_000388065.1 Fonticula alba | reverse complement strand
GCTTGGCCCGGCTGAAGGAGAGCGGCCGCCTGCTGGTGTGGGGTAACAACAACGTCGGTCAGCTTGGCCAGGGTCACACAGATGATGTGAATGAGCCAACTGTGCTGGTGGCCCGTCGTCGGCGGATCCTTTCCTGCGACGGAAGTGCCCAATTCACCATCCTGGTGGCCACCGAGCCCGAGTCCGAGGATGAGGACGATTAATGGCCTCACTTGTGAATCGCCGCTCGGGGGCGCCGCCTGGCTCTTCTTCCCCTCTGCCCATTTGGTGCATTCCCTTTCCAGATACACCACTGAATATGCATGTCCTGCGGAGGTGTTGCTTGTAGTGACACGGGGGGGGGGGGGGGGCTTGTCTCACATGGTGGGGATTGGAGAGGGGCATTGGTTTATTGGGTGGAGCCTGCTGTGGCCAGACGCAGACCGCTACTGGAACCGGAAGGGCGCCGGGTTCGGCAGACGGCCAGCCAGGCTGAAGGGCCATGCCCGATACAGGCGGTCACTGGCTTCCAGGATCTCTGGCCCGACGCGCGATGTATCCATCGGATCTATGGCCGCATGGTATGGGTCTTCGGTCGCTGGCCGAGCATCGTGCTGGGTGGACACCGGGCGCAGTGACTCGCGTGTGGATGTGACGCGGATGCGGTTGATCTCGGGGCTGTTGCTACTGCTGCCTCCCTCGCTGCCATCGTCACCCACCGAGTCCATGTCAACATCGTCGGAAGGCGCTGCATGTGACGGAGTGCCCGGTCCGGAGGGGGTGTCAAGCTGCGTGGGGCTGGCTCCCAGCGGCCGGCCGGTGCTTTGGTGGGCTCCTCCAACGATGCGCCCGGCGAAAGCCAGCATGCGGCGGGGGCACAAGGTGCCCAGCGCTCGCGGCCCCCACACATAGTACCGCACTGAACTCTCGCCAGAAGCGGAGGTGCCTCCGCCGCTGGAGGCCGCCTGGCCGGCGGCCATTTGCGAAAGAGCTTGATGCTGGGCCGCGGCCCGCCCCCGCAGGGGAGCCAAGTACCGCGCGTCGACCAGTTGCTGCAGGGCCACCTCAAGAGAACCGAGTTCCGGGTGGGTGGGTCCCGCCGGGCCGGTGTGGTGATCTTCGCCCCCCTGGTCGGAGGCCGATGCCAGCGAAGGGAGGCCCGTGGTATCTGACGGCACACCGATCCCCAAACGCGTCAGGTAGGCCAGAATCTCCGTAAAGGTGACCGGAGTCCCGGACCGGAGCAGAATAAACAGGCACACCAGGTGCCCGAGGCCGGCCAAAGCGGGCGACACATCGCCCGCCGGGCGCCGGGGCGGGGGATGATCAGGGGTGGGGGCCGGGATCGCCGGCCAAACCGCCAGCCGGGCGTCGGTTTTGGACAGCGCCTCCGACTGCGGGAGCGATGGGGTCGGGGGAGCCGAGGCATATGGATCTCGCCGGCCAAGTAGCAGAGACAGTCGGAATGGCGGGTTCACCACCGACCGGAGGATGAATGTGGCCTGCTTGGTGGTAGAGGGAGCGCCTGACTGTGACCCTTGTGTGGAGCGCTCTGGATGGGAGGAGAGCGAACGAGCGAGGGAGAGAGGGGGAGAGGCGGAGAGGGGGAGAGGGAGAGAGGGAGAGAGGGAGAGAGGGAGAAAGGCGGAGGAGTGGACCGACATGCAGGGTGACGCACAGCCAGGGAGACACATGCACGCAGGCAAGTTCACGCGCCGGTTAGGATATCATAGGGAGGCAGGCCGGAAAAGAAGGGGGAGCGGGGGGAGGGAGCCAGAAAGGAGAGAATCTGACGTACGAGTCCCCTGCGTCATGGGCTCATCGGCCTGGGTGTTATCCATCGGAACGGGAACCAGGTCCGGGCCGAAGGCATCAAAGAGCGCAGCCCGGGCATGGGCAACACACATGTCGGCCGTTGATCGAGGAAGGCGACCTGCATGAGAGAGGGCGGGGTAA
>NW_009242971.1:670377-673769 GCF_000388065.1 Fonticula alba | reverse complement strand
GTGTGTGTGTGTGTGTGTTTCGAGAGGAAGGGGGAGGGAAGCCTGTCAGAAAGGGAGAGGTCGCAGGAGAGAGGGAGCGGCGACAAGAAGGCATGACGCACTTGAGGATGCGCACGACCTGGTAGAGGCCGGTGAACCCGACGAACAGGTTGACCACCATCAACGAGTAGTTGATCGGGGTGATCTGGGTCGAATAGCGGGCCCACGACGCTCTTCCGATCTGAAGGGGGAGGGAAGCCTGTCAGAAAGGGAGAGGTCGCAGGAGAGAGGGAGCGGCGACAAGAAGGCATGACGCACTTGAGGATGCGCACGACCTGGTAGAGGCCGGTGAACCCGACGAACAGGTTGACCACCATCAACGAGTAGTTGATCGGGGTGATCTGGGTCGAATAGCGGGCCCAAATGAAACCGGTAGAGGCCAGGCCTGTGGCATCGGTCGCCAGGGGAGGCCGAAGGGAGGGAGCGTCGTGAGAAGGAGCAAGGGCGGAGAGGCATGCACATGTGTGGGCGCAGGGGCGGGCAGGATCCTGGGCCGGGTGTTGGGCGGTGGGGGAGGGTCGGTCATGGAAGCAAGTGGGGGAGGGCGTCAAACGCACAGATCGGAAGAGCGTCGTGCAGGGGAGGCCGAAGGGAGGGAGCGTCGTGAGAAGGAGCAAGGGCGGAGAGGCATGCACATGTGTGGGCGCAGGGGCGGGCAGGATCCTGGGCCGGGTGTTGGGCGGTGGGGGAGGGTCGGTCATGGAAGCAAGTGGGGGAGGGCGTCAAACGCACCGGCGGACTGGAGCATGGAAAGGTTCTCGGCCGGGCGATTGATGTCACGGATACCGGCAAGGACGAGCACCCACTTGGCGGCGGGGGCCCAGAAGTGGATGGTCAGGGGCCCTGCATGGGGGGAGGGGGGGGGAGGGGGGAAGCGGGCCGGTGTGAGAGGGGATCACCACGCGACAAGGTCAAGGAGCAGCTGCGCACGCACCGGCAGGGTGGTTGATGAACGCGCGGGCGCGGTTGGCGAAGGAGGCGTTGGCGGCGGGGGCGGAGGACATCTGAGATGGGGGAGGTTCCGAGTGGGGGAGGGCGTGCGCGTGCGCGCGTGTCAGAGAGCGCCGGTGCATGGGGCCGGGTAGCGGGGCAGGGGAGACGGCAAATGCGGGGAATACCTTGGCGAGTTGGAAGAAAAAGGCAAGCAAGTGTGCAAGGAGCGAGGAGGGAGGGGCGGGGGGGGGGGGGGCCAGGCGCGTGTGTGCGGAGAGGGGCGGGAGGGGGGGCGGAGGGGACAACGAGGTGGGGCTGCCCACCATTTGGCCAAGTGTCCCCGGACAGGGGGCCCTTCATCCTGGGCTCTGGCACACCTACCCATCCGGCCGCCGGCTGCCGCCCCCCTTCTCCTGGGGGGGGGGGACATCAGGCGATGGGTCCGGCATACCGCCGGCCGAGTTCCGGCAATCGTGGTTGCGCCCTTGCGCGCCCGCGAGGGGAAGAATTCAGATGGTCTCGCGGGCCGGGGCCCCTTTGCCACGGCAATCGAGCGGCAGGTGCCCCTCCTTGCCCTCGACGAGGCCCCCGCCGGAGTGTGACCCCCCGTGCGAACGAGGCCGTTGGCTCCTGCCCACCGACTGGGCCAAGTCCCAGCCGAGTCGCGACCCAGCCTCCACACTGGGACTCTGCGTCGGCACCAGGAGCGGGCGTTCTGCCAGGAACGCCATTCTCCGGCCCCTCCGGTGGACCCACCTGGAGCAGAGGCACGCGTCCGCCCCGGCAGTGCGTTCGCCCCCTCCCGCTCGGCCGGCCAGCCTCTGCCGCCTTGACCCCCCCCCCCCCCCCCGCCCCCTTGCTGTCCCTTGGGTGGGGCGACACACAACGGGCGCAAGAACGACAGGCATCTGCGGAGGCTTGCGCGGCGTGCCCCACGCAGTGGGCGCTATTGGCGATCTGCCAGGCCGGACTCCACCCGCAGAAAGGGCCCTGCCGGGCCACAGGCCGGGGATCCTGCGGTCGGCAAGGCGCGTGTGCGTTCCAGATCTCACTGCCTTGCATATCGACTTGCCCGAGTGCGCCGGGGACGATCGCCGGCCGCCGAAAAGGACCGCCCTGTCGTTGCACCGGGAGAAAAGGCATCCCCCTCCCCTCTCTCCTCTCGCTCTCCCCCCCCCCCTCCCCTGTCCCTTTTCCTGTCCCCCTCCCCCCTCCTCGCCCCCCTCCCCCCTCCCCCGCTCGAGTGGACAGGAAGGCGCAATGGTCCGCCCGACGAAGCGCAAGATCCGGAAGGCCAGCGGCAAGGCCAAGACCCAGGCCCCGCAGAATGCCGCCCATGCCGATATCCGGAAAAAGATCCACAGCCGGCAGGCGGCCACGGCGCAGGAGCGTCGCTTGGTGGCGCTGGCCATGTCTGTCTCGAGTTCGGCCGGCGTGGACCTGTCTGCTGTGCAGCTGGACCCCATGCTCTCGCCTCTGCCTTTTCTCCGAAAGGTGCGCCGGCCCCCTCCCCCCCCCCCTCTCCCCCCTGCTCGCCCTCCCCCCTTTTGGGCCGGGCCACACCGACGGACCGGGCTTTTTTTCTTCCTCCTCCACACAGCTGACCATTCTTCGTGGTGCCTCGCCTTGCCTCTTCTCCCGGCTGCGGCAGCTTTCCTCGACCAACCCGATCGAGCGCGAGTGGTCCTGTATCTGCATCGCTCGTTTCATCTCGGACGCCGAGAAGCGTGATGTGCGCGCAGCATGACCCCCCTTTGTGATCCATTTCCCGTCCCCCTGCTGCCTCTCTGCTCGGCTAACCGGAAGCACGCACGCATGCCCCCTCGCGCTCATACGCCCACAGCTCCTGCTGAGCAACAATGTCGTCGGCCTGGTTCTGGATCGCCTGTCTGACAAGGCCTTCCGTGTCCAGGCAGCTGCCACCGGCGCCCTTCGGTACATCCAACCTCCCCCCCCCCCCCCCCCCCATGCTTTGTGCATCCCCCCTCCCCCGCTGATCGTTGCTGACCTGCTGGCTGGGGATTCAAGGAACATCCTCCTCGAGGACGACCCGCGCATTGTGGCGGCCCTGTCGCGCCTGGACGTGGTCCGCAACTCGCTGATCCCCTGCCTGCTGACGGCGGTGGAGAACATCGCCAATCAGCAGAGCCGCATGTCGGAGTCCGCCCCGGCTGACACCCCGGTGGCTGACACCCCGACCGAGGCCGCGGCCATGGGCGCCGAGGCCGCCGCCGCTGCGGTCCTGGCCGCCGATGAGGCGGACCTCCCCTCTACCAAGGCCGCCGACTCGCGCAATGCCGTCTCCGAGGCTCTGGCTTTCCTGCACAGCACCATGGAGAATGCTCTCTGTATTTTCTGGTCCCTCTGGTGCGCACTCCTCCCTTCTCTCTTTTTCTCTCTCTCTCTCTCTCTCTGTGTGT
>NW_009242971.1:661153-670132 GCF_000388065.1 Fonticula alba | reverse complement strand
CCCCCCCCCTTCCACTCCCCCTTTCCCCCTTCAGTGAGGTCTCCCCCACCGTCGTGGAGCACCTCACCCAAGACAATGCCTTCCTGAATGCCGTGCACCGGGTGTTCGCCGCGTCGGCATCCTACAGCCCGGCCGTGGTCCTGGCCGGGGCGCAGCTCCTGCTCGTCCTGTCGGAGGACAACCCCGCGCTGGCAGCCAAGGTGGCCGCCAACCAGCCCTTCGGGGCGTCGCTGCTGGCACTGCTGGACCCGGCGTCCGAGCAGCATGCCATTTGGCGCGCGCGTGTCACCCCGGGCATCGGGCACCTGACGCAGGCGGTTGTGTGTGGCGGTGTGCTGCAGATCCTCCAGAGCGCCGGCCCGTCGGCCAATCCTCCCCTCGGGCCGAGTGCCGGGTCCGGAGCCGTGACGACGCTCCTGCAGCTGCTGGCCGTGCCGGTGCCGCTGGAGATCCGCCCGGCTGACGGTCGGGCGGATCCCACCTCCTTCGGCCCGAGCCGGCCCATCCTGGCCGCCCAGAAGCTGGCTCTGGAGATCCTCAGCTCCGCATGCATGGTCGGGCAGGTGGAGGCTCCGGCCGAGGGTGCTGGCCGCCGGGTCCCCCCGGCCGGGAGCCCGCACGAGCTGGCCCTGCTGCTCGAGGGGTCGCCCCTGCTGGCGGCTTTGCTGGGCCTGTGCGCCCCGCCGGCCGAGGACCTGGTTGTTGCCATCCAGCGGACGGTGGACTGGGCGCGCGAGCTGGAGGCCGCCCCGGTTGTCAGTGAGCAGTCGGCCGACGCCACCGAGCCGGCTGCCGAGCAGGAGATCGATGCGCGCAATGCCGCCGCCGGGGTTGTCATGAGCCTGCTCTTCCTGCGGCAGGAGCGCGCCCTGCAGGCATTTGGCGCTCTGGTCGAGAGCGGCCTTTCTCTGGCGGTGCTGGCCCCGGGTGGCGTGGAGGACCGTGTTGCCGGGCTGCTGCAGCTCCTGCGCGGTGCGGCCTCGGGGGTTGCGGCCGCCGGGCCGGGCGACGACCTGCGCCACAGCAATGAGCTGCTGGAGGCGGCGTTGGTTGGCTTGTCCGCGGTTCTTCGGCGGCTGGAAGCCACCGGCGACCTGGCGGTCCTGGTGGCCGACCCGCCGGCCAGCGATCTGGCCCTGCTTTGCGAGCTGGTGGCCTCGTTCTCCGGGACTCCGCAGCATGAGGCCCTCAGTTGCCTGGGCCTGAATGTCATCGGCCTGCTGGCTCGCTGTGTGCGCACCGACAAGAATGCCGTGGCGGTACGTGGCACCCTCGCCCCCTTTCCCTCGCCCCCCTCCCCCCCCCCCCCCTCCGTCCTTCCTCTCCCTTGCGGCAGGTCTTCTCCTTCGTGTCTCCCCTTGTCTCATCTGACCGCTTGCGTCCTCTCTCTCTCTCTCTCTCCCCCCCCCTCCCTCCCCCTTGCGTGCATTTCTCCCTGCTCCCACTAGAATGTTGCCAAGTTCCTTGGGGACGTGCTGGCGCGCCTGCCACGCGAGGAGTCGCCCGACCGGGACCTGGTTGTTCTGGCCGAGGCCATCAATGCGGTGATCGACCTCTTCGCCGAGCCGACGCATGATGATGTCTTCACCGGCCTCGGCGTTCTGGCCGAGCTTCAGAAACTCGCCGGCAAGGTGTCCCCCAAGCCGGCGCTCCTGCGCAACCTCAGCGACATGGAGACCGAGCGGTTCCTTGAATGTTACGAGAATCTGGTGGCCTTCGTTCAGTACAAGATGGGCTAAGGGCCGCCCAACCACACATGGGGGAAGTCTTCCCGGTGCCGTGGTTGTCCGGGTTTTCGCCTCAGCCAAAAAGAGCCATGCCCCTTCGCCCCGGACTTTGCCTCCCTCCCCCTCTCCCTCCCTCTTTCCCTTCCTCTCCCCAAATGAAAGGGCATAGAGTTTCCATTCCCCTCCCTGCCCTTCGTCGGCGGCGACATGAATCCGCCGAGGTGGCGTGTGAGCTCGATAAAGAAGAAAAAGGCTAATTAAACCCCCCAGAACTTTCGTAACCACACACACACACACACATGCGCACAGGCACACACACATGCACGAAAAGAAAGCAGGGAAACAACGGGGTGAAAGAAGGGGAGAGGGGCACGGGCGTGCCAGCACACACTGGTCTATTGTGTCTGGTTCAGGGTGCGGGCAAAACGCACATGGGGGTGGCCTTCCCATCAAGCAAGAGGAGGAAGAGGGATGGCGGAAGGAGGGGAAGGGGGAGAGGAGGGAGGGAGGGAGGGGGACAGGCCTTCAAAGAATGGATGAGACCTCGGTGGCTGGCTGCTGCTGGAGCAACTCCAGCCGGAAGATCCGGTGCGCTTCGGCGAAGGCCAGCGAGGCGGCACGCCAGCAGGGATCCTTTGGATCGAAGGCGGCAAAAATGTCAGCATACACTTCGGCATACCGGGCCAGAGCCCCCACACAGCGGCTCAACTCGGCTTGCATTTCCTGGTCGCCGGACTCGGTGGCCACCTGCAGGGCGGTGTGCAGCAGCCCGGTATCCACCGGGGGCCTGACCAGCCCCTGGACCAGGCCCAGCAGGTGCGGCCGATAGGCGCTGGTACTGCTGCCTCCGAAGGCCGAGGCCTCCGGGACCTGGTCCAGCACCGTGGGCCCGAGAGCCAGCACCAGGCTGGCCAAGGTGGCTCTTCCGGGCCGCAGGGGGAAACGCTCGCCCAGGAGAACCGACATGTCGGGCTGGCATTGCTCCGACAGGGTGTGCAAATACCACAGCAGCCCATACAGGTGCCGAGCCCGGGCGGACTTCCCGGCGGCCAGGTCGGCCGGCATGGCAACCGGCGGCTGGAAACGCTCGAAGCCCGGGATCTGCACCTGGTCATGGGGGTCCGTGCCAAACAGATGGTCATCCAATTCCGGCGGGGACAGGAGGTCCGCCGACCATTGGACATCCAACGGCCGTCGGACCCGGTCCATGCGCCGGGCCAGCGACAGGAGGAAGTGCTCGCGCTGCAAGAACCGACACCGGAGTGGAACTAGTTGGTTGGCTGCCTGTAGCCAGCGCGAACTGCCAGTGGGCAAGTCCTGATCGGCGAAGGGTGATACCGGGGGCCGGCTGATGCTGGCGGCTTCCTGGCCCGGCTGCATGGGGTGGTTCCATGCGTGCGGCTGCTGGAGCTGCCGCTGTTGCCAATCAAATTGATCACCCGGATGCCCGGGAACATGCACCGGTCGGGTGGACATCCGTGCCATGGAGTAAGCCCCGATGGCCGTGTCGACCAGATCCTCCAACGAGGAAGTCCCGCTGGAGGAGGCAGCACCCTGCGACATGGGGGGGTCCATTCCGCCAGGCAACATGGCCTTGGCCGGCAGAGGGACACTCATCGGACTCCCGGTCAGGGCCATGCCCGCCGAGCGGGAGAAGTGCGCATAGCGTGCGCGCGCCGACGACTGCATCAGCGCCAGCAGGGCGCTCTTCTGAAGATGCTGCAACGTTCGCCGCCGGTGCACGGCTACCTGGCTGGTGTCCAGGTAGTCGGCGAAGAAGTGTCCAAACAGGGCAAACACTGTGTGTGTGTGTGTGTGTGTGTGTATGTCACACATGTGGTCAGGGACAGGGCAAGGAGGTGGCCGCGGAGATGCCAGTGGTGAAAGAACCCGTTAGAAGAGCAAAAGGGGGAGGGGGGGGGGTGGAAAAGGAAAGAAGGAAAACACCAGAGGGCCACAGCCGCAAAAAGGCACGCACTCTCATCGACATTGCCCGCCTGGCCATGGAGGTTGGCCAAACTCCGGAGGACTGGCAAGGGAGGAGTCACACGCCGGGCCACATGTAGGAACCCCATGTCCGGAGAGGCATGGCCGGCGCCTGGTCTCCGGACTTCGCGCGAGCTTCGGCTCGCCTCTTCGATGGCCAGCCGGCCGATCTGCCGCTTGGTGCCGCTGATGTTCAAGCCTCCAAGGGTCGGGTTGCCACTGGTGATGAACTGCGCATCTTCCGGGTCCTCGAAGGACAGGATGTCATCCAGCCGCCGGCCGACCGAGCGGAAGTTCATGTGGAACCCGAAGCGCTCCTGCCAAGCGGCCTGGCCGCCAAGAGCGTCTGACGGACCCATCCGAGTCATCAGCGCACCATCGACCATCGGTCGGAAGAGGGCCTCGCGCCTGACACGCTCCAGAGGCGGCAGGTGGTCCAGACCGGCGAATTGGATGAGATCCGCATGGAGCTGGTCCCCCCGGACACCCAGGTCCCGGGTGACCAGCAAGTCCCCGGACAGCAGTTGTGCGGCCGGAGCCGACCAGTGCGGCCGGCTGGGCGCCACAGCCGGCACCGTGCTGGCGGCCGGCGAGCTGTCAGACATGGCCACAAGCTGGCGAAGCTCATGCATGAGTGGCTGCTCAAAGTGTGCCAGGTAGGGATTGGTCACCGGGGCCGGGAGGAAGGCTGGCTCCGGCGGGGTGCCCAGCTCCTCGCTGAAGGGGTGCCACTTGAGGTACAGCGGCATGTAGGGCGGGGCCTCCTCCAGGTCATTGACCACGAAGCGTGACAGGAATTCGGCCGCCGTGAGTGGGGAGTCCCGGAAGGCGGGCCCCGACGAGCCGGGGGTCAGAGCCGCCAGATTGGCGGCCACCGCATCGCGCGAGCGGAAGTCGAAGGACTGCATGCGCCCGAGCCCGGCCCATGTGTCGAGCAGGGTGTCAGCACTGGGGGCAGGATGGCAGAGGAGGGGGCGGGGGAGGGAGGGGGGGGGGGAATATCTCGCCCGGTAGTCCGGAAGGAAAGAAGGGCAGAGAGAGGGAGGCAAAAGGAAAGGGAAGAAGCGCCGGTCTGTGCGGCGAAAGGGGCGCACCGAGGTCAGGGACGCCGCGCGAGCGGCAATGTGCTGATGAATGGAGATCCGGTAATCCCGGCCGAGGAAAACCTCGAGCGGGGCCTTGTCGAAGGTGAGGGCATTGCGCGCGTGGGGATATAGGGTGGACGCCCGGCCCAGCTTGGTGGAGATGAAGCTGGTGGTTCGCTGTTCGATGGCCGCAAGGGCCGTAGTGGCTGCTTCGTATAGAGGCAGCAGGTCGGCAGCGGTGCCCCGATCCAGCAGGGCCCCGGCTGCCAAGCCGCCGCCAGTCGGATCATCGATGGCCGCGATGTCAGCCGGATGATCCGGCTGGCAGAAGAGCTCCATCGCGTGGTTCAGCCGTGCCAGGACCAGGCGCGTGGCCGCCGCCGACCGGAGGGTTTCCACCAACAGGATGTCCGTGCTCCAGGATGGGGCCGGCATGTGCGACGCCGCGGCCAGGATCCATGCACAGTGGCCCGAGAGGCCGGCCTCGGCCGGCAGAGCCATCGACCAGGCCGGGATCGGCAGAGAGGCCCCCGCCGCGGTCATCGGGGTCAATTCCTGCCGGCGCCGAGACCAGGCATTATCCGGCACACCGGCTGCCTCCGGGGCATCGGTCGCACCGCCGCCCGAGGTGGCCACCAAACTGTCCGACCAGCAGCCGCCGGCATTTTGGTGCCACTGCGAGGACACGGCCCCGGACGGGGGGACACACTGCAGGCGGCGGGGGACAATGCCCTGGAGCTCCTCCGGCCGGGCCAGGGGCAGCTCCGGGGCCGGGGCCCCGGGGACCATGTACACATTGTGGTTATACTCATTGGCCAGCTGCTGGCGGAGGGAGCGCAACTCGGCCAGCGGGAGGGCCGGCACCTTCGGGTCGTCGGGCCCCGAGCGGCTCGGCGGATTGATCTGCCGCAAGTGGGGCGACAGGGCGCGCAGGTGCCGGTCCACATCAGACCCACGCTCCGGGCCGAAGGCCAGGGAGAACAGGTGCTCGGCCGACCGGAAGAGTTGCATGCTGGACAGAAAGTGCCCGAAGTGACTGAGAGCCGCGTTCGCCTCGGCCGGGGTCAAGAGACCGGCCTCGAGGTCGTCCAGGAGCCTGGTCGTGGAGGGGAAAGAGAGAGAGGGAGAGAGAGAGACGCGATCCGAAGGAGAGGGATCAAGATGCGGAGGTTAGTATGGGGCAGGGAAGGGAGAGGTGGGGCAATACGTCGAGCAGTGGAGGAAAGGCAACGGGCAAGGAGCAGAGAGAGAGAGGGGGGCAGGGAGAAAGGGAGAAAGAGAGAAAGAAAAAGAAGGAGGCGGGGAAACACAAAGAGGCGAGGAGCCGAGAGGAAGCACAGGAGGCAGGGCACGCACAGGTCAAAGATACCGGTGCCGGTTTCCAACAAGCGCATGTGCAGATGGTGCCGCGGCGACCCGGCGAGCTTGGACAGAAGGAGAAAGCTCGTCCCATAGGCATCGGGGACCAGGAGCCCGCGGTCACTGGCCACGGACCATGCCTCATCCAGGGCAAGCTGCGCCTCGTACATGTGTCCAAAGAAGAGCCCATCCTCCTGGGACATGGCACCGAAGTGCTCGGTCAGCGCCCGGATGTACCCGGCCAGCAGAGGGCCCTGATGATCGGGCAGCCGCTCGGCGAGGACACTGAATTTGACATACGGGCTACATGGCGATGTCACAGGGCAGGGAGAGACCGAGCAGAGCAGGTGTTAGCCGAGGAAGGAAGGACGCCGGGAAAGAGGGGGGAAGATGCCGGCCATAGGGGGCACCGCCGCCCGAAGAGGGGCAGAAGCCACGGGAAGATGGGCACACGGCCAAGTGCACCAACATGAACGCACCCCTGGCTGGCAACCAGCAATTGCGCCATGGCCACCACACCCACCGAGGAGTTGATGGCCCGCGCGGCGGCCAGGCCCTGCAGCGATCCGGGCTTGGCCTCGGCGGCCAGGGCAAAGAGGGCATCCGTCAACCAGTGTCCAAACTGAAGCACCAGCTCCGAGGACCGGACGCCGGCCGGGCCGCGCGAGAGACCCATGGACCCGGCGGCCGACAGGCGCAGCAGCCCGGCCAGGCCGTCGGCCAATGTGGCGACCGCCATCTCGCAGTCCTCCGGCAATTTGGCGTCCGGGGTGTCCTGGCCGGCGGCCATCGCATGGCCCGTATCAAAGAGCTGTTGACAATCGCCGGCCAGGACGTTGATCAGCCGGACGCCCCGGCGCACGGCCATCGGCAGGTGCCGGACCAGGGATTCCGGCACATGGATCAGGCGCTCCGGATCGGCCATGTCGGCCGACCGGCCGGTGGCCGTGACGTCCAAAATGTTGAGATCATCGAAGAAGGCAGCCGGCCCGAGGGTGGCCCGCGCCGCCAGGACCCCGAGCACGGCAACCGCCGCCTGTCCCGATCCCCCGGGAGCAAGGGCCTTCTGTCGGGCCAGGCGCAGAAGCTGGCGCACCCGTGCCGTTTCCCCACGCAGCAGGAGAACCCGAGCGGCGGCCGCCGCGGGATGGGCCGCCCGGCCTTGCGCAAAGTGCACCCCCCGCCGGGCAAGCTCCAGCACCAAGGCCATGTCCCCGGTGAAGAGGTCGCCTGGCTCCTTGGCAGAGGGCGGCGTGGCCGCCATGCCCGGGGGGGCGTCCTCCCGATTGGCGGAAGCAAACCGGGCCATGTTTTCGGGCGACTGGTCAAAGGCAAAGGCCATGTAGATGGCATTGGTCAGGCTCGCGTGACGAGCCGGCGGGAAGGGCCAGCTCTCGGAGTGATTGCGCGCCAGCCAACTGGCCGCCAGCTGGCGGAACTCCTCGGCCGTCCGACAGCTGTTGATGGCCCGGTGAAGGCCCTTGCCGGAGCGGCCGGGCGCCGAGGGCAGCGGCTCGACCGGGATCCCCAGCCCGATAGCCGGCTGGCTGGGCAGCGACAAGACCGCCAGGGTGGCCAGATCCGGATGCGACGCCGGGGCCTGCTCCGAGGGGGAAGTGGTTACCTGCTGCCAAGTGGCCTGATAGCGTTTGGCCAGGCCACGGGCGGCGGCCGCCGCCGCGATGTCCCCCATCGGCACCGGCCACACGGCCGCCGGGGGGGGGATCGGCCGCCGGGGAACCGGACACGCCCGACGTCGCTCTGGGCCCAGGACAAAGCGGAATTGCCCGGCATCCGCCGAGGAGAAGGTAGCGCGCCGCAGTGTCTGCCGATCACGCTGCAGCCGCGCATGCGGGAGCTCATGCTGAAAGAGCCGGGCTCGGTCGAGCTGCCGCGCCCGGGCCGCCTGCATGTTGGGGCCGGGGCGATCTCTGCCGCCGGCCGCATTCTTCTGGCCGAGCTCCGGGGCGCCCGGGCCGGCGAGAGTCCGGAAGGACGGGCCCTCCCAGAGGGCGCTGGAGATGCGTGATCTCGAGGCAGGGGGAGTGGGGGAACGGGGCGTGCCGCCGCCGCCGCCGCCGCCGCCGCCGCCGCCGCCGGTAGCTGGCGCGGTCGGCGTCACGGCCGTCAGCATGTCACCATGCGTCGCCTCCGGGGCCAGCGCCGGGTCCTGGAGGAGGGCGCGCATTTGCCGGCGGATGTCACTCACGTCGGAGCTGTAGCTCCGCACCGGGTGCTGTGCAAGCGCCTCGCCGGAGCCGCCAGGCGGCAGGCCAACCTGCCGGAGAGCATGGGCCAGCCCGGCGGCCGGGGTCCGGAGCCCGGCCACCGGCCCCATCGGAGCCAGGACCCCGGATCGCGGGAGCACCGAGATGCGCGACCGGCCCGAGCTGAGCAGCGCCGCGTGCTGACGCCGGCACCAGCGAGCCAGGAGGCCACCAGCCGGGGACTGGGCCCCCACGGAGGGGGGCACCGTGGCCGGTGGGAAGGACGACAAGGAGCGAAGCCCACGCCGGGCCAGGTGCCCCGGCAGGAGGATTTGCTTGAGGGCCGGGGCAGCCGGGCCGGGGGACGGCAACGCCCGGGGGCCTTGTTGCCGCTGGTGCGGCGGCTGCTGTTGATGCTGCAGGCCGGCCATGTGCAGGCGGCCGGCAGGTCCGCCGCCGGTCCCCAATGCCGCGGGAGTGGACTGGAACACCGGGGCAGGATGCTGCCGACCCAGAGAGGACAGCCTTGATCCGAGGGAAGGGGGGAGGGGGGGGGGGAGGGGACAAGCGCCGAAAGCGACCGGGTTAGCCAAGCAATGGTTGAGCCGTCCATCG
>NW_009242971.1:650893-660407 GCF_000388065.1 Fonticula alba | reverse complement strand
GCCTCTGTGCTCCGCCCCCCCCCCCTGAGATGCAGGGGGCGAGGGCGAGGGAGAGTAATGCTGTCTCCGTGGCCCACCCCCTGGGGCCCGGGCAACACCCCTTTTGTCCGGAGTGGATCTCGCTCCCCTGGCATGGCTCTGCCGGGGTCAGCTAGCGCCCCTGGGCCCTCCTCGGCCGGGCAGGATCGCAAGAGCCGGAGGAGGCGGCCCCGCAGGAGAGGACGTGAAAACACACGATTCCGGCTCCCTGCCGGCGCCCCCCCCGGTCCCTCGCTCCCCTCCTGCCCGGGGCTCTCCCCCGCTGGGGAGGTGGGCATCGGGCGGCAACGTGCCGGCGTCTCTCTCGCTCGCTCTCTCTCTCGTCGCAACCGCCAACCGGCAGGGGCACAAGTCTGAATCGCACCCTCGGCCATCGCCGCTGGCCCCGGGGGCGTTCGGCAGACTCGCCCGGGCCACCGGGCCGTGGCGAGCGCCCCGTCGGGCGTGGTTGGTGGGCAGGGCCGCGCGACCAGCGCTCCGGTGGCATTAGACGCGGGTCTGGAAAGGCAGAACCGCGTAATAGTGTTTCGGTGTCTTGCCGGGAGCGTGTGCCAACGCTCTAGTACGTCGACGCCCTAGGGTCACTCCGGGAGTGGCGGGAACGCGGCCCGTGTGTGTGTATATGTGTGTGTGTGTGTGTGTGTACGTGTGTGCGTGTACGTGTGTGCGTGTACGTGTGTGCGTGTGCGTGGTCGGTCCCGTTTGTGCCCATCCTTCCTTGCCTGGGGGGGGGCGCGGGCGTGGGGGGCCCGGTTGTCCCGCTGGCCTCCGGGGGGGGGGGGCGGGCGGGCGGGGGGGAGGGGGGGGGGGGGGGGGGGGGGAAGGGGAGACGAGGGTGCTCCACTGCCAGGGGTGCAGCCCCCGAGAGCTCGAAGCCCCAAGATCGCTCCGGGGGAGGAGGTCGGGAGGATCGCTCTCCCCGGGCCGCGGTGAGCGCACTCGCGATTGAACATGCTCCGGGCCGGCCACCGGCCGCCGGCTCTCAATTCGGCAGGGCCCCCCCCCCCCCCCGCACGCGCTGGCCCACCAGCGCCGGACCCCCGCCTTGTCCCCGCCTGCCGGGCGACATGCGCGGGCAGAGTGCGCTCGGCCTCCGCCCCCGGCCGGGGGGCGCCATGGTCGCGCACGGTGTGGTCCTCCCGAAGCAGACAGGCCGCCTTCGGGTCGTTGGCCCGGGCCGGGCCCGGCCCCGCCCCCTGTGGTATGGCTGAAGGGCTTTCCCTCCGGCCAGGGGGTATCCCGGATTTGCGAGAACGTTGGCCCCACCTGGAGTCGTGCACGCGCGGGGTCGAGAATTCGCCGGACACGAGCCGCGCGAGGGAAACACGCACACATGGGTGGCCCGCGCTTGGGCCGGGTGACGACGGAGGGCCTCCGCCCCCCCCCCCTGCATGTTCACCCGGAGGGGCCGGTTCACCGGCCTCCCTTCGGCCGGCGTTTGGGCGGGCTCCTGTTGGGGGTGGAGCTTTATTTTCATGGTGGAGCTCGTTTTTTCCGCTTCGCAGGCTGGGGCTGTGTTGGCGGCTCTGCCCCCCCCCCCCCTCCTCGGCGGCCCGCCATCACTCGCCTGCCCGCGCCCCTCGGCGCCTCCCTCGGGGGCGATGTTTTTTCCAGTGCCACACTCGCGCGCCCATCAACGTCCAGGTCAGCTGCACACCGACTCCCCCCCCCCTCCCCTCCCCCTCCTCGCCCACGCTCGCGTGTTCTTCCTCTCTCGCTTGCACCCTCATCCCCCCCTCGCCGGCTGCCGCCCCTCCCTCCGCTTTCTCTCTCCCTCCTCCCCTCTTTGTGCTTGAGGCCTTCTCCTGATTGGAGCTCCCCTGCCGTGTGCGTCCCCCTCCTCTTGGCATCGATTCACGCGTCGCCCGCCCGGCTGTCCCTCCTCCCCCTTGCTCCTCCCTCGCGCCTTTCCCTCTTTCTCATCTTGCCCATAGCTGCTCCCGCCCTTTCCCCTCCCCAGCCACCCAGATGCTGCGTCTTGCCTTGCAGCAGCGGGCGGCGCTGCGGCGCATCACCCTAGCCAGCGGCCGGCTGGCCCCGCGCCCTGGTATTCCCTCGGTGGCTCGGCCTTTGGCCCCGGTGGCTCGGCGCGAGTATGGCGGCGGTGGCGGCCCCCGGCCGGCACACACCTCCCGCCATGCCGGCAACCACAGCACAAGCCCCGCCCCCGGTGCCGGCATCTTTGTGTCGGAGTACTTCCAGCTTTCGCCCTTTGAGGTGCAAAATTTCCTGCAGCTCCATCGCATGGAGAACTCCAGTGTCGGGGAGGACGTACACGTGAAGCACTGCATCCGTTGTCGCACCATGCGCCTGTCCGAGTCCAACTGGTCGCTGACCATCAACAAGAGGTGCGCATGCATGTGGAACTGCCCCCCTCCCTCCAAACGCACACGCACGCACACGCACGCACACGCACGCACACGCACGCACACGCACGCACACGCACACACACACACACATGCATGCACCCTCAGGTGCTTTTGCTTGCCGCTGCCGGGCCGCCTCCGGGCCTACTGACTCCCCAAACTCCCCGCCTTTTTGTCCCTCCCACCGCCGCCCCCAGCAATGGGAAATTCTTTTGCAGCGCCTGTCGCGGTGGCGGGTCTTGGTATGACTTCAAGAGCCTCACCTATGGGCCCTCCTTCTCGAGCACCTGCGTCGGGGGCACCGGCCTCGGGGCCGGCCCGACCGATCCGCCCTCCATGACATTGGATGACATCCGGATCTGTGCGTGCCCCCACGAGGCATTTGCCTCCCCCAAACCGCACGCACACACACACACACACACGCATATGCATGCATGCCTCTGTGCTCCGCCCCCCCCCCCTGAGATGCACACGTGCATGGCCTTTTGCTGACTCCCCCCCCCCCCTCCGGCCACAGCTCTTGAGCAGAGCCCCGAGGTGATTGGTTGGATCCAGGAACAGCACCACATCCACCAGGACACCCTGAGGCAATTTGATGTCGGGATCTTCGAACTGGTTCGAGAGCCGGTCGAGTCGCAAGACGAAGCCGAAGTCGCCGCCACCCAGACAATCCCATACCTGGCCTTCCCATGGTTTTCCTGCACCCAGAAGGACAGCCAGTCGACCTCCTCCGGCCCAGGCACCCTGGCCACCGGGGATCTCCTGCGTGTGAAGCTGGTCAACATCCAAGGTGCGCCCTTGCTCCTCCTGGCTCGGGGGCTTTGCCTGGCTCGCCCGCCCGCCCGCCCGCCCGCCCGCCCGCCCGCCCGCCCGCCCGCCCGCCCGCCCGCCCGCCCGCCCGCCCGCTCGCTCGCTCGCTCGCTTTGCCGGAAGCCTCCTCCTTCCTCTGACCCCGGCGAGATCCCTGCCCCCACAGATTCGAAGAGCTTCGAGCTGGACCCACGCCAGGGCGAGACGGCTCTCTTCGGCCTGCCGACCGTGGTATCATCCCCCAGCAAGGGCCTCATCATCACGGCCAATGAGTGGGATGCCATGGCCGCGACCCAGGAAACCGGCCTCCCGGCGGTGGCCCTGCCCCTGGACTACCTGTCGCTGCCGATCAACTCCATGCCGCTGCTCGAGCACTTCTCCCGGATTTACCTGTGGTTCCCGAGCGATGTGGCGGGCAATGAGGCGGCCGACAAGTTTGCCCGCAAGCTCGGCCGCGATCGGTGCTTCGTCGTCCGGCCGCCGGTGCGGGAGGATGGCAGCCGCGACACGGCCGAGCCCTGCCAGCCGTCTACCATCCTGCAGACGTACCACAGTGTGGACTCCGGCAGTCGGACTCTCCAGCCGGAGGAGGTGGCTCGAGCCATGGAGCTCCTGCAGGTGGACATGTCTTCCGGCGCCGGGCCATCGGCCGCCGGGAGCCAAATGCTCCGGCGTCTGCTGGATGCCGAGCGCATCCCGCACGAGCAGATCCAGCGCTTCACGGCTCTGCGGACCGAAATCTACAATGAGTTCATGCAGCCGGCTCGGGTGCTCGGTGTCCCCTCGCGCACTCTGCCCGGGCTGACTCGCATCATCAAGGGCCTTCGCCGGGGCGAGCTGACCATTGTCACCGGGGCCACCGGCTCCGGCAAGACCTCCTTCCTCAGCCAGCTGTCGCTGGATTACTGCGTCCAGGGGGTGTCCACCCTGTGGGGCTCCTTCGAGATTCGGAACTCTCGTCTGGCCAAGAAGATGATTTCCCAGTATGCTGGCCGTGGCTTCGACACGGACAGCCTGAAGGACTTCGACAAGTGGGCAAACATGTTCGAGAGGCTGCCGATGCACTTCCTGCGGTTCTTCGGCTCGACCAAGGTTGAGCTCGTCCTCGACGCCATGGAGCACGCGGTCTATGTGCACGACGTCGAGCACATCATCCTAGACAACCTCCAGTTTATGATGTCCGGTCAGGGGAAGGGTGGCTATGAGAAGTGCGTGTGCTTTCTTGCCGGGGTTGCCGGGGTTGCCGGTTTCTCCCTTCCTCCCAGCTCCCTCTGCTCCGATGTTCCTCCCCCTCCCTCTCTCTCTGCATGCGCACACGCACACACACACACACACACGCACACGCACACACACGCGCACACGCACACGCCATGCTAATGCACCCATGCACCCACCCATGCACCCACCCAACCCAGGTTCGACATGCAGGACAAGGCCATTGAGCAACTGCGCACCTTTGCCTCGGAGAAGAACATCCACATCACCGTGGTCATCCACCCCCGCAAGGAGGATGACAATGTCCCCTTGATGACGAGCTCGGTGTTCGGCACGGCCAAGGCCACCCAGGAGGCCGACAACGTCATCATCCTCCAGCGTAACCGCCGTGGGCGCTATCTTGATGTGCGGAAAAACCGCTTCGATGGTGAGCTCGGCACCGTGGGTTATGTGTTCGATCGGCCGTCGCAGCGCTTCATCCAGGTCGAGGCCAACACCGTGTTGCCGGGGAACTCCGACGAGGAGGCCTCCGGATCCGAGGCCCCCATGAAGCCCGGCCCCTCGGCCGGTGCCCGCACTGCCCTAACCAATGCTGGTCGCCCTGCGGTGGCCGCTGCCTCCGCCGGCAAAGCTTGAATGCGCCCGGCCCGACCGGGTGTTGCCCACGTGTGCCCCTGCCCTCGCCCCCCTACCTTGCCTGACCCCGTGGTGTTGTCTGGGCGCGCGTCACCTCCCTCCCGTCCCCCCCCCCCCTCCTCCTCCCACCCATCCGCCTTGGCGTCCCCGTGCTGCCAACCATCCCTCTTTCCTCCTTGAAGGCAGGGAGGGCAGACGAGCCTGTGAAGCCGCCCTCAAGAGCCCTCTCACTCTCTAACTCCTCGCCCCTTTGAATGCCGTAATAGAGCCATGTCCTTGCTTCTTCCTCTTCTTTTCCTCGTGCGGTCTCCCGCTCTTTCACTTGGGACCATCGTCACATTGGACCCCCCATGTCGCGAATACCAACCAGAACATGAAAAGAGGGCTACATTGTGCATGTGTGTGTGTGTGTGTGTGCTGACGGCGGTGCCGGGGCTGGGGGCCGGTGCTGGTGCTGATGATGGCGGCAGAAGGAGCACGCTCATCCCTTAAGTACGTCCGGTTGCGAGATGCTCGGGCAAAAGGACCGCGTCAGCTCGAGCATGAGATGCCTGCACTCCGGCCTGGCCAACATGCACAATGGCGGCCGGGGTGAGGCCGGCCGCGAATAGGTCGACTGGATCTCGGGCTGAGGCCCGGTGGCCCGGGCTGCCGACCAGCGGAGTCCGCGGGGGGGTTGTATCTACAGGGTGGGCGGCGGTGTGTTGGTTGGAGGGCCGAAGTGGAGGGGAGGAAACAAAAGGGGCAGAAGAGGGCGGAAAGGAGAGGCAGGAGGAGGGGGGGGGGGGGGGGGGGGGGGGGGGTCGCAGCGCACAGGTGAGAAGCTGGTCACGAATCTCCGGTCGGGCGAGTGACAGGAGTGTTTGGTGGACGAGGGACACTGTTGTGTGTATGGGTGAGTCAGTGTTTGTGCGCGTGTGCATATGTGTGTATGTGTGCGTGTGTGTGTGAGAGAGAGAGAGAAGGGGAGAGACAAAGAAAAGCAGAGACGGTGGGAGTGCAAAGGGGGCACGCTGGCGTACCCGGGGAGTTGCTGGGCAGGGCAATCTCGAGGACAAAGCGCTCGGCAAACATGAACCGAATACACGTCTGGGTGCGGGCGAAAGGGGGACACGACCGAGGGGAAAGAGCGGGTGGAAGGAGTGTCAGTTACATGGCGCGGCGGGGGGAGGGGGGGGGTAGGGAGGAGCAAAGGGGGCAACAGCAACACTGGCAAAACATACGGCCGGGAACTTGGCCAGTGTCTCCTGGCGTTCTTTATCGCGCATGGCCCGAGTCTTGAGCGCCTCCTGGTCGGCACTCCGGAGACTGGAGAGCACCGCACCAAGATCGTTATTATTCAGCTCATAGAAGGAGTCGCTAGCATCTGTGAGAGGGGAGGGAGGTTTGGCTGTCAGAACAAGGGGGCAAAGGGCGGGCAGAGGGGAGGGGAGCGAGTGGCAGCAGCCGCAGGAAGCAGCAGAAAGCAACAGGAAGCAAGAGAGAGGGAGAGAGAGAGAGAGGGGGGGGGGGAGGGAGAGAGGGACAGATATAAATATGGACAAAACGCACCCTGCTCCAGCGAGCCCGGGACAGTGGTACGCTGGGAAGTGGTGATCACCCGTCGGTGAGCCAGAATGTTGCCCGATTGGCAACCTTCACAGTCACAGCCGCGCACACCGGAGGCCGTGGCCCGAGCCGGAGCAGGGGCATGGGCCGGGGTCGGGCTGCGCCGAGGGGCCGGAGCAGTGTGGACGACCGGCGGCGGGTCGGTGGTCGTCCGGTCAGCCGGCATCTCGGAGGCCTGGGTCGATTGCCGGTCTGGGGCCGCGAAGATCGAGCGCTCGCCGGGGGAGGGCGGCTCGAAGAGACCTTCGGGGATTTGGGCCTGCGAGGGAAGCTGCGAGAGGACCCACTCCCCGGTGGCCGGAGCCGGATCGGTGGTTTGCTTGGCGACCGGCACCAGGCGGAGGTGCTCGATGTTGCGGCAATCCGGTCGAGCGAGATTGGCACGGAGGCACTCCAGGTCGGCCGGGTCCGCCTCGCGTGCCGGGCGCCAGCGGACTTCAAAGAGAATGGTCCCGGCGGCGGCGGCCGATCCAGCACGCTGGAGCAGCCCAAGCGAGCAGAGGCGCGTCCGCCACAGGAAGTTCCACCCCTCGTCCAAGTGGTAATTGAGAATGCGCAGGGTGGGTGTCCGTCCGGCGGCCACCGCCAAAAAGGCGTCGAGTGCCGGGGCGCCGGGGGCCAGCTCGAGCGCCGTCGCCGAGCCCGGCTGCAGCCCAGGCAGGGCCGTCAGCACATCCAGCAGCCGGGCCTCGGGCTCGGCGGCCAGGCGGAATTGCCCGCGGTCCGTGCGCACAACCAACGACACGCGGCCTTTTGGGGCAACGGAGCACAAGGGCATTGGAAGGTGTTTCAGCACATGATCTGGTCGCAGGAGAGCCGGCAATGGTTGGTGGAGTAAGACGCGCACTCTTGAGATCGCCGCGCCGGGTGGCGGTCGGCAGGGCCGTGCCGGAGGTGATGCCGTGCTGCTGCGGTGACAGGGAGGCATCAATCGGCTGGCGCTTCCAGCTTTCGGGGGGGGGTGGGGGGGCGAGTGACGACCGGGGGCGGGAGGGGAACGAGAAGGGGACACAGATGTCAGACCGAGCGGCACCGTGGGGGGTGATCGAAGAGGCGACGAAGAGGAGGAGGAGGAGGAAGAAGAAGAGACAAGCCAACCCCCGAGGGAACGCACATAATTTGCAGGTCCTCAGCAGCAATCTGGCGACGGGCGAACCGGAAGCAGGCATCCTCGAGGGCCAGCTGGATTGGCCGATTGGCGAAGCACCGGACGGAGGCGCGGTCGGCAGCAGTCGGGCCGAAGTCGAAGGTAAGCGTGAAGTTCGGGCCGGGATTGGAGCCAGCGGCGCCGGCTCCGGGTGCCAAAACTCGGCCACTCATTGAAAGGAGCGAAAGGCACGGGGGGAAAGGCGAGGCAGGCAACAGGTGGGGGGGGGTGGGGGGGGGGGGGGAAGGGAGGGACAGGGGTGTCGGTTCCCTCGCACGCGGGTGCGCCAGGCCCTCAACTCCGAGGTGGCACAGATATCCCATGGCCTGGGACCCGGGCCGTCGGGGGCCGGAGGGCCGGTCGGTACCGAGCGGGGATGCGGGGGGATCGCGCGCTACTGTGGGGCTAGATCTTGCTTCGGCTTCCAGAAACTTGCAGCGCGCTAGCCGAGGGGGGGGGGGGGGGGGCCGGATCGCGCTGGTCATGTCGCTCCGACGCTGCCCGGGACCATGAATGGGCACCTTCGACAGCTATCAAACGGAGGCCTGGGCCCGATCTTGCGGGCCTGCGCCACGGGCGGACGGCGCTTCCCGCGCACTCACGCCCCTGTCACCTCGCCGTTGGCCGGCCACGCAACGGGGCCGGAGGCATCGCAGGCGTGTGTGTGTGTTCCCTTCGGCGCAAGGGGGTGCAGGGAGGATGACAGTCCGGAGGATGAAAAATGCGGCGCAGCGGGCACGGGAAAAGGCGCATTCTCGCAGGGCCCTCCCCCCCCCCCCCCCCTTCGAGCGGTCGGGGAAACGCGCTTGCCCCCTTCTGGCGCGCCCCGGGGCCATCACGACACGGACCCCACCCACACCCACAATATTGCCCAATATCGCCGCCGGTTCGAAGGCCCCGTCAATCTAGAAAAAACACCCTGCAATCCATGATCTGGCTGTTTCGGCCCCCCCCGCCGCCTCGACAGGACCCGGCCCACAAAGGCCCCCGAGGACGGACGCCCTGCTGGGGTTTCCCTCCCTCACCCTGGCGTGCCCGTTCGGAGGGCACATTGTGGAGGGAACCACCCGGGGCAGCCCAGGGGCCGGGCCAAGGAAATCCGGTTGAACTCGGCATTGCGCCGGCATCGGGGCCCCACCCCCCGCCGGGCGCCACGGACACATTCACAAGCCGGCCGCCCGCAGGACCACAGCCGGAGGCCGCCGAGAACCGGTCCCCTGGTGGTGCCATGTGTTGTGTGGGCGGGGGATTGCTGGAACCGAAAAAGAGGAAACATCAGCACAAGCGACGAACCTTCGAATCGGTCCCACCCCCAACCTCCAATCGGAAGGGCCCGGACACATTATGCAGCTCCAAAAAGAGGATGGACATGAGCCTTTCCTCGGCCCGTCGTGTCTCTCGCTAAACCCACCTCTCGAAAGGTGTGGATGGGGCTGGAAGAGGGAAGAAAAAGGCGGAATATCAAACCCTAGATGTGGATTTTCCGGTGCCTGTTGCATTATTTTAGCCGCATCATCCCCCGGGTCCCTGACTTCTGGATTGTTCTGGCCAGTGGGCGGTCAGCTCGCCGGCCGGGCCTCCGGCAGGACGTCCCTCGTCAAATGCCAACCTTCCTGGCGGCTCGATCGGCCTCTGGTCCGCTGCCTGTTCGTCACCAGCGAGACTAGCGGGGGAGGGGCGGGATGGGGGGGGG
>NW_009242971.1:647294-650243 GCF_000388065.1 Fonticula alba | reverse complement strand
CCCCCCCCCCGCCCCGCCAGGCGATGTTGTCGACGTCCACTACACCGGGCGTCTGACCAACGGCACGGTCTTCGACTCCTCCGTCACCCGGGGCAAGCCCTTCCAGTTCACGATCGGCTCGCGCATGGTCATCACCGCCTGGGAGGAGGGCATCCCCACCATGCGCATCGGCGAGAAGGCCATTCTCCTTTGCGCCCCGGAGGTGGCGTACGGTGCCCAGGGCAGCCCGCCCACCATCCCCCCGAACAGTGTCCTCGAATTTGAGGTGGAGCTCATCGCGGTCAAGAGCAACCGCAGCCTGACGGCCGATGGCCTGGTCACCCGCGAGGAGTGGATCCACCGGACCCCGGTCGGGCGCCATGTGAACCTGGCCACCGGGGCCGATGAGAAGGAGGCTGCCATTGTCAATCCCCCGGGCACCGAGGTGGCCGTGCGCTTCCGCGTGGTGGACCCGGAGGACGGGCGCGTTCTTTACGATGGCTCGGACCTGGCCCGGCCGATTCGCTTCTGCCTGGATGTCGATGGCGCCGGGGTGCCCCTGAGCGAGGATGCCGCCCTGGATGTGACCCCGCTGCTGGCCGGCGATGGGGCGCTCCTGCCGGCGGCCGCCGTGCCGCCGGTCTTCCATGTGGCCGCCGCGCGCCTGCGCCTCAAGGACACCATCCGCGTGTCGGCCCCCTGGCAGTATGCCTTCGGGCCCGGCGGCTCGGATGCCCTGAACATCATCCCCTGCCTGCCATCCTCCGACTGGAATGGCCGCGTGTGGTATGACATCACCCTGGAGAATGTGGTCCGCAGTGAGGTGCTCCTGCCGGCGCTGCAGCCCAAGCGCGATGCCACCCCGGTGGCCCGGAAGCGCGTCCTGGTGGCCTCGGCCGAGACCACTCGCCCGCTGCAGGGGGCCGTCTGCCAGCTGACCCTGCTGGCCAATGGGGTCCTGCCGGCCGACGCGGCCCCGCCCTCGGATCAGGACCTGCTGGATGCGGCTGCCACTGTTGCTGGCGCCGCGCCGGTGGTCACTGCCTGGGCCGACCAGCTGCCCGGTGCCACGGTCACCGCCACCCTCGGCGACCCGGCCAATCCGGAGCTCCTGGATCTGCTGCTGGCCAGCATGGTGGCCGGCGAGACGGCCTCTGCCCTTGGCAATGCCACCATCCTCTATCCCGGCTGCGGGGAGGAGGCCACCCATTCCCCGGCCACTGCCGGCTCGCAGGCCTTCCTGTGTGTGTCGCTGGTTTCCTTCGACCAGCCGGCCCCCCACTGGGATCTGGAGCCGGCACAGAAGCTCCAGCAGGCCGACACCCTGCGCCAGCAGGGGAATACCCTCTTCCGGGCCAAGCAGCCCCGCCGCGCGGCTCGCACTTACAACCTGGCGGCCGACTGTCTGAAGGAGGAGCTGGAGGTGGACTACACCAACCCGGCCCGGCCGAAGCACAACCCCGACCTTTGGCAGGACATTCGCCAGGCCCAGATCTCCATCGGTTCCAACTTGGCCACGGCCGAGTTCCAGCTCGGCCACTTCCGCCAGGCCCTGGCCGCCAGCCAGAAGGTGCGCCCGATGTTTCCCCCTCCTCGCGTTCCAGCCCCCCTCACCAAACGCGCACACATACATGCAAGGATGTCCACACATGCATGCCGCCTCCCCTCACCCGGGGGCTGTGCCGGGCCCTTGGCTCTTCGCTGACCGTGCTTCGCCATGCGTTGCCCCCCCGCCCGCCCCCCCCCCCCCGGCTGTCCTCGCGGATTGCGACACAGGTCCTTGCCCTGGACCCGAACCATGTCAAGGCCCTCTATCGCGTGGCCAGCTGCCACTTCTCGCTGAAGGATTATCCCACCGCCCTGGAGTCCGTCGATCGGGCTCTGGCCAAGGCTGACGGGTGTGGCTTCTCCCCGACCGATGTGGCCAACTTCCAGAACCTGCGCAAGTCCATCCGTGCCGCCATCAAGGCCGAGGAGGACAAGACTCGTGCTACCTACAAGCGCATGCTGGGCTTCTAAGGGCGCGGGTGTCCCTTCTCTCTCTCTCTCTCTCTCCCCCCCCCCTTGACACACTCCTCGCCTTTTCCTTGCCTTGTTTGTCCTCCCGCTCAGAATACATCCTCCACAAATGCTCCTCTTCCGCATGGGGGCCCCTCTTCGTCAATTGCGCGGGGCGGGGCCTTTTCTCTGGGGTTTCTGATGTTTCATTGGCAGGTCGGAGAGAGGGGGAACGGGAGCGAGCACACAAGCCTCCGGCCATGGGGGGGCGGGGGGGGGGGGGGGGGGCGGCCCGAGAGTGTGGCCATCCGACGGCCGGGGCAAAGGCATCAAACCAGCTCGCGGGCAGTGGCCAGCTGCTGGAGAACCTGCTCAAGGGTGGCCGCCGCCTCGGGAGAGGATGCCTTGAATTCGGCCACCTCGCTGGCGCGGGCGGTCTGAGGAGGGGAGTGCGATCATATCAGCAGCCTGTTCGAGGAGGGGGGGATGGGGGGGATGGGGGGGATGGGGGGGATGCCGAACGAGAGGTGTCCATGTATGTGCGCGCGCGCGCGCGCGCGCGGGGGAACGAGGACGCACCAAAAAGAGATCAAGCTGCTCGACGGCCGCGCCGAGGCGGGTGACCGCATCGGGGATCATGCGCTCGGTTTCCTCCAGGGCTTGAGTCTGGGGGGAAGACATTGCAGTGGGGCGGGGCAGCAAGCGCGGGGGGCGGTTAGCCAGGAATGCGAGGAGGGGGCACGCGCGAACAAGGACCCGAGGCATGCACATACCTCCTGGCGAATGATGAATGGCGCGTCATCCGAGGGGGGAACCGCGGCAATCCGGGCCCGGGCGTCGTTCAAGTCCTTCAGATAGTACTTCAGGTCGGCGGTGATCCTGAGGCGGGACCGGGGGTGCGGGCGGCGTGAGCACGGGAAACGGGAAGCAGGCACCCAGCATGGCAAGAGGCGAGAAGGAAAGAGAGGGGGG
>NW_009242971.1:634659-646709 GCF_000388065.1 Fonticula alba | reverse complement strand
CGTCCCCCCCCCCCCTCCCGCCCACTTTCGGACGCGCGCACCACGCATGCGTGTGGCAACGGTACCCTCGGGCGAGACACCAAGAACCCGCCAGACTAATGTGCCCGTTGTGTCCGGGCGCGCGGACCGTTGGGCGGGCCACCCTCCTGCCTCCCTTCCCCCCCTCTTTTTTCCACGTCCACTTCCCTCCCCGACCACCGTCAGTCACCCTCTCAACCGCTCTCCCGCTCGCGCCGGCTCCCCTCTACCACCCCGCCCCCCAGCGGGCTGCCCCCTCTCCCCCCCCCCCCCTCGCAACGCGATATGGCCTCCGCTTCTACTGCTCCCTGTACGCATCCCGCCCTTGGCCTTTACCTGCTTTCCTTGCTCCTCGCCTCTGCGCCCCTCGCTCCCCTCCATCTTGTCTTCCCTTCCTCCACGGCTCCCCACACTGCCGGATGCACTAACTTGCCATGAGCAGCCGCCAAGATGCCCGAGGAGGTTGCCACCGTGTCCGATGCCAAGCGCCCGCGTCCCGCTTCGAACACCGGCGGGCAGATCCCCCGCTCGGTTCCGGCGGCCATGAAGCTCCTGGGTCGGACGCGCGAGTCCACGAGCGCCGGGCCCCGGCGCGGGTACTTCGCCCTGACCGCCCGTCAGATCGACACCGACCCGCTCACCCGGGTGTCGCTGGCCTTCTGGTCGCCGCACCGCGAGGCCGGAGCCCCGGCCGACTTCAGCCCGGCTCTGGTGAAGCGCATCTTCCATAGCGAGCTGGCCGCGTCGAATTTCTCCCCCGGTCGACTCATTCCCCTGGAGTTCTCCCAGTACCTGGAGCGGTATGCATGCGTTGCTCCCCTTGTCTTTCCCTCGCCGGGACACACGTCTCCGCCCTTCCCTGGGTCTAACCCCTCGTCCCTCTTTTCGCCTGGCGACATGCAGCTTCCTGTGGCCGCACTTCGACGCGGCCACCGCCTCCAAGGAGCACCTCTTTTCGGTGGTGCTCATGGTGAATGAGAAGTTCCGCCAGTCGGTTTCCGAGCCGTGGGCCGTCTTCGGTGCTGAGCCTTCCGACAAGTTCACCGCCTTCTTCCAGGCCCTCCTTCGTGAGACGCTGTTCGTGACCCTCGGCCATTTTGTCCCGCCCTGATCGCCCCCCCCCCCCCCCCCCCTCCTCCTCCTGCCCTGCCCTCTGCATTCCCTTCTGTCTCTCCCTGCTGCTAATTCTCCGGCATTCCTTCCCCCCCCCTGTGTTCCTTCTTGCCCATGGCCCCCCCTCCCTCCCCCGCACCACGATACAGGAGCGCGCAGAATACGCTGCAGATTCGCTCGCAGCTCCTGCTCTTCCTCACGCGTGCCTTCCAGTCGCTGGAGAACCCTCTCCTGCGTGCCGAGTGCCTTAAGCTCGTGTCAATGGGCATCTGGGTGCGTGGATGGCCTCTGCCCTCGCACAAGCATGCCGGGTCCCCTCTGACTCTTTGATTTCCTCCTCCCGCTGCAGGTGTCCCTCGAGCCGGCTCGTCGGGAGTTCCTCCTCGCCCGCGATGCCACTCTGGCCAAGCGCTGGTCGCGTCTTGAGCGCGCGCTCAAGAAATCGTTCGTTCCAAGCACCCACCCTCGACACCCGTTCCGCCTGCCCCTCTTTCCCGCCCCCGCCCCCCTCCGCCCACTCTGGCCTTGTTGCTCACCCCTCCCGCCCCTCCCCCTCCCCCTTTCTCTCCTGCTCCCTCCGCTGTCACGCCCCCGATCCACATATGTGTGTGTGTGTGTGTGTGTGCATCTCCTTTGTGTGTGTGCGCGCGCGCGCGCGTATGTGTGTAGGGACGATGACAAGCGCCAGCAGCTGACCTTCGAGCGGACCTTCCTGTCGGCCCTGCTCAAGATGCTTGCCAGCCTGGTGTCCGACATTGACACGGTGTTGGACCCGCAGACTGCCGTGGTCGAGGCACTCGGAGCCCCGGAGTCCGACGCTGCCACCGAGGCGCCCGGCCGCAAGCGCCGCAAGACCGATGACGCCGCCGCGGCCGAGGCCGAGCCCAGCGGCCACACCCTTCAGCGGCAGCTGGCCCGCTCGGCCACCCTCTTGTCGCATGCGGTGGTGCTGGTGTGTCGGGTGCTGGAGCTCTTCGTGGACCTGCTCGGGCAGATGCCCACGCGGCGCTTCACCAATGCCCTGCTGGACGATCACCTGGCGGTGGTCCTCTGCCAGACGTCGCAGCTGTTTGCCCATGGCGCAACCGATGTCGACGATGAGGACGGCACGGAGGGGACCCTCCCCGGTGGGCTGACCCCCGTCGATGCTCGGCTCTTCCGCGGCATGGTCCAGCGTCTGGCGGAGCTGGCCCGGGCGGACATTGTCGACGATCTGACCGGCGCGGCCCTGTCGGCGGACGCGGCTGCCGCCCGGCATGGCGCGGCGGTCGGTCGCCTCCAGGCCGCCGCCTTTGCCCTGGACCCGGAGGGCTTGCGTGAGCTGGCCCTGGGGAATTTGTCGCGGGTGTCCGGCACGTCGGCCGCCCTGCGGCGTCTGCTTCAGACACCAGTGGGCTCGGCGGTGCCGGGCGAGGCCGGCAAGTCGCCGGACTCGCTCTGGAAGCGAACTGCCGAGCTGGCCCGGCGCCTGGGCCTGCGCACGCACTTCCCCCACACCGGCCAGCCGCTGCCCCTGCGTACGCTGGTCGAGGCTCTGGTGCTGAACTTCGCGGCCGATGTGGCCTCGGCCATTCGCGAGGCCGATGTCGAGGGCGGGTCGCTGCTCCCGTCGGAGGTCACCCTGTGGGGTGCGCCGGAGCTGAGCGACGCCCCGCCGGCCGGGGACCGGCCCCTGCCGCTCCCTCGCCTGAATCTGCAGTTCCTCACGATCCAGGATTACCTGCAGCGGAATTTCCACCTTTTCCGCCTGGAGGCGGCAGCCGATGTGCGGCAGGACATTGAGACGGCCGTTCGGCGTCTGTCCCCGCGCCTGGCCGGGCCCGGGGCCAGCCTCACCGCCGGCGGTGCCATGGCCACGGTTTTCGGCGGCTGGTCGCGCATGGCCATCCCCATTGAAACCTTCACGGTGGAGGATGTCGGCCCGCCGCGGGTGGCCGATCATCGGCCGGAATTTGTCCGCGGCCGTGTGTCCTTCGACTTGGGCCGGTGTCGGCTGGATGTGCGCCAAGAGTGGGATGCCCTTCGCCAGGGGGACGTCCTGTTCTTGGTCACCGTGCGTGCTCGGTCGACCGAGGCGCCGGTTTACCAGCCCCCCGGCACCCCGGGGGCCCTGCCCTTCCCCGAGCAGTTTGGCGTGGTGGCCGTGCGCGGGTGCATGGTGACCGGCTTCTCGGATCACTTTGGCGACGAGGCGCCGCCCCAAGGCCAGACCGGTGGCGGTGGCGGTGGCGGGCCGTTCGACCCGCGGCAGGATGTCCCTCCCCGCCGGCGTCGTGGCTTGCGCCGGGTGAATGTCCTCCTGGACCCTGACCAGTATTATGCCGATGCGCAGCGGCAATTGGCGAGCTCGCATTCGTCGCGCCGCCGGGCGCGCGCCCAGCGCCGCCGCACGCAGGCCGGCCTCACGGCCGGCGGCGGCGACGATGATGCCGCTGCCGCCGCCGCGCGCCAGCTCCTCGATGCCGGGGACGATGTCTACTCGACGTTCAACATCCTGGTCCGGCGCAAGCCCCAGGAGAACCACTTCCGCGCGACGCTGGCCACCATGCGCGACATGATGGAGCAGGTGTCTCGCCATCCGGACGTCGTGCCGGATTGGCTGCAGGATGTCTTCCTCGGGTACGGCGACCCGCGGGCGGCACATGCACTGACCGCGGCCGAGGCCGGCCTGCCGGTGCATCCGGCTCTGACGCCGGCTTCGGATGCCACCGGCCAGGCCGAGGCCACCCCGGCCGATGCCATGGAACTTGACGCGCCGTCGGCCGACTCGTGGCTGGACTTCCGCGATACCTTCCTGGATTTGGACCACCTGTTTGCCTCGTTCCCCGGGCGCGAGGTGCTCTTCGACCGGTCGGATCTCAGCCGGGCGGACCAGCTGGCGGTGCTGGCCGCGCGTGTGGCCGCCAAGGATTTCGACGCGGCCACCATCGGCACCCTGGCCGATCCGGCCAATGCGGTTCCCCTGCCCGGGGACACCCTCTTCCGGGTGCGCTTCGATGGCCCGGCCAAGCAGGTCCACGTGCGGGCCTACCACCCGCCCCCGTGTGGCCCGTACCCGGCCGACGCCCGTCGGCGCAATGCCATCCGCTTTACCCCGACCCAGGTGCGCGCCATCCGCCAGGGGCTTGAGCGTGGCTTGACCCTGGTGGTCGGTCCGCCGGGGACCGGAAAGACCGACGTCGCGGTTCAGCTGCTTGCCTCGATTTATCATAACTGGCCGAACCAGGTGCGCTGGCCGCGAGAATCCCCTGCCGACCAACCTTCTCCCTGGTCTCCCTCCTGCCTTGCCTTCCTCTTTCCACGGGCCTTGCCTCCCTGTACTGACTGCCTCTCTTTGGCCTTCGGGCCCTTTGCCCCCATCCGCTTTGTGCACGCATGCACATGCACACCCGTGGCTCGGCCGGGCCTCTGCAGCACATCCTCCTGGTCACACACTCGAACCAGGCTCTGAACCAGCTGTTCGAGAAGATCATCGCCCTGGATGTGTACGAAGGCCACTGCCTGCGTCTGGGCCATGGTGAGGAGGACCTGGCCAGTGATCGGGACTTCAGCATCTCCGGCCGTGTGAACTTCTTCCTGGCCCGGCGCCTGGCCCTGCTTGCCGAGGTGTCGCGGTTGGCTGTCTCGCTGCAGGTTCCCGGGCATGTTGGCTACACATGTGAGACGGCCAGCAACTTCTTCCGCCTGCATGTGGGCCCCCGGTGGGATCGGTTCCGTGCGGGGCTCGCCAGCCTGGAGGCCGAGCTCGGCCGCCAGGCCACCGACTCCCTGCCGTTGGATCTGTCCACCGCATCGGCCGATGTCCTGGCCGCGGACCGGTCCCTGAGCGAGTACATCCGCCGGGAGTTCCCGTTTGCCGAGTACTTCGCCGACGCGCCGGAGCCGGTGTTCGGTGCCACGCCGGCGGAGCTCACCGCGCAGGAGGCCTGGACCGCGGTGTCGGGCTGCTTTGTCGGGCACTTGGAAAAGGTGTTCCGCCAGCTGGCCGACATCCGGGCCTTTGAGCTGCTGCGCACCGGTCGCGAACGGGGCGACTACATCCTCATGAAGGAGGCTCGCATTGTGGCCATGACTTGTACCCATGCGGCCCTCAAGCGGGCGGACCTCCTGCGCCTGGGGTTCCGGTATGACACGGTGCTGATGGAGGAGTCGGCTCAAATCCTGGAGATCGAGGCATTCATCCCGCTGCTGCTGCAGGATCCGCAGGATGGCCGGGGCCGGCTCCGGCGCATTGTGGCCATCGGTGATCACAACCAGCTGCCGCCGGTGGTCAAGAACCAGGCCTTCCGCCAGCAGGGCAACATGGAGCAGTCCATGTTCACGCGGCTGGTCCGGCTCGGGGTGGGCACCGTGGACCTGGATGCGCAGGGTCGTGCCAGGTCGTCCCTTCGTGCGCTGTACGGATGGCGCTACCAGTGCCTGGGGGACTTGCCGCATGTTGTCGAGCGTCCGGAATTCCGCCTGGCCAATGCCGGCTTCGCCACCACGGCGCAGTTCATTGATGTCGGCGATCTGCATGGCCAGGGTGAGACCGAGCCGGCGCCGGCCTACATCCAGAACCTGGCCGAGGCGGAGTATGTGGTGGCGGTCTTCCAGTACATGCGCCTGCTCGGGTATCCTGGGCACTTGGTGTCCATCCTGACCACGTACAATGGCCAGAAGGATTTGATTACGGAGTTGGTGCGCAAGCGCTGCGCTTCGAACCCGCTTTTCGGCATGCCCGGAGCCATTTCCACGGTCGACCAGTACCAGGGCCAGCAGAATGACTATGTGCTGCTGTCGCTGGTCCGCACCAAGACCGTGGGCTACATGCGCGATGTGCGTCGTATGGTGGTGGCCCTGTCCCGTGCGCGCCTTGGTCTTTATGTCTTCGGTCGCCGGGCTCTCTTTGAGGGAAGCTTCGAGCTGCGGCGCATGTTCCAGCCGCTCTTTGAGGCCTCGTTCGCGGCACTGCCGGTGGCCGGCGCCCCCGCCACCGACAAGCTGGCCGAGTCTGAGCCCGAGCCCGAGCCCGAGGCTGATGTTAAGCTCGACAGCGAGGGGGAGGCCGATGCCGAGGCCGATGCCGAGGTCGACGATGAGGGCGAAGCTGATGCCGAGGCCGAGGGCGATGCCGCTGCCGAGGCCGATGCCGACATGACCCCGGCCGATGGGGCGCCTGCCCTTGCCGGCCCGACTGCCCTGGCTCCCGCCGTGCTGACGGACCCCTTCGCTCGCCGGCGTCTTCCCCCTTCGTACTTGGTTCTGACCAAGGATGAAATGTGCGTTTGTGCGCTTTCTCTGTTTCTTTTCTGTCCTGCCACCCTCCTGCTCACCCCGCCCTCCCTGTGCCTCCCTGTGCCTCTCTCGCCCCCCCCCCCCTCTCTCTCTCTCGGCCCCCAATGGCGCACCTTCGCGTAGCTTCCCCACCACTCGCCCCGACCGGGCGTTTGGCTCGCTCGAGGCGCCTCCCAGCCGCTTTGTCATCAAGAATGTTGTTGCCATGGGCGAGTATGTGCACCAGCTCGCCACCGAGCAGATCCGGCAGTATCGCGCGGCTATTGAGGCGGCGCGTGTGGCTGCCTCCTCTGCGACCGATGGTGCGGGTGTTGCCGCCGCTCCGGGGGCGGATTTGGCCGATGCGGCTGCCGCCGCCGCCGCATTGCAGGCCGCCGCTCCCGGGGACTTGGCCATCGGCGAGGCCATCCTGCCGGAGGGGGCTCAAGAGGAGTCGACCGACGGGACGGCCTCCGGGGCCTTCCAGATTGTCGACAGCAGCTCCGAGGATGACGGCTATGACAGCTACGACACGGATGTCGAGGGCAGTGCCTCCGAGGAGGACGAGGAGCAGGACCAAGAGGATGACGGTCAAACGGCTGAAGGCTCCGCCGAAGAGGACTGAGCTCCTCCGGTGCTGCCCCCCGGCTCCATGGTGTCACGCGTCCTTGTGTCTCCTCCGCGCCTGGGGCTACTTGCTTTTCGAGCGTGGGGGAATGCCCAGCCACATGTGTGATTCCGGGGAAAAAAAAAGCAGCGCGACAGCCAATAGAAAGCCCACTTCCTCTAGGTGCGACATGCGTTTGTGCGTGTGTCTCTTCCGGTCTTCGGCCTCTCCTTCATCTTGGGCCTCTCCCGGACCGGGGAGGGGGGAGGGGGGAGAGGGGCGGGGGGGGGGGGGGGGATATCCGCTCGCAGCGGCGTTCTGACTGGGGTGGTGAAGCCGGCCGGCCGGCCGGCAGACGCGGACACAGGAGCGGGAGAGGAACCGGCAAGGAGCCGAGGAGGGACTGGGGGAGAAAAAAAGCCCCAGGCAGCGGGTTATCGCGGCGTGCCTTCCCCCTGTTGAGAGGGGCCAGGGCAGGCAAGGTCCAGAGCCTGGCAGCGCGGCAGGAGCGCGGCGTGCGGCCCACCAACCCCTCGCCCGGAGACCACGCGCCTCGAACCCCCTACCCACATGCCAGCGCGGAGTAAAATCCCTCGAGCGACCAATAATCGTGAACGAATCGCCGCCCAGGGCCAGCCAGTCGGTCTTGTGCCGGCCACGCCGGCGCATCTCGAACAACAGAGGCACCTGCACCCTAGCGGACCGACGAAAGCACGAACGCACGGACACACGCTGGTGGTGTGTGTGCGCGCGCGCGCGAGCGTCCACGCGCGCGCCGGTGTGCACACGCCCGTGCACCAGGGAGGGCGGGGGGGGGGGGGGGGGGGATCTCAATGCTTGGGGCACACATTATCCCCCGCTTGGCCAATAGCCGATCGCCTATCTCGGGCCAATGGCTGGTCGCAGGCGTCCGGGCCAATGGTTGCTCTCGGGGAGGCCGGCCCCATGATGCGTTGGCAGCATGCGCACGGCGCGCCAAATCCCCGCCTCGTTCCATCCTTTTCCCGCTCATTGGCCCCTCCTCCTCCCTGCGGGGGCGGCCTTTTTCCTGTTCCGCCCCTTGCCCCCGGCCCGACCCGGCCCCGGTGCTCTCCGCCTGCCGTTCCGTCCGTTGCCCCTGCGGCCCTCGGCCCGATGCTCGGCGACCGGCTCGAAGAGCAGGGCATGGAGCCGAGTGACTGCGGCCCGGGCGCCGATCCCCGATGGGCGCCGCCGCTCTTGGCCGAGGCCACACCATGTCGCGGAGTCCAAGTGGCAGAGGGCAGGGCATCCAGCCCGGGGCAAGGGGTTTCCACCCAGGCAAACCGGACACAACAGCAACAACAACAACAGGCGTGGGGGCCTTTTCTTGGGCCAGCGCCGGATATCTTCGGGGCAGGATCCCGGGGGCATGTTTCCCCCCCCCCCCCCCCCCCCCTTCGCTGCCGCCACCGCCTCCGCCTCCGCCCATCCTCCCTCTTGCCCCTTGGCGTCGCCGTCTCGCGATCTCCTCATCGCTCTCTCTCTCTCTCTTTCTCCCTCCCCCCCCCTGCCTTTCCTTCCCCCTCTCCCGACGCACACCCCACGCATACCCTTCATGCCGGGCGGAGTGTCCCATGTCTGGGCAGCACTCGACCAAGCGCCTCGAGAGGGATGACAGCGTCTCGCAACCTCACCCGCATGCGGCCGCCGAGGTGAAACGCCCTCGACTGGCCTCACCGAGTGGGGACTTCCACTCGACATTCTCCCATGCCGGCCCCGGCCGGGAAGAGCCCCCCAGAACCGGGGCCACATCCAGCCCGGTAGGGGCTCCCTCCTCGGCGCCACGGTCGCTGGTTTCCTCGCCCTTGCTGTCGGAAATGGCCGGCCCCGGTCCCGACCACTTGTCGATGCAGGTACGCCTGGTCCGGCCCCTGTGCTTTTCCCCCGGGTAGGGTCCAGCACGCGCTGACATTCCCTCGGCTGTTGATTTGCTCCTCCCTCCTCCCCCCCCCCTCCTTCCTCCCTGGCCTGCATCCGGCCGTTGCCGCCGGCAGTCCCAGCCCTTTGCTGGCCCCGTGCCCTTCCACCAAGGCCAGGACCCGGCGCCCAAGGGGGGCTCATACATTTCCGTCGACCCGACATCAGACACCCGGGGCGACCAATTCCATGTGCCACACCAGCAACAGCAATCACAGCCGCCATCATCATCGGCCTCGGCCTCGGTGCACCACCCCCCTCTTCACGGGATGCACTTCCACCCCGGCCACCATCACTCCCATCAGCAGCAGCAGCAGCAGCAGCCGCAGCAGCAGCCGCAGCAGCAACCACCGCCGTCGCCACATGCCCCCCATCCTCGACAGCATCACCACCACCCCCACCACCACCACCACCACCACGCACACCACGGTCCACACCACCACCCTCCTCACTCCCACCACCATGGGCCACACCATGGGGCGCACTATCGCCCGGGCTCGCTCCACGGCTCGCACCATGGCCCGCACCATGCATCCCCGTCGGGTCCCGAGGCGATGCTCCCCCCGGCCGAGTCCCCCGGCGGTGGGGCCTTGCATGCCAATCCCGGCGGGTACTCCCCCTACGTCGATGCTTCGGGGTTCTCGCCTCAGCAGGGACAGCATCTCCCAGGCCCAGGGCTGGGATCCTTCTCCGGGGTCCCGGGTGCTGGAGGTGGCGGCGGGGCTGGCAGTGGCGGCGGCGGCGGCGGCGGCGGCACCGGCGGAGGGGGCTACACTCCGGGGTTCAGCCCCGGCGATGCGCACTCTGGCCACTCCCTCGGGCCAGGGGCGGGTTTCCCGACGGCGGCCCCTGCCGCCAGTCCCCTGGGCCCGACGCCCCCTCCGCCGCCGCCGCCGCCCCTGCCGCCGGCGTCCCTGCTGGCCGCCCCTGGCTCTCCCCACAGTCGGCCCTTCTACCACTTGCCTTTGGAAACCGCGCGGCAGAATCTCCGCCCGGTTCAGCTCGATCCGCGGCACCCGTATTACCAGCCTCCCTCGCCGGCGCCAGCAGTGACTCCCCCCCCGGCGCCGCCCCTCCCGCCACCCTCGCTGATGGCCGCCCCTTCGGACCATGATCGGGTCTTCTACCATCTACCATTGGCGGCTGCGCGGCAAAACCTCCGCCCGGTGCAGCTCCATCCCCAGCATCCGTACTACCAGTCTCCGACGCCGATGTCCCCCTCGCCGCAGCCGCAAATGTCCCCCTCGCCGCAGCCGCAGTATCACCATTACCCGCCGGGCCTGCCGTCGTCCATGGCGCACATGGTCCATCAGCCACCTCCAATGGCCTCCATGTCGGCCATGCAGGGCTACCACCATCAATCCCCGGCCATGCCACCTCCTCCGTCGCATCACCCCCCCCAAATGATGCCCTCGCAGCCTCCGCAACAAGTCCTCCACCATCCTCCCCAGTCACAGTACCACCATCAGGCACAGGTGCCACCCCCGCACCAGCCGGCCCAGCCCCCCCAGCAGGCCATATATCCGCCTCACTATGGGCACCGTATGCCGCCGCCGCCGCCGGGACTGCCGGGCCTGCCTGCCGGGCATCACTCGCATGCGCACCCGCCGCTGCCTCTACGGCATCCGCCATCCAGCGGCCATCCCTTTCAGCCAGCCTCGACTCGAGCATTCCCATCCGCTCCGGAGCCAACCCAGCCGCCCTCCCAGCCGGTGTTGATCTACTCGCAACAGCAGCAGCAGCAGCAGCAGCAGCAGCCACCATCAGGCCATGTGTACCACGCACAGCCGCAGCCGCAGCCGCAGCCGCAGCCGCAGCCGCAGCCACAACAACACCTGGCCATGTATTCGCAACAGCATCGGCACCATGGGCCGACGGCCACCATGTCCCTGGAACCCGGGGGCCGGTACTCCGATGAGCTGACGGAGTCGTCTCCGCCCACGGCGGCGGCTGCGGCGGCGGCTGCCCTGCTTCGCCTGCCAGCCAACAAGCACACCCCTCGACGTCGGCGCCCGGCCCACCATGACGAGGAGGATCTGGGGATCGAGGATGACGACGACGAGGTCGACACCTATGAGGATCTGCTGCATGATGACTCGGATGTGGATCCGGCCACGAGCGCCACCTCTGCTGCTGCTGCCCTGGCTCTGACTCCCCTTTTCCCCCAGGAGCGCCTGTACCCCATCAACAACATCAACCGCATCATGCGTCGGGTTCTCCCGAGCACGGTGCGCATCTCGCTCGAGACCCGGGCCTTTGTCCAGGAGTGTGCCTCCGAGCTGGCTGCCTTTGTGGCCAGTGAGGCGGCCGACCGGGCACGCGCTGATCGCCGCCGTACCATGTCAGCCGATGATGCTCTCTGGGCCTTGACCAGTCTCGGCTTGGACTTCTATGACAAGGCGGGCGAACTCTTCCTCCGACGCCTGCGTGAGGTACGCATCATCCTCGTCAGCAGCGTCCTCCCCATCGTTCCTCCTCTCTTCCCACCTCCTCGCGTTGCCTTTTTTTTTTCTTTCCCCGTCCTGCGGTCCTCCCTGCCTGCCTACTGCCACGTCCCCCCTGCATCGGGTCTTACCTTATTCTCCGGCTAACCTCTTCCCCCCCCCCCTCCCCGTCCCATGGCATCAGTCTGACCGCGACTCTTGAAAGCATGTGTCTCTGTCTTTCCTTCTTCTTTTTTTCCTTCTCTTCCTCTGTCTCTCTCTCTCTCTTTCGGCTCCCTTCCCTTCCGCCCAGGCCTAGCCTAGGTCCCGCTCCTACTTATAGACTTTTCTCCCGGCTGGTCATCCATGGGTTCCTGTTGCACGGGAGCTCGCCTTTGGATGACCCCATGGGCAACTTCAAGGAGCGGCGGAAGGAGGGCCAGAGCTTCGCTCATTGCTTTCCCTTTCTCCCTCCTCTTTTCCCCCTCCTCCATCCGACACGACCCGCTCTTGGATCATCGCTGGTCGATGTTTTGAGTGGCGTCAATCTGCCTGATGCAGGTGCTTTTGTAAATGTATATTTATTTATCGACACGCGCGCATCAAGCTTGGCCTCTGGTTCTTCCCTCCCCATACTTTCTTCGCCCTGCCTTCGCCTGCCCTTGCGGATGTGTGTGTGTGTGTGTGTGTGTGTG
>NW_009242971.1:624485-634474 GCF_000388065.1 Fonticula alba | reverse complement strand
GGGGGGGGAGAGAGAGAGAGGGCCAAGGAGCGATCCCGAGAGCCCGACAGGGATCGCGCAAAAAGGCCGCACATCGGCGGTTTGTGAAAGAGAGAGCTCCGTGAAAAAAGGACAATTGTATTTGAGGATTGGGGGAGCAGGCACGTGCTGGCTCGCAGGTGGCGCGAAGGATGGGGGGAGGGGGAGGGGGAGAGAGAGAGAGAGAGAACAGGAAAGGGAGCGTGCTGCCATTACTATCCGCCGACTCCAACATGTATGGGGGGGGGGGGGATCTGGGAACAACGGAGAAGGAGGTATGCACGCACGGGGCCAGAAGCCAAGCCAAATGCAAAAGGAACAAGTGCTCGTAACAAGGAAGAAATATAAATCGAACAGAAGGACACATGGTACTAAACCAGGACAGGAGATCGATGGGGAGGGGGGAGGGGGGGGAGAGAGAGAGAGAGAGCCCATCTCCAAACGAACGTCCATTACTGATGGGAGGCGTCATCGGCATCGCCCCGGGCGGCGGCGGCGGTGGCCATATAGCGCTGCGCGGGGAGAACAACCGCAGCATTGCCGCGGCCAACGCCGGCTCCAGCGGTGGCCGTGGCCCCGGCCGCCGGGTGAAGGACCGGCAGCGGGGGGAGGGACGCCGGGGCCCCGGGAACCGGCGACCCATTGGCCCCGGCCGGCAGCGGAGTGCCACGGCCACGGCCACGCCCGGCCCCAGCCGGGAAACCACCCACCGGCATGACGCCCAGCGTCTGCACGGGAATATGATGGAAGAAGTGCTGCAGGAGACCGGACTGCTGGCCGGCCTGGGCATTACCGAGCGACTGGCCGGCCAGCTGCGGCTGGCCAGCCGACGGCTCTGCCTGCTGGGCCGCTGGGGACTGCTGGCCGGCATGATGGTGGTGATGGGAATGGTGAGCATGATGCCCATGATGCCCATGGTGACCGTGATGACCATGATGAGGATGATGAGGATGCCCATGGTGATGGCCATGAGGGTGGAAGGGCCCCGTCGTCGCCGGAGGGGCAGAAACCCCACCACCGGCCTGAGACGCCTGACCCGGCGGCAAAGGCATATGGTGACCAAGGAACCGGTGCTGGCCATGATGGCCGCCATGGTGAATGTGGTGGTGGTGGTGGTGGTGGTGGTGGTGGTGAGGATGGGGGTGATGAGACACACCGCCAGCCGCGTGCAGCTGGGCCCGATGCGCGGCGGCCGCCACCTCCAAGGGATCAACATCACCACCGCCACCGGTCCCCGGAGCCGAGGCCGCCTCATCAGCATGCTGGAACTGGGACCCGACATCCGCACTCACCGCGGGCAGCGAGTCGCCCACCGAAGAGGACGCAGCGCCGGAGGCCACGGCAGGGGCGGAAGGGGCGCCGGTGGCAGGGGAGTCAGCCACGGCCGCCGCGCCGGCTGCACTGCCCCCGGCATTGGCCGGGGCCGAGGTGATCACCGCCGCCAGCGAGGACGAGGAGGAAGAGGAGGAAGACGGCAGGGAGGTGGCGGTGGAGCTTGTCGCGGCAGGCGGCACCCGGAACAGGAAGGAGTTCGCCTGCTTGCCGGCGCTTGCCGGGTCCGCCGCCGAACCGGCCAGCGGCGGCAACGGGATGCTCGGCGTCCGAGCACTAAACAGGTGGTTCAACAGCCGGTTGCTGGAGGTGGACCCGGCGCCGGTGTTGGTGGCCGTCACCGGCGCCGCGGGCATCGGCGGCAGGCTGCCCGAAGTGGAAAGCCCCGTGCCCGACCCGCCGCCGAGCGAGCTGTGAATATGCAATTCGCCAGCCGCATCGCCGGTCACCGTGGCCGAAGAGGGCTTGGCCACACTTGCGGATGGCGACGGCGAGGGAGCCGGGCCGGAAAGGAGATTGGCCAGGAGGCCGCTCTTGCCGGGGGTCGAAGCCGTCGAGGCCGAAGCCGAGTGGCGACCACCAAGATGCCCCTTGCCGAAGGGGGACGCCGACACCGTGGCCGGGAGACTGATCGGGGCGGCCGCGGCGGCACCCGGGCTGACGGCCAACGGCGCCGACGAGTCGATTTGCGCCCCCCCCGGGGGGGTGAGCGACGCCCCGGCCCCGGCCGTCGAGGCAATGGTCACCGCCGCTGGAGTGGCGGCGGATGACAGCTGCACCAGAGCCGGAGGGCCGGGAGTGGCTACCCCGGCGCCGGCGGACGGCGCAGTGGAAGTCACCTGGCCGAGGGCCGACGAGGATCCGGTGGCCATGCGATCGGCCTCCGAGTTGGCCAGGGCGACCGGGGCACCCGACAAGCCGGTCGACGCCGACGCTGACGCCGACGCCGATGCCGCAGGGTGGAAGTCCGCCGCCATGGGGGAGGCATCGGTGGGGGCCGGGGCGCCGGGGCGACCGCCGCCGAGCACGCTGGCCAGGGAGAAGGTCGGTGTCACGCGAGGCAGGCTCACCGCCGGGGCGGTCGTGCCCGAGGCGGGGGCCGCCGCGGGGCCGGCCGTCGCCACGGCGGGCTTGTGCAAGACCACCGCCGGAACCTTGCTGGTGGCGCGGGCCGACCCGGCACCGGGCACAGGCTCGGCCGCCGTAGACTCCACCGGTGCAGGGGGCGCCTCCACCGTGGGAACGGGGGCCGGGACGCCCTTCCCGAGACCGGACGGGAAACTGTCGAAGAGCAAGCGCACCCGATTGGACGAGGCATCCGTGGCGGGGGGAGTGGCCGACACGGCGGCAGCCGCCGCAGCCGCCGCCGCAGCTGCAGCCGCAGCCGCCGCAGCCGCCGTAGCAGCCTCAGTCAAGTGGCCCCCATCGCTGGGGCCCGCCTCGTCGGTGGTCACACCGCTGAGGTCCTCGGCCGCGGCGGCGGCGGCACTGCCAGCCCCGAAGGAGAAGGGCCCATCAACCCCAGCCACAGGGAAGTCGCCGGAGCCGGGGCCCGAATGGCCATACTGCGGCGGGAAGCGCAGGTGGCCGGGGTCCTGCACATCATCGGCACCCGAAGAGTGGCCGGCCCCGACATCGGCATCCCCGCCAGGCAGGTCATCCGCATCGCCATCTGCCCCATCACCATCTAGATGGGCAGCCACCGACCGGAAGAAGGCCCGGCGAATGGTGGCCGCATCTTCGGACTCGTCGTACAGGGGCCCCTCCTCCGGCTCCTCGTCGGAGGTGACCACCGCCGCGTCCGGATGGAAGAGCCGGCGCCCGGGGCCCGAGCCACCGCCAACCGAAGTGGCAGCCATCTCCGACTCATCCAGATCATCCTCCGACTCATGGTCGGAACTCATGGCCAGCAGTTGCTCGGACAGAAGGCGAATTTGGTCGACGGTCAGCGAGTTCGCAGGGCCGCCCTCCCGTGGGAAGTAGAAGGCAGCACTCGAAGAGGGCGAAGGTGAGGACCCGCGCGAGTCCGAGTCGGAGGAAGGCAGGCCGGAATCGCTGCTGCCCGACATGGACGATGACGACCCCGAAGCCCGGCCGGCTCCGGCCGACGGGTCGATGATGCCCGCCGCCCGGCGACGCGCCCCGGCCTCAAGCTGCGCCTCGTGGAAGGAAATGGCGCCGAGAATGTCCTGGGCGAGGGCCGAGGCGCCGGGAGCGGCGGCCAGCTCGCGAGCCAGCTCCAGCGGGGTCTTCCCCTCGGGGCCGGCGCTGCGTGCATGGACGCTGGCCTGGGCCTCCAGCAAGACACACACATGGGTGAAGTGCTGTGCCCGGACGGCCAGGTGCAGGGCCGTCTCGCCGGTCGGCACAACCGGCAGGTCCACTTCGGCATCGCACTTCAGCAGGAAAGCCAGCAGGAAGGTGGACTTGTAGGTGTCATCGAAGGCGCTGCCCGGCCCGGCGCTCGTGGCCACCGACCCATCAAAGTCGGTATGCTTGCTCACCGGGGCGAAGGGCCGATCCGTGTTCGGGGTCATCACCAGGCCGAGACTGCGGAAGTCCACGACCGCCGGGTCGGCCGCCTCGGCAGCCATGGTGGTGACACTCTCGGCATTGTCCTCGGCGGGGGGGGCAGTGGTGACGGCCGCCGCCGCTGCCACGGCCGCCGCCGCCGCCGCCGCTGCCGCCGCCGCCGTGGTGGTGGAAGTTGCGGCCGCCGTTGCGGCCACCGGCGACATGCCGGCCACGATGTGGATCGGCGCATAGCCGCTGGCATTGTGCCGGTTCAGCTCCCCGAGATACTCGGGAATCATGTCACGCACGATCGACTGAAGGCCGAAGCGCACGCACCCATGCAGCGGCCCCTCCATGAAGATGGCCATGATCTCCTCGGCCGTGAGGCCGTACTTCAGCAGCCGCAGCCGCAGGTTGTTCGGATTGCGTAGCTCATTCTCCGGATTGGTGAAGTACAGCTCGGAGAAGTACTTGAAGTAGGGATAGATGGACCCGGGCCCGGCGATCAGCTTCGCATGGATGGGGCTTGAAATGAGCGACTGCTTTTGGTCGGCCAGGGTGCCAGGGAGGGGGAAATCCCCGGTCAGCGAATGGGTGGCCAGGGTCGCGCCCCCGGCGCCGCCCGGCGGCAGCAGAGCACCCAGGCCGGTGGCTGAAGGCACAAGCAAAGAGTGTCAGTGAAGGCCAAATCACCGGCCGGGGGGGGGGGGGGGGTCCAGTCACCTTGGACAAGGGCTGAGGGAAGCGCGGCCGGAGGAGGAAAGGAAAAAGAAAGACCGCAGGGGGGGGGGGGGGCGAAGGACGATGGAGGAGCCAGGCCAAAGGCCAGCAGGCAAGACGAGCGTGCACATACCAGGGAGCGCGGAAGGGCTGAACATCTGGGCCACATCGGCCGCCGACATGGCGGCCAGCACACGCGCATGCTGCGCAACATCGACCGAGGGCCGGTCGGCGGCCGGGGGCTGGACCACGGCACCGGCCGGCGGCGGCGGCGGCGGCGGCGGCCGGGCCGGCGGCCCGCCCATGGACACAGGCACAACCGAGGCACCAGCGGCCGGGGCCGGCACAGGAACCGAAACAGGCAGACTGGGCGTCGGACCAAAGGCCCCCATCGGCGGGGGCCGGCCGCGGCCGGCGCCGGACATGGCCATGGCACTGGCGGCCGCCGCCGCCGCGGCAGCCGCAGCACCAACTGACGACGAGCCCGGGCCCGGGCCCAGCGGCTGGAAGCCCACCGGGGCAGACATCACCGGGCCGGCCTCGGGATCGACCACACCCTCGCCGCCGGCGGGGGGGGACCCACCGGGAGCCGGACCGGCCAGAGGCGGGGCAGCAAGCCCGCCGGCTGTCGGGGGGCCCCACTGGGCTCCGGGCACAGCTGGCATCGGGAGCGCCGCCGCCGGCGCCGCATCAACATCATCTGAATCGAAGTCGAATTCCAAGTCCGGGAACTTGGCACACAGGAACTGCTGATGCACCTCGGCACCGCCGGGCATCGGACGCAGGGGGGCCGACACGCCACCGGGCCCAGGAGCCCCGCCGGCGGCCGACCCCATGGGAGGCGGCCGAACAGCCCCGGACATCATCGGCATGAAAGGGCCCCCGCCGGGGTACATCTGGCCGCCATACAGGTGATGGCCATACGGATGGTGGGGGTGAGCATGGCCGAGACCGGCCGGCAGGAGCTGCGGCGAATTGCCCGCGTGGGTGGCCAGCATGACCTTCGGCCGGCCCAGCGGGCTGAAGCCCGGCCCCGCGGCCGGCCCCGGCATGGGAACCCCCCCGGGAGGGGCATCGGACAGGCCGAAAACAGACCCCCCAGCCGGGGGCTTGGCCAGCTCGCCGGCCGGGGGCGGAGGGCGCACCGCGCCCGGGCGCTGGCCGGCCGGCGGCTGGAACAAGCCGGCCAGCAGCTGTGAGCGCGAGGAGCTGCCCCCCGGAGTCGGAGCCGCGGCGCCCGGCGGTCCGACCGAGGCCGGTGCACTGGCGCCCGAGGGGCTTGGGGCCGGGGCCCCGGCCACCGTCGGACCGGAGGCCATGGTGGCAGCGACCGCCGCCGGCGGGGCCAAACCGAAAGACGCCCGGTGGAAGGAATCCAACACGTCGCGACCGAACTCGGACAAGAAGTGATCCATATCCATCGGGGTCGGGGTGAACATGGCGCCGGCGGCGACGGCCGCGGCGACGGCCGCAGTGGCCGCGGCCGACCCCGGCCGGCTGCCCATCGCCTCGGTCGCCAGGCCGGAGGCCGATCCATCGGCCAGGATCGGACTCCCAGCCGCGGAGGCCGACGATGTCGACGGGGTAGAGGCCGAGGGGGCCGCCGGATCGGCGGCCATCGCCGGCGAAGGGGTGCCACCTCGAGACAGACTCGGCGTGGAGGGATCCGAGGCCGAGGTGTCCGGCTCGGTGGCGGCGGCGGTGGCGGCCGCGACGGCAGCCGCCGCCGCAGCCTTGGAAGCCTGTGCCGCCGCACGGAGCTGCTTGGCCGACAGGGGCCGCGCGCTGGGGGCCGAGGCAGGCTCCACCGCCACTGGCGCCGGGGTCGGCGAGTCACCGGTGGCCGGCGGAGTCGGGGACCGACGGGCGGCCGGTTCCTCAGGCGAGGCTGTCGCCGCGGTGGAGGAAGACGCCGCCGCCGCCGCCGCCGCCGCCCGCTTCTGGGCATCCGTCACCAGGGTGGACTTCTTCACCTCGGCCGATCCACCAGCACCCAGGTGGATGACCACGGCCTCGCGCTTGGTCTCACGGCGCACTGGCGCCGGGGCCGGGGCCGGAGCCGGGGCCGGGGCCGGGGCCGGGGCCGGAGTGGCCAGCCCCCACGGCGCGGGAGTGGCCCCGGGTGCTGGCACCCCGCCGGAGCCGGGCCCCATGGTGGCGGGCTCATTGATCGCGGCCGACCCGGCGGTGGCGGGCGTGGTGGCGATCGGTGCCCAGGCCCGGCGGGGCGTAGCAATCGATTCCAAGGGCACCGAACGACGAGAACGCTGCCGGCCGGAGGCGGAACCGGCGTTCGACACCCCGGATGCCCCGACCCCTACGGCTCCGGGCCCGGCCCCCGGCCCGGTGGCCGACAGGGGCGGGAAGTCACTGGAATCCAAGCCAGCCGAGCTGGCAGTCACGCCAGCGGGCGCGGCGCCCAGGCCCCCCGAGCCCGACGATGCGCCCATTCCTCCAGCGCCAGGCCCGAAAGAGCCGCCATAGGCACCGGGCCCGGAACCGGAGGACCCCGGGACACCGCCAGCCGGCTGACTGGTGGCCGCGACCGCGGCGCCCGAGCGGGCCGCCGCCGCCCAGGGCGACGCGGCGCCACTCGATGCAGACGACGAGGAGGAACCCGCCGCCATGGCCGAAATCGATGGATCATCCCAAGCACTCATGGATGAGCCGGCATTGGCGGCCTTGGCCCCGGTGGCAGATACCCGGCCACCTGGCCCGCCGGACAGGACCCCCTGCGAGGCCGACCGACCGCCGGCCGAGTGTTGCCCCCCGGCAACCCCGGCACCGGTGCGCCCGGCGCTTGTGTTGTTGGATGCCGCAGCCGCCGCGGCCCCGGTACTGGCGCCGGACATGTCTGCCCAGGGGGCCGGCCGTGCGTAGGACGCCTTCAGAGCCTGGCGCTGGTTGCCGCCGGACACCTCGACGAAGTTGTCCCCCGGGCGGGAGGACTCCATGTTCATCAACTGCCGAGTGCCATACAGGGAGTAGTGCTTGCCCTGCTGGACCTCTTCATCGGTGAAGAGGAGGCTCTGGTCGACATCCTCATGCACGAAGTAGCACTCCTCGCCGCGCGAACAGACCGCCGGAGCCGAGGTCGATTCGCGCGTGAAGTATGACGAGCAAAACTTCGACAAAGCCAGCATGACCCTGTGCAGGAGAGGGAGGGAGGGAGGATGGGAGGAGCGTGTCAGTCAGGCGGCCGGAGGACGAGGCAACACGGGGGGGGGGGGGGCATGCATGGTCCGATGGGGGAAAGGGGGAAAGGGGACGTGCCTGAGGGTGACACCATCCACCTCGGCCTGGTCCTCGTGGATGACCGCCTGGCGGGCATCCGAGGGGTTGTAGAAGTGCACGTAGAAGCCCCCGCCACCGGACTTGGAGGAGGTGGAGGAGGGCTGCGACCGGTGAACATGCCGAACCCGGCCGTATTGCTGGAAGTGCCGGCGTACGGCCTATGAGGCGCGGGAAGGGGCGAGGGCAATCCGACAAGCAGGACACCATGCGCGAGTGGCTTGTGAGAATGCGAAGACAGAGGCACAGCGGCGGAAGAGGGACCAAGGAGGAGGAGGAGGAGGAGGAGGGCGAAGGCGGGAGGAGCTGGCTGGAGCGAGGGAGGGGGCACGTACATCGACATCGCGATTGAAGAGGAAGGTCCCCTTGTTGCCATGGCCGCTGGAGCTGGCGACCACATACACAATGTGCTGGACGATGACGCGCACGGACTCCAGATACCGGCGATATTCCGGATCCATGAGAGGAGCTCGGCTGCTGCTGGTACTGGCGGCAGCGGCTGCCGGAGTGGGGAAGTCCCCGCCGCTGGCACCGCCACGCGGGCCGGACGAAGAGGCGGCCGCCGCCGCCGCCGCCGCCCCGGACGCCGAGACAAAACTATACGACAGGACCCCACTCGCTGAGGCAGAGCCGGAGCCGGAGGAACTCGAAGAGCCGGACGCGCTGCCGGTCGGAGGGGTGGCCTTGCGGTTGGCCATGGCCGGTGGCAAGAGCGGCATCTTGGGGATGGGCGGTGGATTGGCTTCCAGATAAGCGCGGTCCTCGCGAGCTTCCTCGAGCCTCTTCTCTAGGAAGGCGCGTCTGGGATGAGCGTGGGTGAGTGGGGCCCGGGTGGGGGTGGAAGGTGAAGGAGAAGCGTGAGGACCCGTCCTCAAGCGCGAATCGAGAGAGGGAGAGAGGCAGGGAGAGGGAGGGAGAGGGAGGGAGAGAGGAAGAGAGGGAGAGAGGCAGGGAGAGGGAGGGAGAGGGAGGGAGAGAGGAAGAGAGGGAGAGAGGCAGGGAGAGGGAGAGGGAGAGGGAGAGGGAGGGAGAGAGGGAGGGAGAGAGGGAGAGGGAGGGAGAGGGAGGGGTGACATAGGAAGACTTACCGCTCTGGTGAGAGGGGGACCTTGCGCACGGAGCTGATCGACAACTGCCGGCGACATAGTGCACACTTGGAATTGTTGCTGTCGAGAATTCGCTGGAAGCAGAAGGGGCAGCACTGTATGAAGGAGCGCAGCAGGAAGAGGGGGTTAGAGGGAAGCGAGAAAAGGGGGGTAGAGTGAGGAGGGAGCGCAGCAGGCGACAAGCGCGCAGAAACCGGGAAGACATGGGGAGAGGGGGAGAGAGAGGGGGAGAGAGAGAGAGAGAGGGAGGGAGAGAGGGAGAGAGAAGGAGAGAGAGGCGGAGGGAGAAAGGACTACGCACACGGAAGGAGCATGCGCAAGGGCGGAACTGCAGATCATCAATATCATAAAGCTCCATGCAGATGAGGCACTCGACCCCGTCGTCATCCTCGAAGTCCATCATTGTGTTTTGGCCGGGTGGAGAGAAAGGAGGAAGATCAGGCAAGACAAACTGTGTCCCACCGGAGAGACAGACAGACAGAGAGAGAGAGAGAGAGAGGAGGCAAAGAAGGGAGAGGAATGACAACAAGCACACGTCAGCCAAGAAAGGTCGAAAGAGGGAGGGAGGGCGACGGAAAGCAGGTTGGGAGAGAATAGCCCGCCCCACCGACGCACGACAAAGCAGGGGAGTCCGAGGAAAGGGGCGATCGCGCGCCCAGCAAGCCAGGGGGCCGGAGGGAGGCGAGCGCGGACGCGCCGGCAGCGGGGAAAGGGGAAGCCCGAGTAGTTGAGAAGGGCTGGACACAGGGAGAGGGGCCGAGGCGCGTGTTGGGGAGCAAGGGAGGGGAAGGAGGGGAGAGAGGGAGAGAGGGAGGGGGAGAGGATATGGTGGCGAGAGAGAGAGAGAGAGTGCTCGGCGCTGATTGTTGAAAAATGGCTACGGCCAGCCATCGGCCGGGGTGGGATTTTGACCCTCCCACAGGGGCTGACCCCGGGTGATTGAGAGAGGCACACGCATGCATGTTCATCGGCGCGCACGGTGGGCAGAGCCGCTTCTTCCCCCCCCCC
>NW_009242971.1:616427-617800 GCF_000388065.1 Fonticula alba | reverse complement strand
TCAACCCAGTGAAGGCGAAGTATCCGGGCGAGATCAGCGTGCGCATTCGACCTGCCTTCTCTCTCCCCCCTCCTGCCCCCCTCCTGCCCCCCCCCGCCCTCCCTGTGCCCCTCTGTCCGCCCTTTGTGTCCGATGTGCCCCGCGTCCCCCCCCCCTCCCCCTGGCTAATCCACCCAGCCCCGCGCTCCCTCCAGTCGCTCAAAAGCGTCTTCAGCAACTGGCAGGAAGACGATCTGATCGCTGTTTTCGAGGAGAATCGCTTCAACATTGAGCTCACCATCTCCAAGATCACCAGCGGCGTGGCCATCCCCTCGGTTCTGGTTGGCACCAAGAAGAAGCCCACCCGCCCAGCCAACAAGGCCCCCTTCACCCAGCGTGACAAGGAGGCCAAGGCTGCCGCGCGCGCCGAGCGCCGCAAGAGCGACTCGGCCGCCGCGGCGTCCCCGCAGCCCCCCCGTCCGGCCAAGGCCGTCTCGCCGGATGGCGGCTCGGCGACCGCCGACGGCACCGATGGCCCGGCCACCGGGCCTGTCGTTGCCGCTGCCCCGGGCCCCGTGGCTGCCTCTGCCCCGGCGGCTGCCCCCGCCCTGGCTGCTGTCCCGGCCGCCGCCGCCGCCGCCCCGGCTCCCAAGGCCTCGACCCCGGTTCCCTCCTCGGGCTTCAGCTACTCGGCCATTGCCGCCAAGGCCAAGGGCCCTGCTCCTTCCTCGGCCGGGCTTGCCGCCACGCCGGAGTCGACGGCCGAGCCGGCCGAGGCCAGTGAGGACCCCGGCCCGGCCGCCGCCAGCCCGGCAAAGCCCTCCCGCACGACCACCCGTGCGGCCAACAAGAAGCGCGCCGGCCGCATGGACGCCGCCCCGGACGCCGCCCCGGACGCCGAGACCGCGGCCCCGACCGTTGTCCCTGCCGTGGCCGATGCGCCCCCCAGCGCGCCGGAGGCCGTCATCCCCGTTGCCCCGCCCACCGCCGAGGCATCGCACGACGAGCACATCCCGCTGCCGATCCAGCATATGCCCACCGCCGGCAGCTCGGCTCGTCCGCGTCTGCTCGTCCGGCCCACGCTTGCCCCTGCTCCTGCTGTGGCTGCTGCGTCCGCGACCCCGGCCACCGCCGTGCGCCCTCTGCGCATCGCCACCCACCCCCCTGCCTCGTTGCCTGGCAGTGGGGCCATGCCTCGCCCTGGTGCGTATTCCTGCCACCCTTCTCCCCCCTCTCTCTTCCTGCCTCCTCCTCGCTGTTATCACTGACAAGGGTGCTCATCTGCCTTCTCGCTTGACATCGTCTGTCATCGATCACAACCAACGTGGCGCTCTTGTTCTTCCTTCTCCCTCTCGCCCTCTCTCTCTCTCTCTCTCTCTCTCTCTCTCTCTCTC
>NW_009242971.1:614355-616417 GCF_000388065.1 Fonticula alba | reverse complement strand
CGCCCCCTCAGCCAGCTCTTCCCAGGACCGCCGGGGGCCGCAACCAAGGGGCGGAGGGAGCCTTCCGCGCATGAGCGGCCAAGCATAAGCGTCAAGGACGGGTGGGGCACACACATCTGATTATGGAAGGCGGGCCCCGTTCCCACTCTTTGCCCCGCCCCCCCCCCCCCCAAGTGCCACACACGGCATGCCGTCAGATACATCCCTTGGGCTACTCTCCCGCAGAGAGCTGACAAAGGGAGTGAACAGGGGCATTGTAGACACCCAACGAGTTGGAGCGAGAGAAAGTGAGGCAGAACAAGGGCGAAAGGGAAAGGGGAGCCCGGGGGCGGGGGCCGAGCAGGACACGAATGAGCCTTCTCGCGCCCGCCAGGGACGGTCTGGGAGCGCCAACTGACCCCGGGGGGGGGGGGGGGGGGGTGCAGGTGCGGGCGCGCCAGAGGATAGGACCCAGGGTGCCCACACCGGGGGCAGCATGCGAACTGCGGCGTGGATGATTAAGAGGCCGCGCCAGCGAGCAGGTCGGCCCGTCCTCTAGTGGCTACGCCGGCAAGTCGGCCGATGCTCACACGTTCGGGGACCTCCCCGCAGGAAGGCACGATGTCGCAGCAGGGGCGGAGAACTGGCGTGAGGGGCGCGCTGGCGGGAACACATGCAGGATCCCCCCAAAAATAAGGAAGGCCAGCGGCCGAGCCACCCCCCCTGCCTGCCCCCGGTCCCATATCATCCTAGGCACATTTGGCCGTGATTGCCGAGGCCGGTGGGGACGGGCGACGCCCGTGTCACACACACACACACACACACACATGGGCTCTTTCGCTCGAGAAGCCGGGGGGCGTCCGCAAGCAGACCCGCTGCCTCGCCGATCCGTCGAAGCACAGAAGCGAAGGAGCGCTCCGGGCCCGCGTCCAAGCATGTAGTCCCCCCCCCCGGGTGTTCAAGCACACATGCCGGCAAAAGCCGACATCATGGACCCTAGACTAATCCAGTCTCCCTTTGGTGGGTCCACACCATTCCCCCCCCCCCCCCCCCCGCCGGTTTTCGCTTGTCCTGGGCGCGGCCCAATGCCCCCAAGGGAGGGCCCCGCCCGCCTGGAGGCGGCCGGAAAGGCTCTCCCCCCGCCCCCCGGCTCCCCTCACCCCGCCCCTCGAGCTGAGAGCCCAGACGCAAGCCAGCCGAGCGCGGGCGGGCAGGCCCTGCGGAGGCGCTGCGGGGCCTATCTGGAATCGCAGAAGGCCGCCCGGTGGCTCACGGCCGCGGCCGCCTCCCCCGCCCCCCATATCAGGGGCGACAAGGGGATCTGTCAGGGCGCGCGCGGTGTAATACCAACGCATTGGCACCCCGCCGAATCTGGATGGGTAGAGTCCCGGCAAGATCCAGGACCCGGGAACGGCGCGAGGCAGGGCGGGGGGCGGGGGGCGGGGGGCGGGGGGGGGGGATGAAAGTCGGGAACCTAGCCTGGCTGGAACATTCGAACGCCCAAATACTGGCAGAGACCGGGGAGCCGGCTGCGCGTGGCCGTTACACCCGCCCTGCCCGCCCCTCGGAAAAGGGGGCGGTGGTACATGTGTCGACTCCAAAGGGTGCCCCCATGCAGGGGGGGGGGGGGGGGGCCTTTGCCCTCGGGGCACGCGGGTAGAGGCGCATGGATCACCGACATTTGGGCCCGGCGACGCCGGCCCGTCCGCGAGCACAAGGGCTAACGCCCTGGTGATCTGTCCGCGTGATCCGGAGAATGGCGAGTAGGGCAAAGAAATCCACATCATCCCACCATATTTCGTGTTTTTTTATTGCCTCCCGCCCCCTCCCCCCCCCCCCCCCCCCTGCTGGCATCCGCCGCCCGGGATCACTTTGGGCTGGCGCTTGTCGCCGGATGAAAGTGGCGGATGGGTGTCAAAGCGCCCGAATGTGTGTGGATTGGAGAAGCAGTTGCGCAACAAGCAGCCCCCACCAGCCCGCGGGGCCTTGTACCCTTTTTATTCTTTTCCACGGCCGGCCAGCAGGCCGTCCTTTTTAGACTCGCTCTTTTTCTCCCCCTTCCCTCTCTCTCTCTCTCTCTCTC
>NW_009242971.1:613166-614180 GCF_000388065.1 Fonticula alba | reverse complement strand
CTCTCTCTCTCTCTCTCTCTCCCAGTCTCCCGGACATGGACCTGCAATTTTATCGGGTGGCGGCCGGGACGGGTCCGGGGGGCCAGGGAAAAAAACCCTCGCCCACGCCTGCTCCTACATGTCGTTCTGAAGGCCTTAGGACCGTGGCCTTGGCAGTTCGGCTGGTGCGGGCGTGCGCGCGCGCGCGCGCGCGCGGGGACGCGGGGGCGCGAGCTCCCCCCCTTTGCCGAGGGGTGCCGTGGACAATCGGGCGCCAGCTTCGTCCCGGCCCTGCCGCGCCCTCGCCCAATGATCGACCCTGCTCGGGTGTTGTGTGCATTGTGTGTGGGAATGTTTCCCCCATGCTGTACCCGGCTCCGCTGGCCGGCAATTGGGCTACCGAGGGTGGCCCGCCGTTGAGGCCACGGTTCTGGGGCTGCAGATCCCAATAGTAGCGCCAGCGCAGACCCGCGCCCGTGGCGCCCCCCCTCCCGCCTTTGCGTCCAGATGCGGGCACACGCTTGGACACACCGCCCCGCCTGTCTCCCGTCCCCCCCGCCCCCGCCCCCGCCCCCGGCCCCGGCCCCGGCCCCGGCCCCGGCCCCGGCCCCGCCTCTCCCCGGCGGCCCTGTGCTGCGGCGGCGGACAAACATGCGGCTGCACGCGGCGGGCCGGTTACCAGACCGAACTCCCAACTTCCCGCGCTGCGCCCGCAGCCCAGCTTCCAACGCCCCCGCCCCCCGCTTCGCGCCCTCTCCGCGCGCCGATTCGCCACAACCGGCGCACACGTCCTGCCAGGCCTGCGCGTCCTGGCCCCGGAAGGGCGCCCGCAGGGGCTAGATGTGCTGCTGCCTTGTCCATCCCGCCTCCCCCCCCCGCCAGTCTCCGTCCATGGCGTCTGCGTGCGAAGGGGCGGCGCCAAACTCAGGGCCCATCCTCTCCCTCCCTCTCCGGCAGCGCTAGTCCCCCGTTTGACAGATGAGAGGAATGTTGTAGAACCCGGGTCTCTCGGGCTCGGCCCGCCCGTTGCCGGGA
>NW_009242971.1:602688-612545 GCF_000388065.1 Fonticula alba | reverse complement strand
CTCTCTCTCTCTCTCTCTCTCTCGCTCTCTCCTGCTCCCTCTCGCTCATAGCTCCCCGCCCCCGGCCGGCTTTGATGTCGGACCCTGCATCCGTCGCGGCTCCTGTCAGTGTGGATGCCCAGCCTGCGATGCCCCCCCCGGCCGCGGGTGCTCCCGCCCTCGGACGCAAGCCCGCTTCCGCCGCCCCCCCGACGGCAGCTCCCTCCGAGCGTGCCCCGGAAACCGCGCCGGCTGCGGTGGCCCATGCTGCCAGCCGCAGCAGCACCAGCACCGCCACCGCCACCGCCACTGATGGCGTGTCTTCCCCGACGAAGCACCACGGGCCTCGTGCGGCGGCGATCACCGGCGGCAGTGCTGCCGCCAGCAACGCGGCCGTCCGCCAGCCCCGGCCTGTCGGCGCTGGTGCCGTTAGTCCTGGCGGCTCTGCCGGCACCAATGCCGGTCCCGTTTCGCCGACCAAGCCGGCCCGTGCCAAACGCACTACCGCCGGCCAGGCTGCCGCTGACCCCGGCACCGCGTCCCCCGTCCCGGGGCCCGCCGCCACTGGCGCCACCACCCCGAGCAAGCTCCCGACCGGTGATGCGGCCAAGTCCCCGGCTCATGGCCCTGGGTCTCGGCGTGGTGGCAAGCCGGCCGGCGATGCTCCGGGCTCGGGAGCCAGTGTCCCGAGCCCCGGCGCTGGGTCCTCGTCCACCAGCGCCCCGGCGCCGGGCTCCACCCCCACCAAGGGGGGCAGCGGTGGTGGCTTTCAGCGGAATGGCAGCAAGCGTGCGGCCGGTGCCACTGCCAACGCCCAGGCGCCGTTGACTGCTGCCTCGGGTGGCTCGGCCGTCGGGGGCATGATGCTCCCTCCCGGGTCGGTGCTCCCCCCCCCGGCCGGCGGGTCGATGGGCTACATCATGCCGATGTACCCGGCCCCGGGCCCTGGCCACTCGGGTGCCAACTTCAGCTACTCCTACCAGCCGGTCCTGCAGTACTACATCCCGGTGACCGCGGCCACGGCTCCTCACGCCGCCTTTTCCGGCCAGCAGCACACCGGCCCGGCGGGCGATGCTGGCGCCTCGCCACTGGGGGCCGGGGCTTCTCCCCCTGGGGCCGGCACGTCGCCCGGATCCGAGGCCGGGGCTCTGCTGTCTGGCCCGGATGCCGGGGCCTACTTTGGCCATATGGCCGGGGTTCCTGACGGATCTGGCCCGTCTGGCGGCAACCACATGTTTGCGGCGGCGGCGGCGGCGGCGGCGGCTGCGGCCGCGGCCGCCACTCCCATGCATGGGTACATGTTCGCCACGCCGCAGGCTGGGGCTGCGGGCCCCGCCGGCGGGGCCCCGGGCGCCGGCGCCATGCCGATGCGCGTTCTCCAGCCGGCCGGTGCCTACCACCCGATGCACATGTCCCCGGTGGTGGGGGGCCCCTCGTCCGCTGGCGGCGATCTTGCCGGTGGTAGCGGCTCGCCCGGTGCCGGGTCCCCGCCCGGTGGTGGCAATTCCCCGGCCCCGGCTGCTGGTTCTGTTCCGGAGGCCGCCGCCATGCAGCCGGTCAGTGGTCTTGTCCCGGCGGCACACTTCTTCCACCATGCCGGGCATGCTGGCATGGATGCCGCCTACCTGCCGGAGTACTATGGCGGCGGCGGCGGCGGCGGCGGCGGCGGCGGCGGTAGTGGTGGCGGTGTTGGCACTGGGGCCGCTCCCGCTGTCGGTGGTCCTTCCGGTGCTGGTGGCCACGAGTATGGCCTCAAGCCGAGCGATGGGATGGATTTCCTGGCGGCGGCCGCCGCCACCGGCGGCCCCGGCGGCATGGTCATGCTGCCGCACCACCACCATCATCCCCATGCCGCGCACCACCCCCACCCCCATCATCCCCACGCGCAGTACTATGCCGCCGCGCCGGGGGCCTCCGCCGCCGCGGATCATCTTCCTCAGCAGCCGCACCACATGCACCACATGCATCACCAGCAGCAGCTCCCGCCGCAGATGGTGCGCCAGCTGTCTGATTTTTTTTCCCCATTTCTCTCCCTCTCTCTCCCTCCCCTTTGTGTTTCCCCGTGCCAACGGACGAGACGACTCACTCCCGCTGTGTCTGCCACCTTCCCGTTCGCCCTCCCTCCTCTGGTAGATGTCCCCGTACTACATCCCGTCGCAGGGTGCCCAAGCTGGCAACCGTCACACCGGCAAGGAGCCCGCCACCCCTTCCGACTCCTCTTTTGTTCATGTACTTCCTCTCACACCGACTCTGCCTTTGTACGATGCCTCGCGCCAGGACCTGCCTCTAACTGAAGCCCCTCTCGTCCCCTCCCCCCGCCCCCCCCCCCTGCCTCGCTTCGCCCTCCCTGCTCGATGGCCCTCCTCGCACTCAGTAGAGCTCGTCCTCTCCCCCTGGGTTACCCGCCCGTTCTCGACCCGGCAAGCACCGCGCTGCGCCACACTGAAATGCCGCTCCCGGGGACTGTACCTGATCAGAGCGCGGGCCTCTCTCCTCCCTTGTGATCCTGTCTCCTCCTTCGAGCCCCCTTCTCCCCATGGGGCCATGCTGGCAGATCGCGCTGATTAGTGCAGTTCGATCGGCCTCCCCTCCCCTCCCCCCTCCCTTGCCTTCATTGCCCTCCTCATTTCCCCCCACTGCGCACGCATGCAGTGGTGGAGGGCCTCGCGGGAAGGTTCTTCTTCACAGTCCTCCCTTTTGCGCCCCTACTCCCGCTGGTCGTGGCCCTTTCTTGCGTCCCTGCGCCCGTCTCTGCGGGGAGGGCCACCAACTTACAAAAAAAAAAAAAAACCTTCAAAAACCGGCATTGTCGGCCATCTTTTCGTCGGGTGCTTCCCACACACACGCACACACACACACCTGCCTCTGCTCAGCGCGGCGGTGTATTTGGCCCGCGATCCTGAGGCCCCCCGCTCTGCCGAGCTCTGTCGCGCATTGCCTACTCTTGATCTTCCACCGTCTCTATCATCATCATCATCATCATCTCCTCTCCTCCTTTCATTCTCTCTGCCCTTGGTCAGAGGAGCGCTTGGGCGCCATGCGCATCGGGCCCTACCATCATCACTCCATTTCCTATCTCCGGCGCCGGCGCAGCTCCTCATCACACTGCACGCACCTCCCCCCCCCCCCCCTTCGACCGCACTCCACTGTCCTTGTTCCTCCACCCACCTCACACCTTCTCCCAGTCGATAGATAATAGACTTCCGCGCAGAGTCGATCGCATGATGCCTTGACAGGGGTGTGTGTGTGTGTGTGTGCCTGTTGTGACATTTGGCGAGGGGGGACTCTCAAAGGTAAGATCAAGATGCGGCATAAAGTGGTGATATGGGCGCCGATGGCAGGGGCCGAATATGGCGGCATCAACGCTTGGGGTGACGCGGGGGGCGCAGAAGAAAACTTTGTCCTGACCCCCCACACGGCTGGGGGAGATGCACATATGAATTTCAAGAGATATATTGGTCTTCAAATGGAAAGGGAAAGTGGAGGAGGATGGGGGAGGATAGAGACAGGAGGGAAGTAGCAAGCGGTGGATAGCGTGCACGCGCGCGCGCGCGTGTGTGTCCGTTTGTGTGTGTGTGTGTGTGTGTGCGCGCGCGCGCGCGCGCGCAGGAAGAAGAGAGAGGGATCTATGATGAACTGCCCCTGGCTCTCTTACATGTCGACGGGCTCGTCTTCCCCCTCGTCACCAGTGACCGATAGGGAGGATGGTCCATGCAGGGACCGGACGAAGCCGGCCACGTCATACTCATCGCCATACTGGTTGGCCGTAGAATCCCAGAGATTGGCCATGGCCAGTGCGGCCGGCGAGCCGGCCTCGGCTGCAGCGGCCCCACCACCACCCAGGGTCAAAGCATCCACCAGGTGGTTGCTCGGGTCGGAGCCAGCGGTGGCGGCACCACTCGCCTGAAGGGCGGCCGCCGCGTCGGCACTGTATCGGGAGAGGAGGCCCCACCGGCAGCGCCGACAACGTCCAGCCATGGGAGAAATGACCCAATCAGCAGGATATCGCATGGTGGTCAGCAAGACGCTCTGAGAGGAAGCCGAAAAAGAGATGCACGACAGGGGGAAAAAAAAACCCCAAGAGTGGAGGGCGGGGGGAGGGGGAAGAGGAGGACACAAAGGAGGGTGCCCCCGCCTTGCCAGCCACTCTTCCCCGCCATTGAGGCAGGACGCACCTCGAGGTCTCGAACATGTCGAATAGCTGCTCGGTGCCCATGGTAGCAAGGCCCTTGTTGTCGGCACCGACGATGGAATCGGCCACGGCGATCTTGAAGCGCTGCAAGCCCATAATCCGGTCTTCCAGACTGTTTCGCGTCAGCAGACGGTACACGTGCACGGCGCGTGTTTGCCCCAACCGGTGGGCTCGGTCCATGGCCTGCAGATCCCGGTGGGGGTTCCAGTCGTGTTCGACGAAGATCACCGTGTCGGCCCCGGTCAAGTTGAGACCCTGTCCACCGACCGATGTGGTCAGCAGCAGCAAGTCGATCGACGGGTCGCGGTTGAAGCGCGTGACCATGCGCTGGCGGGCCAGCGGCTCGACCGATCCATCAAGGCGGAGCCACGAAACCGAATTGCCCATTGGCTGCCAGCAGAAAAGGGGGGGGAGAGGATTGGCGAAGAGCGAGATACTCCCATGTGCAGTGGGGGGGGGGGGGGGACTCTCTACCGGGTATCCCAAACACACACACACACAGACAGACAGGCAGGCAGGCAGGGAGGGAGGAGGCATGGGAGGGCAGGAGGCACACACCTTCAGCACATCGCGCTCGATGATGTCAATCATCGATGTCAGCTGACAGAAGACCAGCGCGCGGTGGTTGCTGACGATTTCTCTGTCGAGGAGGGGATGGCCACACGAGAAGCCACATGGAAAGAAGCAGGGAAGAGGGCAGGGGCGACAAAGCCCGGTCTCAGTATCAAGGCAGGAGGGGAGGGGAAGCTGTAAAGCAAGGCAGGGGAAAAACAGCCACATTGGGGCTCGAAAAGAAAGCCAAACGCACCCCACAGTGGCGGAGGAATCTTCCGAAGCGGTGAGCGCATCACTCGGGCTGGACACCGACGCATCGCCATCCGGGTCACCGCCGGCCGAAGTGGTGGCCGTGCCGATGCCACACTGAAGCAGCAGGTCTCGCAGTGCCAGCAACTTCGGGCCAATGCGCAGCGAGTCGCCCGGCAGAACCGAGCCATCCGCCTGGCGGGGAACCTGCAAGCCCAGGGGCTCCAGGAGTTGGCGTTCGGCTTGGCGAGCCGCCGCACACTGGGCGGCAGGCGCTCCGGCTGGCGGGTCCAGCGCCAACAGCGGATGCCCCAGGATCTTGCGCATCTGGTGCAGGGCCTGGAAGACGTGCTGGCGGCCGGCCGGGCCGGCATCCGAGCCGCCGCCGCCGCCGCCGCCGGCAGCAGCGCCCGCGCCACCGGCCCCGGAGCCCGCCTCATCCACCACGGCAAGAGCCGACGCCAGGGCATCCCGGCCGCCGATGGCCGCCAGGCAGGCCGAATAGATGGCCCGCTGAAGGGGACTCATGTCACAGGTGACATCCTGGATGGTTTTCGGCGGGAGGTCGTGCAGCACATCGGCCTTCATGCGTCGCATCAGGAAGGGCAGCAGCTGGCGGTGCAGGCGGTTCAGCGCACGCGCGGCTGCCTCACCGGCGGCGGTGCCCTCGACCGCGGCCAGGCCGGAGGATTCGACACTTTCAGCGGCAGCGGCAGCCCCGGGCTCCGGGCCGAGCTCCGCACCGGTCACGCCCGGCCCGGAGTCCAGGCCGGTCGATGCTGGGCCGGTCGATGCTGGGCCGGCGGCCGTGGCCGTGGATGAAGTAGGCAGAGCGACAGCCGCACCGGCCGCCGCGGCCGCCGCAATGGCCCGGCCATACCGCTCGCGGAATTGCCGCTCCGTGCCCAGGAACCCTGGCATCAGGAAATCAAACAGTGCCCACAGTTCACCGACGTGGTTTTGCACCGGCGTGCCGGACAGGATGAGTCGATGCTCGGCCGTGGCCCGGCCATACTGGCGAATGACGGTGTACAGGCGCGACCGAGCATTCTTGATCATGTGTCCCTCATCGAGGACACAATACAGCAGAGGCCCCATGGCGGCGGCCAGCTGTGGCGCATCATTCCGGAAGACATCGTACGACACGATCAGGACCACGGCCTCGGCCGCGGTCCGGGGCGTCAGCAGCCCGGCCCCGAGGATCCCCCGGCGCTCGGCCGCGGTGCCGGAATACACCACAGGGCGCAGGTCCCGCGCATACTGGGCAATCTCCTGCTCCCAGTGCCCAAGCACGGAGGAGGGGCAGATGACCAGCGACCGGCGCAGGGCCGCCGTCCCGCCAGCGGCCACGGCCTCCGCATGGGCCCCGGCCAGGATGCAAATGGTCTGCAAGGTCTTCCCGAGACCCATGTCATCACACAGCACCCCCCCAAGCCCATAGCGCTTGAGGAATCCCAACCAATTGAGGCCATCCTGCTGATAGGGCCGCAGCTCGGCCCGAATGGCCCCGGCCGGCAGGAGGAACGGCTCGATGGTCGACGGATCCAGCAGCTGGGCCAGGAAAGTCCGGTCATTGAGCAATTGCGCCGCCAAGCCGGCATCCAAGCCGGGGGTTGTGGTGGCCGGACCGGCGGCGGGGGCCGCGGCCGATCCCGGCCCCAGCCCCCCGAAGAGGCTCCCCTCCAGTGGCAGCATGCGCAGGAGATCGGCGAAGGCCGCCGCGCAAACGGCCCGCGTGTCGGCATCCGGGTCGCTCATGCGCGCCATCACCGGCCGCAAAAGCAGCACCGCATACGGGAGCACCGCCAAATCCAGGCGCTGGACCACCAGCCGCACGGCCTCGGCCGCGCCCTGCCGGTGCGCCGGCACCCGGCTGTCCGCCAGCAGGGGAGTCACCCGGCGCACCAGCAGCGGGACACCACGCACCGGGCAAGCCGAGCAATAGGCCGCCAGCGCCGCGGCCGCCTGGGTCCGGACGAAGGACGACCGGCTGCGCAGGGCCGCGGCCACCAGCCGCGCCAGGGCATGCACCCGACCGCCGAAGTCCAAAAGGTCGGCCTCCGTGTGCTGGCCATTGGAGCCCCGCTCGCCGAGCAGCAGCTTGGCCACCTGCCGGAGGATGGGCCTTCCAGCGTCGACCACCAGCTCGAACAGGCCGATGGCCGTCAGCAGGGCCGTGTCATCGCGCGAGGCATCTTCCGCCTGCTCGGCCGCCAGGACCGGCAAGTCCAGCGTATTCAGAGGCCGGTCGGCCTGTCGGCACAGGGCGCGGAAGAATTCGCCATCGGCCGGCGGATTGGCGGCGGCCTCCTCGCCGATGGCAGCCGTGCTGGCAAAGCGCTCCGCCAGCGGCCCCTGCAGGGTACGCCACAGCCAGGGCAGCCGCCGGAAGAGCGACGGCCCGAACATCTGGGCCACCAGAGCGCGGAAAACCGCCCGCGTGCCCCGCCGCAGGGTGCTGATGCGGGACCGCTCGCGCGCGGCCACTCGCTCCTGGTCGGTCACCTGGGCCCGCTCCGGGCCCGGGAGCCGCGACACATAGTCTTCCCAGGCTTTGGTCCCGGCGGCCATGTCTTCCGGGGCGGGATTGCGCGTGGCCACACTCCGCCAGTGGGCCGTGGCCACGGCTTCCCGGTGGGGCAGGACCCCGCGATCGGTCGGGTCAAAGCGCCGAGCCGCAGCCGGCACGGCCAGAGCCCGGGCCAGGGCCGCCAATTCCGGCAGCCGCCCGAGCGGCCGCGGGGGAGGGGCATCCGGGTCGACCGGCTCGGCCCCGGGGCTGGCGAGGGCCGCCCCCGCCGCCGGGGCATCCAGGAATTGCGACAGCGGGCCAAGCCCGCCCAGGCCACCGAGACACACCGGGGCCCATTGGTAGGTGGCCACGCCGAGGGTCAAGCTGCGGAGGATGCGCGCGGCCGGGGACCGGTCATCGTCGGATGCCGGGCCCCCCCCCGGGCCGGCTTGCTGCTCGGCGCGCTCGACCAGCACCCGGATCAGGGCCGCCGTGGCCACGGCGCTCCGGCGCTGGAGCAGGGCCGACTGCTCGCGCTTGCAGGCATCCACCAGCGGCCGGACGGCCGCCGTCACACGGCCCTGAGGGAAGGCCGCGGCTGCGGCCCGGCCCGGGCCGGAGACCAGCTCCGCATCCCCGGGCGCCGTGGCGCCGGGTCCGGCCAGCACCCGCATGGCCACCTCGGGGGTTGCCCATGCCGGGGGCAGGCCCCCGCCAAGGGCCCCGGGCTGCGCCACCGGGGCCACCAACAGCGACACACATGTGGCCGCGGTCAGCCCGCGCACGGTCTCCTCCAGCCCGGACGTGGATTCCAGGTAAAGATTGATCACGGCATCGACCATGCGCCGACGTCCGTCGAGCTCCTCGCGCACGAGCTGCGACTCGCGCTCCGTTCGCCGCGGCGGCACCAGCCCCAGCAGCTGGGTGTAGGTGTGCTCGGAAATCAGCCCCCGGGCCAAGTCCAGCGTGAAGACATCCATGCTGCCGCTGGCGGCCGCGGCGCTGGTCTGCGCCGCACCGGCCGCACTCCGAGGCAGGGTCGGCACCGCGGCCACCGGGGCCCCATGCCGGACCAGGGCGTCCAGCAGCCCGGCACACTCGGCGCGCACGCGCGCACACGACCCGGTCAGTTCCTCGAAGTAGTAGCTGAGCGTCTTGTTGTCGGTGGCGCTGAGCTGCCGCGCCAGCAGGCTGGCCAGTGTGGCAAGGGCGGGTGCACGCTGTTCGGCAGGTCGTCAGCACGCCCGCAGGTGGCCAGGCGGGGGGAGGGGGGAGGGGGGAGGGGGGTCAGCCGAGCGGCGAGTATTTGACAGGGCCATGGGAAAGGAAGCACCACTGGCAGTGGCAGCAGCAGCAGCGGCAGCAGCAGCAAGGGTGCCCAAAATACAGTGCCCCGGTGAGCCCACTGAAAACGCACCCACTCCGAGGCGATGATGCATGCAAGTTCCTGCGAAAGGGCCGAGTGCGTGGAGTAGTCCCACACCAGCCACGAAACCATGGTGCTGGTGAGCGGCAGGGCACTGATGATGCCGCTGTCGCTGGAGGAGGGCACCGCCCCGGGGGTGTCATCTGCCGGCAGGTATGCCAAGCACTGGGAAAAGGCCACGGTGGCCTGGATGCGCCGAGCCAGGATAACTGTGGCGGCATCCTGGCCACCGATGTCCCCGCGCGAGGGATCCGCCGCACGGAGGATCTCGTCGGTCAGCCGGTCGACAATGATCGTCGGGCTAAAGAGGGGGAGGGGGGGGGGGGAGGGCCGGGGCGAGGTCAGTCCACGCCCATGCCATGTGTGCTTGTGGATCGGAGCGAGGCAGGCCGAGAGAGCGACAGAAAGGAAGAGGGAGGGGGGAGGAGGAGGGAAGCAAAAAGGGGAAGAGGGCCACCCTGGCAATGGAAGGCGCCCAAGGCATGGCCAACGCACGTCGGGGCCGCCTTCTTGGCACGCTTGGACCGCGAGGATGAGGCAGCGCCCTTGCGCCCGCGCTTGCGTGAAGTTGCCACCACCTCGGAATCCGAGTCCGAATCGCTGTCAGACTCGGCGGCGAGGACCACCGTGGTGCCGGCACCGGTCCCACCGCCAGCCGCCAGGCGTCGGCACTGGAGGAAGAGGGCCGGGTCAAAGAGCCGATCGATGGGCGAGTGCAGCAATCCCCGCCACAGGGCCAGCAGATCGTGCAGCAAGACAGGCACCCGGTCTTCCGGGAGATCCGTCCCGGCCAAGACACATTCCCAATCGGACATGGCCGGCGCCGTGAGCCCAGTCACAGGGGCCGGAGCGGCGGCGGTTTCCGGCCGGACGACACTACACCCGCGCGCCAGGAGCACCGGCATGCCCGAGGCCAGAAGCAAGCGCCAGACATAGGCATTCAC
>NW_009242971.1:601665-602678 GCF_000388065.1 Fonticula alba | reverse complement strand
GAGGCCAGAAGCAAGCGCCAGACATAGGCATTCACTGGTGGGGGAGTGTGGCGGGCCGAGGGGGGTGGGGGGGGCGGGGGGGGGGGGGGGGCGGGCGGGGGGGGGGGGGGGGGGGGGGGGGGGAGGAAGAAGGGCGGCCGGCAAGGAAGCCGGCGCTCATTGTCGTACAGCATGGGCCTCGAGGAGGAAGTTTTGGAAGACAATCCGGCTGATGGTCGACCACAAGGCCATGGACCACTGCCAGGGAAGAGCACGCAGGGGAGCCCCGGCGGCGGTTGGCAGATCGTCCGGTTCAGCGGCGGCCGCGGCCGGATCCCCCTCGGCCAGGCTGCCCAGGAACATGGAAATAAGCCGCAGGACCGACAGACGGACCGCCGCCACTGGATGCCGAGAGAAGGGCAGAATGGCGCGCAGAAGCTCCGGCGGCGGTGGCCTGCATTGCCAACGCCATGCACCAAGAGGCCGAGGGTGAGCATGACGAGGAATCGGTGCATCAAGCGGCGGGACAGAGGAGGAGGGCGCAGGAGGGGGGGGGGGGGGGAGCTGGGAAACGCACACAACACCACGCAAGTTGCCGGTGCGCAACGGGGCCGAATCCTCTTCGGGCGACGGGGCGTCACCGGGGCTGCTGGCAGCCGGCCGGATGCCGAACACCGCCAGGGCCACATCGCGCACGACCAGCAGCCGGCCCAGCAGATCCAGCGCATGGGCCGTGGCAGCACTCAAATCGTCATCGACATTCGACAGGGCTGCACGCGAGGAGGCGGGGGTCGAGGAAACTGGCCCGGTCAGCGCGGCCACCAAAGCCGACAGCAGGGCCGCCAATTGGCGAGGGAAGCGCAGGTACCGCTCGGTGGCGGCCTCGGCACCGGTCACGAAGAAGGTGGACGTCAGGACATCCACCACCGGCATGAGTGTTTCACAGGCCACCGCGCGGACATCATCATCCGGATCATTGATGCTTCAGGGGGACAAGCCAAGGTGCATGCGGGAGGGAGGGAGGGAGGGGGAGG
>NW_009242971.1:596796-601649 GCF_000388065.1 Fonticula alba | reverse complement strand
GGGGGAGGGGGGGGGGACATTGGCGGAGACGGGAACACCCGCCGTTGCGGCGCCGGCACGAGCAGGAGGGCTGGTCAGGGGGGAGGCCAGGCGAGGAGAGGCGAGGCGGAAAAAGGAAAGGAAGCGAGCGAGAAGAAACAAGCACAGCAAGTCTCGCACCCATTCAGCACGATGGGCATGACCATCGGCACGGTGACCGGGCCCAGATCCGGGCGGATGGCCACCACATAGCGCAGGCCGAGGTAGGCCCCGAGGCGCACATGCCAGCTGTCACGACCAGCATCATCGCCAGGGGCCACAGAGGGCGCCACTTGCCCCACCAGCGACGATTGCTCGGAGATGACGGACACCGCATGCCAGACACGCGACACGGTCCCGACGCCGGCCACGCTGACCAGCGCCCCGAGGGCTTGGGCCGCGGTCTCGCGGACCGGGGCCACGGCCCGCTCGGCCTCCACATAGTCCGCGAAGCGGTCCAAGACCAGCAGACACAGCAGGCGGATGGCCGCGTCGTCCAGGTGCTCGGAGTGCACGCGCGACAGGGCCCCAAGCGAGGGCGCGGCCCCGGCCTCGGCCTGGGTCCCATGGGGAAGCCCCAGCCCGGCGCCGTGGGCTTTGAGCAGCTCGCGCAGGCCGATCGACGCCCCATGGCGGACCTCCCACGACTGGTCGAACAGATCGTGGCACAGGATTTCGAAGAACTCGGCAAAGGGCCACTCCGAGCCGAAGGGATCGTGCTCAAGCCCGGCCGCCGGGCCGGCTGCGCCGTCCGGCCCGAGGGGGGTCTCCTCCTGGCCGATGGTCGAGGAGAGGTCGCCACCGGCTCCGGCCATGGCGTCGGTGACCTGGACGGCCACGGTGCCCGAGGCACTGGCCGAGGCCGCCTGCCGGGACTTGGTTCGCTCGGCCAGACGCTGGCGTTGGCGCTCGCGTGCGCTCAACTGCGCCGTGCCTCGGAGGACCCCCTCCACGGCGCCCTCATTCGAGGAGGCGTCCTCGGCTTTGACGGCGGCGGCGGCGGCCGCCGCCGCCGCGCCGAGCTTCGCCTGTGCCAGCAGGTCTCGGTCGCGAATCAGCCGCCGGTCAAAGATGAGCTCGGTCACGTTGGGATCCGCGCCCAGGGCCGCGGCATCGCACAAGTTCAGCCGGATGAGCTGCTGGCGCTGGACGGCCAGGCGCTCGCGCGAATTCAACCGCGACCAGTCAACCTCATACTCGACGCCGGAGGAGCTGCCCAGGGCCTGGCCATGGCGAAGGACCCGGGCAAAGTCGAAGGTCCGGAAGTTCAGCCGCTGAATGGACGCCCCGGACTCGGCCTCCTCGTCGACATCGGGATCGGACTTGATGGGGGCAGGGCCGTCGGTGGTGTCAGCGGCCGAACCGGCCGAGGCGGTCAAGATGGCCGCCGACGCATGGTCAGCCTCGTCGTCCGATTCGCCATCCGCCAGCACGGTGGCCGAGTAGGGCAGCGTCGTGGCCGGAGCCGCGCCGGTCGACGCGCCCTCCGGGACCCGGCTGTCAGCCAGCGAGGCGGCTTGCGAGGCGGCCAGCGACTCCTGGATGACGCGGGCGGCCGCGCGGCGCCGGCGCATGGCCAGTGGCTGGGCGGCCGGCGCCTGGGGCACGGCACTGGCCACCTCGGCCAGGGCCAGCCCGGCTGCAATGCGTGCATCCCACTGGGGGGATCGCAGAAGGGGGTGAAGCTGGGGGGGGCGGGTTCGAGAGCCGGAGGAAGAAAAGCAACAAGAAGGGGGCACGCCGGCAAGAAGGGAGCCGGGTCAGTCCAAAGCCAGAGCCGGGCCAAGACCGGGGCAAGGTGAGGGAAGGGAAGAGGCCGCGACGCGCGGAGATGCACGCACCCGGCGAATGAGGTAGCGCAGCTCGTGCGGGTGGCGACGCTGGACCTCGCCAAGCTGGCGTGCGGCCGCACGTCGGACGGCCGGCGTGGAGCGCTGGTCTTCCAGCAGGTGGAAGAGACGTTCGAGCCTAGAAGCCCCGGCGGGGGTCAGTACAGATGAGAAGCAAGCAGCACCCAGATGCTGACAGGGGGAGAGATTGCGAGAGGGCGGGGACCGGGAGGGAGGAGGGTCGGTGCCAGTGTGTGTGTGTGTGTGTGCGCACTTTGACGACATGGCTGTGGTGGCCGACCGGAGGTCAAGGAGCGGAGACTGAGAGAGGGAGAGGCGGGAGGGGAGAAGGACGCAGCCCGGCAGCGAGGGGCACAGGAAGGGGGGCGGTGCCGGGCGCGAGGGAAAAGAACGATCGACGCCGGGTCGGGGGAAGCGGAGGCAATCTCAAGCAGGCAAGGTGGGGCTGGACATGCGCGGCAAGGGGAAAGGAGCACGAAAAAAAAGCGGGGGGGGGGGGGGGGGAATGGATGAATGCCCCCACCTTCGGGGATTTCCAACGAGAGCCCTCCATTTATAGGAAGTCACCTCCAGGGGGGGGGGGGGGGGGGCTCCTTCCCCTCTCTCCTTGCCTCCCTCCAGCGGGTTCATTTTCCGCGCTCCAGACGGCCCCGAGGGAAGCCGGTCGATCCTGGCTCCGGGGGTAGAGACTAGACCACGCATGGGAGGCCCCCGGTGCCTCTCGTCAGTCCCCTCTCTCCTTGCCTCCCTCCAGCGGGTTCATTTTCCGCGCTCCAGACGGCCCCGAGGGAAGCCGGTCGATCCTGGCTCCGGGGGTAGAGACTAGACCACGCATGGGAGGCCCCCGGTGCCTCTCGTCAGCGCCGAGCAACTCCCTCCCTGCCGGCCGGCCGCGAGCAGGAGGGCGGAAACATGCAACCCCGGCCGCCGCCGCCGCTGCCGCCGCCGCTCGCCCAAGGTCCCGGCCATCCACGACCGCCGTTGCAACCAGAGTGTCCCTTGCACCCGGCAGACATGGGCAGTCTCCACCGGCCGGCGTCTCGGTGGCCGTTTTGAATGTCAGCATGTAGATCGGAAGAGCACACGTGGCAACCCCGGCCGCCGCCGCCGCTGCCGCCGCCGCTCGCCCAAGGTCCCGGCCATCCACGACCGCCGTTGCAACCAGAGTGTCCCTTGCACCCGGCAGACATGGGCAGTCTCCACCGGCCGGCGTCTCGGTGGCCGTTTTGAATGTCAGCATGTGTGAATGGCCGCGCGCGCACATGAATCCACCCGAGGGCGCCACCGTTTCGATGGGACGCGCCGGCAGGCCGCTAACAGGGTGAAGGGTCGGCAGGGGCGAGATCGATCAGAGCCTCGGGCAGTTCTCCAACAGCAGACCACCAGCCGGCGGTACAGATGAGCGAGCCGACCGGTGGCAGCATGCAGCGCCCGCGGCGCTGAAGACCAAAGGCCGAGCCATATGCCGATGTATGTCCATGTGCCAACCCCACTCCCGCACTTTGGCGGGAGAGGGTCCAATGGTATTCCCCTTAACTGCCCCGGATCCAACGCCGCTTTCGTCCAGGCAACGACCGCCTCCGGGTGTTAGCCAGCCCTCGGGGGCGGGAGGGGTCAAAATTCGCTTTTAGATCGGCTGCTACCCTGGCGCAGAGGGGTCCCGAGCATTTTCCCCTTTCTTTTTTTTTTTTTTTCACTTTTCGCGCCCACCCCCGGGTCCGCGACACGCATCGGGGGGTTCGGGGCCGCCGCTTGTCCCGAGGCAGCCCCGCCCGGTCGCCAGCTGGACCAGCGAGCCCCGGTGACCCCCCCCCCCCCCTCGGCCCCGATGCCTGCCCCCGCTTCGGCCGCGCTCGGGGCACCGCTCACCGGCCACCCGGGGCGTCGGACCACCCTGGCGCTGCTCGTCAATGCCCTCTGCCTGCCCGAAACATGGACGACGATGGGACGCGCGCCGCGGGCCGGTCTCCGGCGCCACATTCGGTCGGGTGGCAGTTGAAGCCACGCCTAGCACTGGATTTCAGGCGCGCATCTTTTCGCCCCCCTCCCCCCCTCCCCCCTGGACATGGGCGAGGCCAACTCCGGTGCTCGCGTTGCCCGCGCTCTCCTCTAAGGCCCCCGCCCCGGGTGGTGGTGGTGGTCCTGTGGTGGAAAGGATAAATCGCCCGGGTGGTTGACATGGCCGGAATTCGCCCCGCAGGACCATCGGCCGCGTCTGGGAGCGGGGCGCCTGGAGGCGCCCGGCGTGTGGCGTCCAAAATTGCGCGAAACTTCCCCCTCCCCTGGAGGCCATCCCGAGCCCGGACGTCGGCCGGCCTGCTCCCCGGGTTTCCCACCCGGCCCAGACAAGCTGGACAAGGTCCTGACTGTCCCCGACCTCGCGACCGCCCTTGGGAGTGGCCCCAACAAGCGTGAAAGTAAGCCGCCCCCCCCCCCCCCCCCGCCTCCCTGTCTGCCGCGGTCCTGGCGCTGGACCAACCCCCTGTGGGCGTCGGTCGAGCTCCAGGGCACCACCCGGACGCGAAGGCGTCGTTGCCTGTGGCTTTCGGCCGGGCGGGACTTCGTGGTCGCGGTGGTGTGGCTCGGGAAAGCACCCCAAGCCCGAGGGGGGCAGGTAGCCTAGGCTGATCCGCGCGGTGTGTGCGCGCGCGCGCGTGCGCGCGCGTTCGGTCGCGGCCCGGCTAGTGCCCTGCCCCCAAGGCCGTGTCTTCCCCGCTGGAGAGTGCACGCTCTGCCCGGCCCCCCCTTCCCCTGCCCGGGCGTGAACCGGACATACGCGGGGTTCTCCCTGGGGGCCACTCGAGAGGCTTGAGAGGGAGACACGGCCACCGTCACGCCAGGTCGACCAAATCCCAGTGCCATGGCGTGACCATGCACCCGGAGCTCCCTCGTTAATTCCCTCCCCCCGCCCCACACCTGGCTAGAGCTACTGCGGGTGAACATGCGCGAGCCCGCAGGGCGGGCGGGCGCGGAGGGGGGGGGGGG
>NW_009242971.1:587837-596786 GCF_000388065.1 Fonticula alba | reverse complement strand
GGGGGGGGAGGGGCGGCGCAGGAAGAGTGACGGTCGGGTGGCGGCTGGGGGCTATTTGAGGCGCCGCACAGGAAGGCCGGTGCCCGTCCGCGCACCGTCCTCTCCCCCCCCCTCGTTTGTTGTGTTTGTCTTTCCTCCACTCATCCAAGGACCCCTCTCGCCACAATGACCGGTGTTCTCGCCAAGGACATCAAGATCCACTCTGTCGGTGCTCTGCACACCAGCGACTACAAGGCCTACTTCGGTACGTCGGCATGTGTCTCCTCGCCCATCTCTCTCCCTCTTTGTGTGTGTGTGTCCTGTCTGACCCGGGTCGCTTTTGACTATCCCCCCCCCCCCCCCGCCCCTCACTCGCTCCTGGACGTGCCGACCCAGCCACCGAGAAGGGCATCATCTCTCCCTTCCATGACATTGCCCTCCTGCCCGAGGGTGTCACCTCCATCGACCAGGGTATCTACCAGATGGTCAACGAGATCCCCCGCTGGACCAACGCCAAGCTCGAGGTTCGTGCACGCGCAGTGATCTTCCCCCCCTTGCTGTGCCCTTGCTGGCCGACAAACCACCCTGGCTGCCGCCGTTGCCAGTGCCTGCCAGCATCTCCATTGCTGGCTGTCTCTCATATGCTGACTCCCATGGTACCCTTTTGTGGCTCCCCGGCCTGGGTGGGGGAAACACACATCCACACACATCCGCACACACACACACACACACATCCGCACACACACACACACACACATCCGCACACACACACACACACACACACCCAACACCGCCGGAACCACAGATCACCAAGGACTTCGACCTGAACCCCATCGTCCAGGACAGCAAGAAGGGCAAGCTCCGCTACGTCCCCAACTGCTTCCCCCACAAGGGCTACATCTGGAACTATGGCGCCCTTCCCCAGACCTGGGAGAACCCCACCATCGTCGACGAGTCCACCGAGTGCCTTGGTGACAACGACCCCGTCGATGTGTGCGAGATCGGCTCCGTCATCCACCCCACCGGTGCCGTCCGCACTGTCAAGCTTCTCGGCTGCCTGGCCCTCATCGATGAGGGCGAGACCGACTGGAAGCTGATCGTCATTGACACCGCCGACCCGCTGGCCGACAAGATGAACGGTACGCCCCGCATGCGCACACATGCGTCGCCCTGCCCCTCTCCCCCCCCCCTCCCCCTCCTCGCCGCAGTTGCTTGCCTCCCGTCGATTCTGATGCGTCTGTGCTGCTGACACTCTCTCGCCCATGCTCTGCACATGGCACAGACATCGAGGATGTGGAGACCCACATGCCCGGCCTCCTGAAGGCCACCGAGGAGTGGTTCCGCATCTACAAGATGCCCGACGGCAAGCCCGAGAACTCCTTCGCCTTCAACGGCGAGACCAAGAACCGCGCTTTCGCCATCGAGGTCGTCAAGGCCACTCACCAGCACTGGCTTGAGCTGATCAACGGCAAGGTCCCCCACAAGACCGAGAAGTACTCCGTCACTGTGTGCGTCTTTCCCCCCCCCCCCCCCCCCCCCCTCTGTGTCGCCTTACCCCGTGCAGCAGAGCACCTTCCTTTCTTCGCGGGCGCGGTCGTGCATGCATTCTCGCGTGCCGCGCTCAGCACGCCAGCCCAAAGGGGAGTAGCCAGCCCCTCCATCGCATGTGGGGGGCACTGCTCCTCGTGGTGTGAAACAAACTGCCCCGCCGGATCCCGGCTGGGGCCTCCTCTGGTGGCCATCTGATCGCAACTGACACACCTCCTGCCGCCTGCCCTGTGCTCTCCTGCCCCCGGCCTCCCTCCATTTCCAGTGCCACCACCACTGTCGCCGACAGCCCCTACTACGTTGCCTTCGACTCCGAGACCGTCAAGTCCATCCCGGCCGCCGACAACCTGGCCCCCGCCGTCGACCAGATCCCCGCCTCCGTGGACGTCTGGCACTACGTCAGCACTCTGTAAATGGTGTGGTGTGGTGTGCGTGTGCGTGTGCGTGTGCGTGCCCCCCCTCCCCCCGCCCCTGCAGGGGAGTGCGGCCGCATGCCCTGGTGCGCCCTGCTGTGAGCCGCCTCTGGCGGCTGTCCACGAGAGACAGGCCCACGGCCGTGGCCGTGGTGTGTGACCCCCTCCCCCCCTGCTCACCTCACAATATACAGCCGTGAACTTTCCTTCCTCCCATTGCTGCCCGGGTGGCGACCAACAAGTGCCCCTCCATTTATGTTTCTTTGTTCGTTCGATCGAGAAAGCGGGCCGCAAACGCATCTGGCAAAGGGCTACGGGGGGGGGGGGGGGCACCAGGCGCCGTGTGTAGCGACGCGGGGGGCCGAGGCGGGGAGGCGGTGGCCGGGGGCACCCCAACAAAAACTGGACACCACGGAACCCATCGCATGTGACCTGCATCCGTGGGCATGTCCCACATCGGCGAGGAAACCCAGGCAGCCGGGGACGAACGAGAAAACCCCGGGGCTGGCAGGGCCGGGGGACACCAACACCAGGAGCCCGGCAGGCAACCTGGAGGCGGCCCCGGCACAGTCTCCGCCTGTCTAGCTTCTCTCTCTCTCTCTTGCACAGGGTGGCTGCTGCCACCTGTCAGGCCCTCTTCCCTACGGGCAACACTAGGCGAAGCGGAATGTCACATCCAGTCGGGATAGACACAGTCAGCGAGTCACCCGCGTTCCGGAACCCGATCCACCAGGGTTGGCCCCGGGGGAGGGGTACTAAATAACAACACCCCAACTTCGGCCCAGACACCGTGGGGAGGGGGGGGGTCACCTCGGGGGGGGGGGGGGGGGGGGGGGGGGGAGGGGGGGGGGGGGGGGGGCGGGGGGGCGGGGGGGCGGGGGGGCGAGACCATCCTCCAGAGTACCCAGCCTCCAGATCGCGCTTGTCATTGAAGCCGGTGGCGAGGCGTGGCGACGGGGAGGGAGGGTCCCTCGCCCCTCCCCTTGTGGCTGGTCCATTCAAAGCGCGCTAGCAAGGCTCTCCCAGCCTACCTTCCTCTAGCCCCAACATCCTTCCCCCATTTCCTCCTTCCCCCCCCCCTCCTTCTCCTGCTGCTCCTCCCCCTGCCTCACACGCAGCTTGCCTTCGTTCATCGGCGCGCGCCTGTTGATTGAGCACACGCACACACGCATCTCCCCATGTCCGATAGCTATCAGCCCCTCGGCGACTCGGCACAGCCGCCCCAATACGGGGAAACCGTCCCGCAAACCTCCTACTATGATAAGGAGGTCGGCTTCGGTGCCCAGCCCGATCAGTTCAACGATCCCGTCCTTTCTTCGGCGCCCGATGATCTGGAGGCCGGAGCCCCGGCAGTCGGGGCCCAGCGCTCTGAGAGCCGCTTCGACACCACCCTCGGTCTTCCCCTTGGCGCTGAGGCGGCTCTTTGTTACATCTTTGGCTGTTTGACTGGTGCGTGCCGTGTCATGCACACTCTGCCCCCCCCCCCCTCCATACACACACACACACACGTATTCTCACACTCACCTCGACACCTACTCCATTCGCAGGTGCCTTCTTCCTTATCTGCGAGCGGAAGAACGACTATGTCCGGTTCCATGCTTGGCAGAGCTGTATTACCTTCGGCATTATGCTGGTGCGTGTGCTTTGTTTCTGCGTCTTCCTCTCAGGCTTTCACCCGCCCTCTGACACCTGCACATCTCCAACACACCCACAACCTAACTTTCTCACTTACTCTCGCACACACACACACACACACACACATACACACTTTCCCTCCGGAACAGCTCATCCACCTTATCTTCATTTGGTCGATTTTCAGCCTGATCCTCATTGCCTTCGATCTGATGCTCATCATCTTCCTGATGTGCGTGTCCAGTCTCCGATCCTTGCTTGCTGTGTGCACCGCCTCTCCTTCCCTTCCCTCCTGGCTGACCCCCTCCCCCCCCCCTCCCATCCCACTCCGCCTCTCGCTCTCAGGTACATGGCTCACGCCCATGCTGACGCCCTGCATCGGTTCAAGATCCCGCTGATTGGTGCCCTCGCCGAGAAGTGGGTTGACGAGGAGTAATCGCTCCTACTTTCCGCGCTCGCCGCGAACCTGCCCAGCCCCTTCCCCCGCCTGATCCCCCTCTCTCGCCTCCTGTAAACTATACCCCCCCCCAAAAAAAAACAAGCCCCCAAAGAGTGCGCACACGACAAAGAGGACGGTGAAACACTAGCAAAGACTTGTTTGCTCCTTCATTTTTCTGGTCGCCTCTCTTTTCTCTGAGAGCGCCGACACAAAGCACACACAGGGGCATATGCGCCACATCTACATGTTTAGGGGGAGGGGGGGGGGGAGGCGCATATGCATGCGCGCGCGTGGCCCTGCTCAACTCCAGAGAGCGGACGGAGGACAGGGTCATACCCGGAGAGACAGAGAGAGAGGGAGAGAGAGAGAGGGAGAACCGGAGGAAACCGCCTACTTGGCAAAGTCATCGACCCCGCCGTCCGGCGCAGCCATCTCCACATCCGGGGCCTGCTCGGCTCCTCCTCCATGCTGCATCGAAGCGGTTTCGTAACCGCCAGAGCAGCTGCTCTGCCGCGTCTCCGGCTCATCCTCCTCCATGGAAATGAAAGTGCTGTACTCCTGGTCCACGAACTTGATCCAATCGCTGACCTTGGCCTTGAGGCGCTCGCGACGGATGGCCGCCGGGTCACGCGACTCATGGTCAATGAAGCGCGCCAGGTTGAAGAGGGTGTCGAAGAAGAGCGGCGCAAAGCCACTCTTGCGAATGTCGGCCAGTGTCAGGACCGTCCCCCGGGCTGGGTGGATGTAATCCAGCATTTGGCACAGCATGTCCTCAAAGTTGAAGGCGTCGATGTTGGCCTGGCGCAGGCGCATCAGCTGCTCCTCATAGAAGAACTCGATCTCATACATGGACAGAATCCCATCGCCATCCATGTCCAGGCAGTGGAACCAGTATTCCATGGCGGTTTCCGTGGTCTTGTCCACCTCCGACAGGAGGAACCAGCAGAACTCGTGATAGTTCATGCACTGGGTGTGGGCCTTCGGCGCGCACAGCCCCCAGCCTCGGGCTACCCGGTCCACGATGCGGCTGGTCAGGGTGCCCCCCTCGTATCGCTGCAAATCCGCCCGGCTGATGACCCCATCATGGTCGGTGTCCAGCTCCCAGAACTTGCAGTAGATCACATAGAAGTGCTTGTACGAGAAGAAGTCGTCGCTCTCGCTGACATTGATGCGCTCCAGCTGGGCGATCAGGTCGTGCAGGCGCGCGCGTCGCCACTGGGCCAGGGTGATCCGATCGTAGCGGCCCCGGTCGATGTGGTAGAACACCCGGATGCACACGGTCTGCACGTAGCGGTTCAGGAAGTGCGACGCCTCGCGCAGGAAATCCAAATTCGGGTGAAGGTTGACCACGGCTGGGAGTGGAGCAGGCGCAGCCCCGCCGTCAAGGGGGGAATCCCACCCGGGGGGGGGGGGGGGGGGGAGGCGGGGGCGAAGGCGAGGCGGAGGAAGGCGGTAAGTCATGGGCCGATTCCGGGCAAACGGCCAAAAGCCCCGACGTACAGAGGACCACGGGCGCGAAGCACCGGTTCGTCAGGTGCGTGGCATACAGCCCGCCCGAGGCGATGATGGCAAATGTCCGGCTTGCCGGGCAGTGGCGCTCCCGGTGCAGCGTCGTCCAGAAGTCACAGAAGCTCTCATACGACACGGACTCCGGGACCTCGCTGTAGTGTGGCAGGGCGGCCGTCGAGCCGGCCCCCGAGCCGGCCGAGTCGCTGTCCGAGTCCGAGTCGGAATCGACCTCGATCGGGGGGGCTGTCCCCGGGGCCGGGGCACCCATGGCTCCATGCCCAGCACGCATAAATAGCGACAGGTTCAGGAAGGGCGATAGCCCACAGGCGCGCGTTACCTCGAGGAAATTCTGCTCGCCGAGGACACCGCCGTTGGCGCGGAAGAGCGGGGCAATCACCTGGGCCTATGTGCGAGGGGAGGCCCCGGCAGCCGGCAAAAGGGAGCCCGAAGACCGAGCCGAAGGCGGGGACATAGAGAGAGAGAGAGAGAGAGAGAGAGGTCGGCGCATTGTGTCAGCCGAGGCCACAAGTCGCCATGCAGCGCGCCCCCGCCAGGCGGGATTGAGAGAGGCAGAGAGGGACAAGGGAAATGAAAGAAGTCCCATGGTAGGCTCCCGCAAAAGCACCACACCACGCACCAGGAATTTGGGGCTGGCACGGTCTGGCTCGGCCGAGCTCCCGGCAAAGAGGGCCAACAGCGACGACGAAGAGGAAGACCCACTGACCAGCGGTGCGGCCTCTTCCGGCCGGCCGAAGGGGAAGTAAAACTGGGGGATGCGCGCGGCCAGTGCGGTGGCCGGGGTGCCGGTGCCGGCGCCGGTGCCAGCGGTTGCCGGAACCGGGTCACTGCCGCTGCCGCTACCGGCGCTGATCGGGCGCGGACTGGTCCCCAGCATGACCACATCCTCCGAAGAGGCGGAAGAAGAGGGGTCGGACAGGGCCGCGGCCGCCGGCGTGGTCGAGGAGGTGCTGCCGGTCGCTGGCGGCGGCGACACCAGCACCAAGTCCGATGCCGGGCCCCCGGAGAGCCCGGACTCGGAGGTGTCTGACGATGGCGACCCGGCTCCGGACAGCAGCGACGAGGGGGGCGGCGACCGGGCCGACATGTCCGGCGACATGGACGCATCGGAAGCCAAGTCCTCCGGCATGGGCGCCACATGTGGCTGCTTGACCGGCTGCTTGGTGGCCCAGCCGCTGGGAAGGGACCCCTCGGCGTCGTCGATCTCCAGATGCGCGCACCCGGAGTCCGGATGGAGCATGGCCGCATCCGGCACGGCTGGCGACACATCCGTCAGCGACAGGCCGCGATCGCCGGGAACCGGCGACTGAGGGGGCGGCCGATCGTCAAAGTCCCGGCTGCTGGCCCCACCACCGGGCCCGGAGGTGGTTACCATCGTGGCCGAAGCCGCTGCCAGCATGCCATCATGCGGCGGCGACGACAACATCGGCCGGCCGCTGGCCGACAGAAGGGGCTTCGGCGACCGCGGTGGGGGCGATGCAAAGGGCGCGTCCTCGCCCATCATGGCCGACGGCGAGCCGGGAAGCATGCGCGATGTGGGCGGCGACTGAACACTGATGCCGCTGGCAGAGCCGACCCCCCCTGGCGGGGACATCAGCGACGTCGCCCCGCTGGAAGACAGGAGTATCGGAGATCCGGCTGATCCGGCGCCGCCGGCGAAGGCCCCAGGTGGCGAGCCAAAAAACCCGAACGTCGGCGAGCCCACCCCCCGGGTGGGGGACCCTTCAAAGGTCCCGGCACGCCGGGTGCTTCCGGGCCGGGTGGGCGAGGCAAACCCATCACCGTGGTTGGATTGCAACCCGAGGGCAGCAAGCTCCTCTGTGGAACACACGCCGGTCATCGTCAGAAAAGGGCAAGAACATCACTACCAGGGATGATGGCCGGCAGACGAGCACATACCCTCGGGAATGATGGGGTACCGCTCGGGGGACTTGAGCAGTTCATTGAAATTGTCCGACTCCTCCTTGAGGAAGGTGGCAACATCACGCAGGGGGCTGCCCAGGCGACCGCCCGGAGTCAGGCGGGCCGTGTGATCTGGGGGCCGGCGCGGGGCGGGGGCGGGGGCCGGCACAGGCAGCGGGGAGGTCACAGTCAGCACTTGGCCAGGCCCTTCGAGCCAGGGAATGCAAGGGGCAGAGAGGAGGGCGGAGGGCGAAGGGCGAGACATCAGAAGAGCCACATGAGCATACCCTTAGACTTGGATGCCCGAGTGGGGGACATGCGCGGGCTGAGCCCGGAGCCCGAGAGGCCGAACTGGCGAGGCAGGGCACACCTGTGAGTAACGACTGGCTGCCCTTGTGAGGGCCTTTCTTTGCCGCTCGAGGATGCCCCAGAAAAGGAGGCGCACGGGGGGGGGGGGATGTACCTTTGTCGGGGTCTTGGGCGACTGGGGCGGATCCATCATGAAGAGGTTGTACGACCGGAGTCGCGAGGGGGAGATGAAAACCCCCGATGCCGAGGCGGTCGACCCGTGGGACAGCGCCGGTGCCGCCGGCCCAGGGACCGCAGCCACCGATGAGTCCATGCCGGGCAGGCCGAAGGTCAGTGACACCGGCGAGGGGGCCGGCGGGGCCACCGTCTGTGGAGGGGTCCGCGTGCTGGCGCCCGGAGTGGAGCAGGCCGGCGAAGCCGGAGCCACGGCCGACGAAGTGCCCGAGGGTGCGGCCGAGGGTGAAGGGTCGGCCATGGTGCCGCGTCGAGGGGTGGAAAATAAGTCCGCCACGGAGGAGGGGCCACTGAGGCTGCTGTTGCTGCTGCCGCCGCCGCCGAGGGGTGCCGAGGGCGGGCTGAAGGGCGCCGAGGCAGGGGGGTAGTGGAGAAGGGTGTCCTGTGCGGCGGAAGGGGGAGGTGGTGTGGTGGCCAGGCCGCCGCAGCTGTCAGTCACCGAAGGAGCATGCGCGAAGAGCTCGCTGTCTTGGCTGCAAGCAACCATCGGCGAGGAGAGGATGTGCGGGTCATTTGCGGTCTCCGGGTGCACAGCCACGAAGGACAGCCTCCGACGCCGGGGCTGGCCAGCCGGGTCTTGCGAATCGCTGGCATTCATGCTGGGCACAGGAGGGGAAAGGGGGGCAATCGAGAGGGAGGGAGGAGGGGGGGACAAACATTCGTACGATTGGGTGGGCATGAGAGAAGCCGGCAATGCGGGGGAGGGGGTGAGGGGATGGGCGATCAGTCGTTGAGAAGCAGCAGGGCGGAGGATCGGGAGGGATGAGGGAGATGAAGCGCGGCTCGGCAGGCACGATTGAGGCTCGTGTGCATGTGAGAGTGTCGCATTGCGCAGAGGAGAATCGCTGGGGCGCGGGGGGAGGGGGGTGAAGTGGAGCCCAACTCCCTCGGGGTGTCGATGCAAATCGCCCGAAGGGGGAGCGCACTCCCGGAAGGGGAAATGGGGGATCTCGTTTGCGAATACGG
>NW_009242971.1:580154-587597 GCF_000388065.1 Fonticula alba | reverse complement strand
GGGAGAGGAGAAAGGGAAGGCGCGCTCGCTGCGAGGGAGGAGCTCTCTCTCTCGGCAGCTGTTACACACAGGGGCGCGCGCGCGCAAGAGCACAGAGCAGAAGAAGGGGAGGGAGGAAGGAGGAACACGGAGAGGGGGGCGGGGGCTATGTCTAGAGAGGGGGCTGGTGGGGAGGGGGAGGAGTAGGGATCTCTCAACCAAGCGTGCGGGGGGAAAGGGAAGGAAGAGAGGTAGATGGCTGTCGGTTGGGCACCCGCCAGGCTCGGTGGGCTGTCGCCGGTTTCCTTTTTGCCTGGCAATGTTCATCGTCCTCTCCGGAGGAGCCAGGCCTCCGGGGGAGCCGGAGGCTAACTCACAGGGGTCGCGCAGGGGCAGGAGCATGCACACCACGCACACACAGATACGCGCACAGGGAGACCTGGCAGCCGGGCCCCCGGTTCACGAATCCCTAATCAAGGTGCCAAGGACGAAGGGGCGCATGCACATTGGGAAAAACTGCCTTTCGCCCCGTGCGCCTGCCAGCCCGCCCGCCCCGCGGCAGGAGACACAGGCGCACCTACATCGGGGGGGGGGGGGGGGGGGGGGGGGGGAAGGACAAGCTGCTCAAACGGCCGGCCCGGGTGTAACGGACGGCTGATGTCTTCCGGGAAACCTGAATCCCTCGCACCAGCGGGCGCACGTCTCAACCGCCCGGACTTGACGAGTAACCGACGCTTTTCAAATTTCAGGGGCCACAAAAAACCGGCCACCCAAGGGCCACCCAAGGGCCACCCAAGGGCCACCCAAGGGCCACCCAAGGGCCACCAGGGGTGCCCACCTGGCTGACCCCCCCCCCCAGGCCCATGGGAAAAGCGTACAACTGCCATGTGTGCGCCCGAGGATGCGATGGACAGTCGTCGGAACCCGCCCACCTGCCCGGCGCCCTCATGGACCGCCCACCTGCCCTCGCCCCCCGCCCGGCGGCAGTCGCACCAGTAGGCCGAGCTGCCCGGTAGGTCTCCGGCCCCGCCCCGCCCCCCCCTCCCCGGTTTCCTGTGGCCGCACCCTCCGAGGGCACCGAAACACGCGCTTCAGCCCGCGGCAGAAGCTATGTTGGTTTTTGATTTTCAAAAGTAACGACTGCATGTGAGCTGGCATGTGATGGTCCTATCACGCGACCAGTATTCTCCACGCTGGCCTTCCAGGCGCCGGGGGGGAGGTCCCGCACGGGGCGGCGATCTACCTCTGCTTCTTGGAGGCCGGCTCGCCCTTCCACCGAGACCTGGTGGGAGAACGCGCGCCTTGGACCCCCCGGGACAGAGACGACGAGCATCATCCACCAGAAGGGAGGGGGGGGGGGGGGGGGGGGAAAAAAAACTCGACCCTGCACCGACGTATGTCTCTCTTGCCATCTGACACACACACACACACACACACTACTCTCTCCCTCTCCCCGCTCGCCTTTCGTCCGCTTTTATTCCCACAAACACACCTGCACTCCATCCGATCCTACCCCTTTGTAGCAACACGTCCACACACGCCACCTCCCGGTTCGTCTGTCCCCCTCCGCCCGGCCTGTCCACCCTTTCACCGACGCCTCTGACTCTCGGCAATCGCCTCCACCCCCGCCACTGCCACCGCCGCCACCCCCTGTCACCTCACAGCATTCCACCAGTGCCATGTCCTTCCTCGGCCTGAGCTCATCGGCGACTGACGCGTCGCTCGCCGGGGTGTTTGCCGCATCCGCCGGGCCGGCCATCATCCCGGTTGTGACCCCGGCTTCCAAGCCAACCCCGGCCAAGGTGTCCGACAAGGATGTCATCCATAGCATCGATCTGCATGGGCAATTCGGAGCCCGGCGCCGGCTGCTCGCCAAGAAGGCCGCCGCCGACAATGACCACCTGCCCGAGCGTCTGATGGAGGTCGATTCCGAGGAGGAAGCCGCCGACCTGGCCGAGATCGGGACCGACTCCGATGATGAGGATGCCGACTCCGGCAACGAGAGTGACCCGGAGTTGGCGCAAATCCGCCGCCAAGCTGCCCGCGCTCTGGGCACCACGGTTGCCGAGCTGAAGAAGTTCTCGGCCGCCGCCGCCGCCGAGGCCCAAGACAGTGACGACGAGGGGGATGAGGACGACGAGTCAGCCACGCCGGCCGCCGGCACGGCGCCCATCCCGGCAGACCCTGTGGTGGATCGCGACTCGCCGGAGCGCCGTCAGCGCACGGTCTTCATCGGCAATCTCCCGGCCGCGGTGATGGCCAAGGCCGGCAAGCGCCAGCTGCGCAAGCTCCTGACCCCCCATGGCAAGGTGGAGTCCATTCGCTTCCGGTCGGTGGCCGTATCCACGGTGACTGTCCCCAAGCGGGTGGCCATCTCCCGCGGTATGTTCAATCAGACCCGGGCCGAGGTCAACGCCTATGTGGTTTTCGGCACCCGGGCTGAGGCCCGGTCGTCGCTTGCTCTGAATGGCACCTTCTTCGAGGTGACTGGCGTTGGCAATGAGGCCAAGGCGCCGGAAACCCGCAAGCGCAAGCGGTCCGAACTCGACTCGGATGACGAGGACTCGGATGACGAGGATGAGCAGGCCTCCGACAGCGACCCGGACAGCCAGGAGGCCTCCGACGAGGAGGACGCCGCCGAACCGACCAGCGATCTCGAGCAGGAGGAGGAGGACGATGACTCCGAGGCCGACGACTCCGAGGATGAGGAGGACGACTCCGAGGATGAGGATGACACCATGTCTGATGTCATCATGAAGAAGGCCAAGAATGCGCGTGCGGAGGCGGCCCTGCCGAAGGCTGGTGGCCGGCATCTGCGCTTCGACCTGCTTGTGCACAAGGTCGAGGGGGAGGACGACCTCCAGGCCGCTGCCAACATGGGGCGCGACCTTTCTCGCACGATCTTCCTGGGCAATGTCCCGTTCAATGCCTCGGATGAGGACATCCGCTCGCACTTCCGCTCTTGCGGCGAGATCGAGTACATCCGGATGATTCGCGATCGGGTCACCCAGCTGGGCAAGGGCTTCGCGTATGTCTGCTTCCGCAAGGCCTCCAGCCTGTCGCTGGCCTTCCGCCTCAACAACCAGCCCATGCTGCTGGCCGGGGCCGAGGGGAAGAACAGTCGCAAGCTGCGCATTAGCCAGGCTCGGCCGACGGACAACCGCCCGATCCTGGGAAGTCGCGCTCTCGATCACACCGGGCGCCTGGCCAAGCCCGGCGTTGCGGAGAAGGCTGTGGCCGCGCTCCTGGGCGACCGGAAGAAGGGTGCCACCGGCTCCGGTGACAAGGATGGCGTCAAGAAGACCAAGGTGCGCATATCCACCACTCAGCCAGTCCACGCAGCTCCCTGGCCAAGTCCAAGGCGGGGGGGGGGGGGGGGGGGGGGGATCTCATGGCTCTTCTCCTCCTTTCTCTCCCTCCATGTCACATTCTCACATGCCATCCCACTGCTGCACATCTGCGCACATGTGCCCCCGCCCAATATGCCGCCATGCCCTTTCACCCGGTGCATTAGTTTGAGGGCCGCCACGCCTCTGCCAGCAGCAAGGCCGTGGCCACCAAGAAGCGCTTGCCTGATGGCACCAAGGCTCGGCACCGGCGTCCTGAGGGCGCTGCCTGGGCCGGCGCCGGCGGAGCCACGCCCGGTGCCTTTGTCCATGCCACGGAGAAGGCCATCAAGGAGGTTCGCAAGAAGGACAAGGAGAAGCGCCTGCGCCAGGCTAACAAGAAGGCGGTCGCCGAGGTTGGGACTTCCAACAAGCGCGCCCCTCGGGCGGAGGTCCGCGCCAAGCTCGCCGCCGAGGCGGCTCGCGGTGACAAGCCCACCGAATCCCAGAAGCGCCGCCTTAAGAAGAAGGCCAAGGCCGAGGCCTTTGAGGCCCTCGCAAGCAAGGCCGGTCTTTGAGGGGGGCTTTTTTCTTGGCCAGCCAGGAAGCAGGAGACACTCATGCCTCCATCGGCTTGTGTGCACATCTCTCCCCCTTCAACCTCTCCGCCCTTTGGGTACCTGCTGGCTCCTCTCTCCCTTCTTTCCTCTCCTTTCAAGGCAGCCTCCTCCCTCCGCCCCCCCCCCACACACACACACACAAGCACAAGCACAAGTACACTGCATACATACAGAGAGGGTGGAACACAGGACCGCGCTGGTGCCTCTAGAGAAAACCCATGCGACTTTTAGACCCCACCGTCCAGAAGACTTGACCGGAGTGAATAAATCAAAAACATCCCCAGCGGTAAAATGGAAATGGGCCCGATCAGGAGGGAGCCCGCTCAAATGCACAGGCAGAAATGGGTCACCGGACGGGGGGGGGGGGGGGGGGGGGCTATCGAAAATGGGACACTTTTCATTGGGACACCCACAAAGTTGGACATGCAATCCTACAGCTTTTCCTGCTTGACGCGACCGCCTGGGGCGCTGCCGGAGGCCCCGGCCTCGGCCAAGGCCAGAGCCGCACGCGACTTGGCGGCTGTCGTCAGCTCCGGGCCGATGGCTTGCGACAGGCTGCTGTGCTTCTGTGTGGCAGCCCGACGCTCCTGCTCGCGGCGCTCCAGCTGACGCGACAGGTCGATGAGATGCAGGGCCTTTTGCCGGAACTGGTCGAAGGCCTGCACCACGGGCGTGGTGGCCGCACGGAACTTGGGCGGGACTGGGGCCAGGAGGGAGCCAGGCAAGGGAGAAAGAATCAGCACTGGAACTCATCCCCGCCCCCAAGGGGCAGGGGGGAGCGAGAAAACCACCGGTCAAACGCACCCTGAACTTCCTCGAGAATCTGCTCGTAACGACGCTGGGACTTGGAGTTGATGGTGTTCGGTGGGCCGAAGCGTGCGCTCTTTAGCGACACGCCAGGGGGAATGCGTGCCTCGCGAGCATCGCGCTTCCGTCCTGCGAGCAAAATGTGTGAGCACATGGTGGCGCTCGAAGACAGCAAGCATCGGGGAGGCGGGGGCAAAAAAGAAAAAAGAAAAAAAGACACGCACCAGTCGCTGAGGGGGTGGCTGTACCCGGGGCCGCTGGATCTGGCGTGACTGCGGGGCCGGGCGTCGACTCGGTCGAGGGAGGAATGCTGGCAGAGCGCCGATGCTTGCGCCCGGGCCCGGTGGCCGCTTCGCCCGGGACCATTGTTTGGCGGCCCGTAGTCGCCCCGGCACCAGGGCCAACGCCAGCACTGGGAGTCGATCGCCCGGGACCGGGCCCCCGCCCAGGCCCGCTAGTGGGTGCCCGCCCGGGGGCCGACTCGGTGCTGAGACTCGCCTGCGAAGCACTGGCAGACAACCCCCCGACATCACCGGACAACGAGTCGCTCGAGGGGCCAGAGAGGAGCGGAGCCGTGCCAGCTGGGCCAGCTTCGGTCGCATCGCCCGTGCGCGGCCCCGGGAAAAGGGGCACGCCCGACTGCTGCCGATATGTCTGTGCGATGGCCAGTTGCTGTGGTCGAAGAATAGAGGTGGGGGAAAACAACGGTGTGTTTGCTGTAAGGCCGCATGATCTGGGGCGGCAAGGAAAGAGGGAGATAGAGAACGAGCGAGCGAGCGAGGGAGAAGACACGCTTCGGCATCGATGTGCAGATGTGTGCCCAGACATGCAAACACATATCGCCGCACCTTCTTGAAGGCCATCGCTGATGCCGCATCCAGGCGTGACAACTGCGAGACCACCTGCTGCCGGTCCCGAACTGCCCGCCGCGACCGCATCTCGATGGCCCCGGCAGCGGCAAGCAACTGGCCCTCCTCGGCCACTTGGGCCGCTGGCCGAGCCAGCAACAGGCCCAGGGTCTGCCGACGGGCCGCATCCAATAATGGGTCGTAGGCCACATACCCGGCCACCTGGGCCTCGGCCGCGTTGATGAGCGCCTCGCGCCGAGCTGCATGCTGCTCAGGCGACTCGTTGGGCTCGGGAGCCAATGCCCCGGCCGCGGCCTCGGCCCGGGCAATCACCAGACGTGACACCACATTGTAGTAGCGCGCCTTGATGTCCTCAAAGCGCCGGGGCCGGATCCCGGCCATATCATCTGGCCACTGGTCGGAGATGATGGCAAAGCGCTGGTCGTATTTGCGAATCAGCTCCAGGAGAAGGTCCGTCTCGCCGCGCGTCCACTCAAGGTCTGGCCAAGAGTCAGAGATCCACAACAAACGGCGCAGCCACCGAAGGGATGGAAAGGGCCGGAAGGCGGGCAAGAGGCCCGAGGGAAGGAACAGTCGCGTACCCTGCAGAAGGTCTTGGTACTCCTCATCGGTGTAGCTCATAACCACCGGCTCCAGGTGGAAGTTTGCCTCGGGGAAGGCTGCCAGAATGCAGGGGGGGGGGGGTGAGAAAGAGGGAGAGAGAGAGAGGGAGGGAGGGAGGGAGAGGGACGCCGAATGCCAGGGAGGGGAAGGAAAAAGGGGGAAGCAGCAGCCCGGAAGGCAAAGGGCAAGGGGATGACGGACAATCTTCGGCACTTGTGGAGGCTGGCATCCACCGCTTGACGCGCAAACGGTCCGATCGACAAGGGTGGGAAAACTCCCGGTGCTCCCTGCGACAGGAGAAAGACAAATGACACGCCCCGGGGGGAGTGGGCAAGGTCAGTGAAGCTGGGAAAGAGGGGCGAGGAGGGAGAACACGCGGAGAGGCCCCCCACCACGACGCACCAGGGCCGGCAACGGCGGCGGTCAGATGGCCGGACCGGCTGCCGAGGGAACACCGGCGGGGCCTGGGAGTTCAGGGACATCTGCATGGAAGGCAGATCCGGAGCCACCGGGCCAACGCTCACGCTGCCAGACGTCGGCTGCGTCGATTGACCGAAGGATAGCCGCTCGCCGGCCGCCGGGGTGATGGCCTGCAATGACTCGCCCGTCAAGCCGGACTGCACAGTAATGAGCTGGCCATTGGACACCACGCCGCGTGCAGCCTGTGCGATGGCTGATCGGGTCTTATTGGCCGCCGCAGCTTCCACGGCGCTTGGCGCGGGGGAGGCCATTGTCGGTTGCCGAGGGGGATTCCGGGAGGGCAAGGCAATGCCGAGGCCAAGCAAACGAAGCGCAGGGGGGGGGAGGGCACTCGGGGTGGGCAAATGCAAAGAAAGGACTCTGGGATGGATAGGGGGACGAAGAAAAACAGGAGGAGTAGGGCACGATAGAGAGCATCCAGATGTAGAGGCGTGGGGGGGGGGGGGGGGAAGAGGAGGTGGCGTGCTTGTCGCCTCGGCGGAACCGGCTCGCCTCCCGGTTTTGAGATGAACGGGGAACCGAAAAGGCGGCGCGAATCGGGCCGATGCGTGGGCAGTTGCACATAACGCGGGAACAAGATCAGGGGACCCTGGCTGGTAATGGACGCGGATCACGCATTCACTTTCGGCACGTGCTGCTCCCTGAAGTGTAGCAGGGTTCTCATGGATCCAGTCTTACGTCAAAGGAGTGAAGCTTTGACGGAAGCTATACCGGAAATCTTACTACTGGTTAGGGACCGCTCGGGCATGAAGGAGGGCG
>NW_009242971.1:575737-577049 GCF_000388065.1 Fonticula alba | reverse complement strand
CCGTTTCCGCTGGCCGCGCCGCCGCCGGCGCCAGCGTCGGACCATGTTCTCCCGGGTCCTGGCCCCGGGGCCCCGGCCACGCGCGGCGCCGGGCCCCCCTGCGGCGGGCGCCATCTCGGCCGGGCCCAGCCCACCCTGCGCGCACAAGGCCCGGGGCCGAGCCGGAGGCCTGCCGCGCGCACAACAGCGGGGCGTTGTCCCCTCCCCGCCCGGCGGTCTCCGCGCCCCCCTCCCCCCCCCCCGGGCCTCCTTCGGCCCGGCCCATATGGGTGGGCTCTGTGGCTGCGGTCCCCGGCTGGTGTCCGCCCCCCCCCCCCCTCGAGGGGGGCGGGAGGGGGGCCGCCAGGAGGCGACGGAGAGCCCGCCAGGAAGGCGCCGGCCGGGCCGATGGGCCGGGACCACCCCCGCTCGGGGTTAGTCACCGCAGCCGCCGGCGCTGCTCCGCCCGCCGCCCGCCCGGGGGGGGGGGGGCCCGGCGTCGCTGCCCCTTCCCCTCTCGGGGTGGAGGGGGTGGGGACATGCCCGGGTGTCCGGGCCACGCGCCGCCCGGGGGGGGCGGGGCGGGGGACGGGGGACGGGGACTGGGAGGAGGGCGAGGCACTATAGCCCGCAATCGGGTCGGTGTGAACCGCATCGCGGGCCTTATTGGGTTGCAGGGGGGAATGGCCGGCCGGGGGATGGGAGCCTTTCGGGGAAGGATAGCCGCCTGTCCGTCATTAGGTGTGTGGTTGGCAGGTGGCCTTTTTTCGCCGGCGCCCACCAACAGGCGGGAAAGACGCATTGCGTATTGTTATGTTTTCACCCTGCCGAACGGGGAAAGGGTCCAGAGAGTGGAGCGAGGAAGAGAGAGAGAGGGGGGGGGAAGGAGGGAGAGAGGCGCGAGGAGGGCAGCTGGCGACAACGTGTATAGGTGAGCTTGCTCCTCAGATTGGGTGCCTAGCTTAGGCCCCGTGCGCGTGTTGTCAACCTGGCGAAGACTGTCAGACCTGACACCTTGGCACACCATGGTCGGCGGCTGAACCCCTGGATCACCACCTGTTCAGAGCATTGGGGCCCCCTTGGAAGGACGATGCCTACTGCCCGGCAGCGGGCGCATGCTGGCTGGCGCTGCTGCACCGGCATCGGTTGTTCGGTGGCCCAGCGTACCAGATGCCGGCACTGCCAGCAGCCTGGCACTTCGGATGGAGGAACTTCTCGAAGGGAGCATGGCAGGCCTGAGTCACCCGAGGACAGTCTCGGGGCCTCCCCTCGACAGGCCTCCGAAGTGGAGAAATACCCCCGGAGGGGCGCGGCCGGGGCGGGAGGCGGGGGG
>NW_009242971.1:572585-575727 GCF_000388065.1 Fonticula alba | reverse complement strand
AGCTGCTAAGGTCTTCGCTCTCAGGAGGCTCCCGCAGGGAGTCCCCCTTTTGACCTTGGGTTGGTCGTGGGGTGGATCTGAGAACCCCGCGCGCACGCGTGTCTCCCTCCTTTCCTGGGCCACCGAACTGGCCCGGTACTCGGCGGCCATCTGGCTGTCGATCTACCCCGCATTCCTCCTGAGGAGGAATGCCATTCAAGCATGCCATAATTCTCCACGGGGCCGTTCACGTGGGGATCTTGTAATTCAACCTGTGACTTGGTTTATAGAGATTGGGGGATACCACTACATGAAGTCCCCATGCTCTTGGCCCGGGTGCGGTCATCTCGGCGAGGTGGGCCGGCCCGGGGCACGCGCGAGCCGAGATCTACCTGGTGGACGACCCCTCCACCCCTCCGATTTTGAGAATGCAGCTCCTAATGAAAGATCTAGTCGAGCCAGCAAGATCCCCCCCGCATCAAGCCCTCCCCCCGCCTCTTTTCCCCTGCCTCTTTCCCTCCGCCTCTTTCTCTCGCACACACACACACATTAGCACGCGCGCACTTGCCTGCCACCCTCCTTGTCTGCTCGGCATGCGTGAGGTTATTACTTTGCAATTTGGCGGCTTCGCCAACCACGTTTCTGCGCACTATTGGAATGGCGTCCTTGCGGACGCGGCCACGCATAAGACCCCGGGATCGCTGCTCCGCCAGCTGGCCAATGGATCTGTGCGTGCAATTGAATGCGCACACCTGCCCCACATCTTGCACACATCCCCTGCAGCTGGCTCGCAATGCAAACGAGCAAGGGCATCGTCGGAGGCGAGCCGCTCTAACATCTACCGGTCTTTCGGACCCAGTATGTCCCTCGTTCGATTGTCGTTGATCGCCGACAGAACTGCCACTTCCTGGCCTCGGCCTCCGAGGGCCTTACCTCGGCAGTGAGCGAGCTGAATGAGCGCGGTCAGCGCGCGGCGAAATTGGCCTCGGCTCCGGCTCCGTCTTTCGCGGACTTTGGCTCGGCTGCCTCCCTCTTCTCCGGCCTTGACCTGGGCTTTTTGACCGGCGGCGCTGGGCTCGTGTCTGCCGCGCCCGAGCGAACCTATCCCGCCTGGGACCATGGTCTGGAAGTGTGTGCCACCGATACCGATGCCGACATCGGCGGCGAGGAGCCCCTGACACACGAGACGGTGGCTGCCGCGCGGAAAGACCCCACGTCCACGCCTGCCTCAATTGTATGTAACCCATGTTTATGCCCGCTTTCCCTTTGTCGTCCCTGCTCCCGATGCCAATCCCCTCCATGTTCCGCTCACACACACACACACACATATATATATATATATGCACACACGCGCGCATACACACATTCCGCAGGCCGACGTCGAGTCCGCTGCCTACGGCTTCTGGCCTCAGTACCTGTCGCAGCCCCTGCATGATAGTACTGCCCGTTTCCTGCTTGGGTCGGCAAATGATGGACTGGTTGATGCCGGCTTCTCCGGTGCACATGCCTGGGATCTGGGCCAGGACGTCTTCCGCGAATTTGTACGCCTCCTCTCGGCCCTTGCTTTCCGCGGCTCGGATCTCCCCATTTGCATGACCTCTAACCAGGGCGCTTGCTCTCCTTCGGGGGGGATGGCGGCGACGATTGTCCCCTCCCAACGAAGCTCCATGAGTCCTTTACGGACGCCCTCCGGCGCGAGGCGGAACTCTGCGACTCGCCGGCCGGCGTTCAGCTTATCTTTGATGTCAACGATGAGGCCCTGAGCTCGGCGGCCTGTGCGGCCATGGAGCAGTCTGTGGCCGATGAACTTGGCCTGCGCGGAATCTTCTCCCTGCCAGTCTGGCAGCAGACCGATGTACTGGTGCGTCACGGTTTCCTGCTCCCTCCTCCTTGGCCACTTGCTCTTCTTCCCTCTCGTCCTCCCCCTTCCTTGCGCTTTCTCTCCTTCTTTCTCCTCAGATTTGCTAACAGAAAAGGAAAAACATTTTCTCCTCCCCCCCCCCTCGTTTCTCCAAAAAAAAAAAGAGCGACGACGCGATTCGGTCTTTCGCCCGCGGGATTTGTGCCAGTGCCGCCTTTGGCGATGGGTACACGATCCCCTTGTGCAGCGGGCCGGCGGCCTCCACGGCCCTCCACTTCCCGGCGGTTCGTTTGCGCTCCCTCTGGCTTCGGGCTTGGCCTTCCTTTGCACCCCCGCCCCCCTCTTCGCCCCCCGATGGACAGCCCCCTGGCCCTATTCCTTGCAATATCTCTAACCCCCTCATGCGCTAATATGTGCACAGAAGAGCCCCTACCATGCGGCCTATCCCTTGGCCTTGGCCCTTGAGCTGCTCAACTCCGTGCACCATCTGGCCGAGGGGGCCAGCCACCGCCCTCCCCTGCCGCCGGTGGATTTGTCCCAGTTTTCCGATGGGCCCGTGCTGGCGGCGCTGCTGGCGCCGGCTGTTCAGCCGGCCACCTGGGCCGACCTCCAGCCGAAGGTGGCGCGAATGGATGCGGCCTCCCGTCGGGGCCGGCGCTTTGTCGTCCATGGCGGCTTCGAGGAATTCCGCGATGATGGGACAGCAACCCCGACGCCGGCCGAGGCGGCCGAGGTGCGGGCCGCCCTGCCTCCGGGGCTGGAGATGATGCTTGCCCGCGGGACGGATGCCCGATTCGAGCGTATCTTCGATGTCCGGGCCCCTGAGCATTCGCCCGGCGGAGCGACCTCGGGCCCGGTCCTTCCGCCATACCGGCCGGCCGATCGGCCGCGCGCGCGGCTCCCCATGTTGACCGCCTTCGCCGGGGCGCCGATCCCTGTGACGGCGCGCGCGCCGCATTGCTTTGCCCCGGGCCCGGCGACCGGGACAGCAGCCCGGTCGCAAGCGGCTCTCCTGCATCTGGTCCAGGATCAACGCTTTGATGGGCGCGATCTGCTTTTGGCCCTGGCCGACCGGGGGCTGGCTCGACGGGCCGGCTTTGCCGGTGAGCGTTCTGATGCTGATGACTGGTGGCTGGAGCAGCTCCATTCGTGGGCATCTCGGTGAATATGTACCAGAATACCATTCCCTGGATCTGTCACTTTTGGCAGCTGCCTGCATACACACCCCTCAATCATGGCCCTTGTCAGCGGCGGCGGCGGCGGCGGCGGTGGTCGCAACCAAGAAGGGATGGCTGGGGGGGG
>NW_009242971.1:570568-571880 GCF_000388065.1 Fonticula alba | reverse complement strand
GGGGGGGGGGCGCGGTAGTCATGAGCGAAAGTACGAGCAGATACCGGGACCATTCGCTGCGGGTGCGGGGACTCCCCTCGGCTGGACTGACGACCCCATACAGAGAGTGATGCAAGAGGCCGAGACGCTTGGGCTGATGACGCGGATGGGGAGCGGCTGGCAGACCGGGGGGTGGCCAACCGGGAGAGCGAGACAGAGGTGGCCACAAGGGACCGAACGTCTTGTGAAACTCCCCCGCCCCTCATTGCCCCACGGCCGGGACACCAGGATCCCTTTTCTATTTCTCATCATCGACCCCTCCCCCCCCTCCCCCCATTCCACCGCTTTCCCAGTCGTCTCCTCAGTCGCTCGTTCCCATACATTCATCGTTTCCTTCCAAGGTATTGCCCATTCATGGCTGGCGCACTGGCCGTCGGGCCGGCCGTCCCACCAGCTCGCCGCCATATCCCCCTGCCCCAAGACCCCTGGTGGGGAGCAAAGAAAAAAAAAAAGACTAACATCCCACTCCCCACAATGAAAAAGGCATCACGCCCTCCCCTCACGTCCCTCGAAAACCAGCAAGTGGCAATCTGCCCAGCCTCGCGCATACCCCCCTCCCACGGTCCTCACTCGGCCCTCCAAGTCGCCGGCCCGACCGCCAATATGACCCCTCCGCCCGAGGGTAATCGCCCCGGCGAGCAGCGGGATGCCCTTCCGCCGGGTGCCGATCCAACGAGCCCTGCTCAGCCCCCAGTGGCCGAGGGCGCCCAGCCGCTTGGTGACGCTCTGCCAGGCATCCTGGACCTGCAGGATGATGGGTCCCTGCCGTCGCTCTCCGGCGGCGGGCCAAACAGCTACAACAACATCAGCGCCAATGACCTGCTCACCGAGGAGGAACTCAATCGTGTGCAGTACAATGGTCTCCAGCGCCATGGGGTGCCATCGCGCACCTCGCCCGTGGCCTTCGATGCTCGCTCGCACCAGGTAGGCCGGTACCAGGGGTACACTGGGGCAACAAACGCCAGCAGCCCCTTCATCCACCCCTCCAACACCCCGTACGGCTACTCGGGCCAACAGCGCCTGCCTTCGGAGGCCGGCATCATCGGCACCGGGGGCAGCATGTACAGCCGCGCGTCGGCCGGGCAGAGCCCAGCCGCGGCCTTCCCCCCCTCGGTGGGTGGCCGGTCGCCCTTCCAGACGCCGGCCTCTCCGCCGGGCATTGCCCCGGCAGCCGTGTCCTATCGTGTGCGTTGCATGGCCCACTTTGGGCCTCCTTGGACCTTTTATTCCCCCCCCCCCCCTCTGCCCTGGTCCGCCCGTAGGTGGGACAGCC
>NW_009242971.1:553073-570528 GCF_000388065.1 Fonticula alba | reverse complement strand
CGCCTCCTGTGCGGCGCCTTCCCCCCCCCCGCGCCTTTTCGCCTTGCCAATTCGGTCGTCAGCCCGCCCGAGCGGAAATGCGCCCCCCCCCCTCCCCGGCACCGCGGGCCATCTGCGAATGAGCACTTGCTAACTGGCGTGCTGAATACCGGCCTGAACCGGGGCGGACCGGGATCCAGAATATCCAATCGCCCGGCACCGACGCCGGCTCCCGGCTGACGGCCATCGCCGCGCCGGCCTCGGGCCACAACTCCCGTGCCGTGGTGCTCATTTGGCGCAACCTCAAGTTCACCCCGGTGGCCAGTGAGTCGCTGCCGACGCGCGTGGCTTCGGCCTTCCGGAAGGTCACCTGCCGGGCGCGGCGGGCCACCGGTCGTGACCGCCAGCCATTGCTCAGCGATGGTCGGGAGAAAACCGGCCCCGGCGTGCGCACCGGCAACCAGTACAATGAGCTCACCTCGATCCAGGGCAGCCCGATGCCGGGGGCCGGGGCCCAGGAGAAGCTCTTCGACCTGGACAGCACTTCGGGCGGCAAGCTGCCGGTGCACGCGGCAAAGCGCACGCCCGCCATGGGCGCCAGTGCGGCCGCATCGGCCGCCGGCAAGTCGGTCGGCCGCGGCTTCGGCCTGAGTGCCAACAACATTGAGACCGACCCGGAGTCCGACATTTCGGAGTCCGGGTCCGACAGCGACCGGTCCGACGTGCCGAGCTTCGGCCCGGGGTTCGACTCGGACGACAGCGACTCCGACCTGGAGCTCGGCGAGGATGGCGAGCTGCTGGATGACGACTGGACGCAATCTGGCGAGGGCCAGCTCGGCCGCGACTTGACCGACACCACGGGCACCAGTGACTCGCGCCGGGTGGCCGGCGCCGGTAAGACCGCCCGCCAGCGGCGCATTCTCCACGGAGTGACCGGTGTGGCTGGCGCTGGCGAAATGATGGCCATCATGGGTAGCTCCGGCGCGGGGAAGGTATGTCGCAGCCCAGTCGCCTGGGAGCACTTCGCGTGGGCCTCCAGCCGCCAAACATTCGGCCAGACTGGCGCCCCAGAGATGGAGTGGAGTGTTGCTGCCTGCTCGCCAGGGTCCTGCCTTCCTGCCGGCCCGACAAAAGACAAGACCTTCTGCTGCCTCCCCTTGCGAGGGGGGAGGAGGCCGGGCTTTCTTCCCTTTTCCTGACCTTCCCACGCTCTGGCTGACAACATCATCCCCTCCTAGACCTCCCTGCTGAACATCCTGGCCGGCCGGACTCGGCGCTTCAATGGCATGGTCATTGTCAATGGCCGCGCCTGCGATGCCGAGAAACTCCAGTCCGTCAGTGCCTACGTCATGCAGGATGACCTGCTGCTCGGGGCCTTTAGCCCGCGCGAGCACATGCTCTTCAGCGCTCGGATGCGCCTCCCGCGCACGGTCACAGCCCAAGAGCGGGTGCGTCAGCCACTTGACCGGGTGACCGCGCCTCGCGTGCCCCCCCCCCCCCTCTCCCACACACACACACACACACCGCCAACACATCCCGGCCTCGATGCACAACTCCCGGGAAGAAGGGAAAAGGGTGGTCTGTGTATTCTAACGGTGCTTGCACCTCGCCTGCCTGCCTGCTTGCTCACTTGCTCGCCATGGGGTCGCTCCTTCTTTGGCCCATCCGCTGGGTGCCATGCGCCGCGTGGCCCTGCAGCTCAAGCGCGTGGAAAGCCTCCTCGAGCTGCTGGCCCTCCAGGCGTGTGCCGATACGCCCGTGGAGAAGGTCAGCGGCGGAGAGCGCAAGCGGACGTGTATCGGCATCGAGCTGGTCACTCGGCCAGGGCTGCTCTTTTTGGATGAGCCAACCAGCGGCCTGGATAGCTTCACCGCTCTGGCCGTGATGCGGGTCATCCGTCGTACGTCTCGGCAAGAGGCGCCACACGCCTGGCCCCTTGGCCCCGGCCTTTGCCCTCTGGCCCCGTTGCCCCTCCTCCGCCCGGGCCCTCTAGCGGCATTCTAACCGGCCCTGCTCGCGAAACAGGCATCAGCTCCGAGGGATGCACCGTCGTGTCGACCATTCACCAGCCGAGCTCGGATCTCTTTTCGCTTTTCGACCGGCTGACCCTGCTTCACAAGGGCCGTGATGTGTATCACGGAAAGGCCGCCACCGCCATCGACTACTTTGCCAAGGTACGAAATGCCGCGACACCCGTCTTGCCGAGGGCATCCCGACAGGCATGCTGACCTATGCGACTTCTCCGTGCCCTTTCTTCCTCGCCTCCCCGCGCCTGTCATGTGGCGGGATCCTTGGAAAATGTGCCTTCCCCGAATGTCCCTCGCTCTCTCTCTCTCTCTCTCTCTCTCGCCGGCGTGGTGATGCTCGGCAACGTGCCCGGCCATAGATCAACTTTCCCTGCCCCAGCTTTACCAATCCGGCAGACCACCTGCTGAACCTCCTTCACCGGCCGGATGATCGGCCCTTGCAGCAGTATAAGCGGGACATTGGTCGAATTGTCAGCAGCTGGCGCACCCAGACCCGCGCCGAGAAGCGCGCCGCCGAGGCCGCCTCCGTTTCCCAGGCCGCCGCCCGTCTGGCTAGCAAGAACCTGGTACGCTCACACACACACACACACACACACACACACACACACACTTCGGCCCATTCGGCCCGGCCAGCCGCCTTCCCTCGGGGGGAGGCATAGCCGTCCCATGTCCTTTCCCCTTCCTCGGCTGCTGCCCCCAACCAGCCATGCCCTCCTGACCGCTTTGGCACTGTCACGCCCACTTCCCTGGCGCTACTTCCAAAGAGCGAGGGCCTTGCTGGTGATGGGATCGCCCTCGGGGCGCTGTCCTCCCCGACGGCCAGCGAGCGCTTCATCTCCCCCTACATGCCGACGTACATGCTTCTGGGGCAGAATGGCACCGAGTCCCCGCTGGCCTCGCGACGCAGCCCGGCCATCGTGCGCCATCGGCGCCTTCCCTGGTACAAGGAGTTCGGCCTGCTCTTCCAGCGTGCCTTCATCATGTACATGCGCAGCCCCGGGTCCATGCAGATTCGCCTCATCCAGTCGATCATCATTGCCCTGGTGTTCGCCACCATCTACTTCGACCTCGGCACCAACATGGGGTCCCTGCAGAATCGCACCGGCTTCCTCTTTGCCCTGGTCACCGGGCTGATTATCAATGGCATCCTGCCGGTGGTGCTCATGTGTGCGTGGAAAGCGGGGGGGAAAGAAGCTACTCCGGCGAGAGAGGGGGGGGGGGGGGCCGGCCGCACCGCCAGCCCACTTGCGGAACCACAACCGACCCACAGTCACTGACACCCGAAGGCCGCCCCCGCATCACCCTGCCGAAATGCCATCGCCCGCATGGACGTGCAGTCCCTCTCGAGCGCGCGGTCTTCCTCCGTGAGCAGATGTCCCGCACATACCGGATCTGGACCTACTTCTCCTCGAAGGTCCTGGCGGATGTGCCCTTCACCCTGGTGTTCTCGTCGATCTTTGGCACTCTGACCTACTGGCTGATTGGGCTGAATGCCACGGACCCGACGCGCTTCCCGCTCTTCCTGCTGATTGTCTTCTGCCTGAGTCTCTCGGCTCAGGCTCTTGGCGTGCTGATTGGCTGTGCCGTGCCGGACCTCATCGGCGCCATTGCCATTGCCCCGGTCTTCCTGCTGCCCCTCATTCTTTTCGGCGGATTCCTCATCAACATCGAGTCCATCCCGGTGTGGTTCTCCTGGTTCCAGCATGTCAGCATCCTGGCCTATGGATTTGAGGCCATGATGATCAACGAGTATCGCGGCCTCAAGTTGGAATGCACGCCGGAGGAGCTAATCCGCCTGCCCCCGCCGTTCAATGTCGAGTGCGTGGCACATGCAATGGCTTTTTTCTTTTCCCCCAGCTCCTTCGAGCGGCCTCCGGGGCGGGGGATTCCCCAAGGACGGCCGGCATCGGCGGGCCATTTCCCAGCAGAGTAGGATCGGATTGTGGAAGGGGTGGCGGAGCGCGGGGGGGGGGGGGGGGGGGCGAAAGAAACTACCTGGCAAGGAGATACTGACCTTTCCGTGGGGCCGGGGGAATAAAACCATCGAACCACCTGCAGAATCTGCCCGATCGAAAGCGGTGACCAGGTCCTCCGGTACTTCGACTTCAATCCGGAACGCCTGTGGCCGGATATCTACTGCCTGGGCGCCCTCATTGTCGGGACGTACCTGCTGGCTCTCGCTGTCCTGGGCATGGCCACGTACCGGCACCTTCGTAAGACCTGAAAACCTTCCCCACGAATCGGCCGGCCTGCCTGTGCGCCAGGCCGGCAATCCAGCGTGCGCAGGCTCACACGCACGGCGGAAGATCATGCCACGGCACGCCTACCCCTTTGAGTGAAAGGGAACACAGGAAAAACGTGAACTTTTGCATGATGCAAAAAGCCGATACTCGGGCGGACGCCTGCCCTTTTCTTTTCATTCCTCCATTCTTATTTTTAGCTTCGTGTTCGCTCTTCTCCGCTCTTTTGCCGGAAAAAAAACCTACCCCCACTCTTGGTCAAATACATAATGCATCACCTAGAGGAAGAGAGAGAAAGGGGCTCGATATTCTTCGCGTCGCGCCCCTGCCCACACAGAGGCCGGGAGGAGGAGCAGGGGGGGGGGGGAATGCATTTTTCAGGACACGCCCAAGGAAACATAGTGAGCAAAACACCCACAAGATCATGCGAAACCATCCCCCGAGGGATCTGGCACATCGGTAGTCCACCACTGGCGAGCGGTTCGCGGGACGGGCTCCTGGTCGGGCGCAGCTGAGCCCTCATCCACGAGCGCCTCGATGTCGGGCGGTGAGGCGTGCCGGGCGCCATATGCGCACGCGTCCGCCAGATTGGCCCGACACGACCCGCACCGGGGGTTGATGGCCCGACACACGGTCTGACCATGACCCACCAGCAGGGCATTGATCACAGGCCAAAGCTCCCTCGGCAGCCATGTCTCAAGAGACTGACGGTCAAAAGAAAGAGGGGAGGGGGAGGGGTCAAATGCATACAGACAGAGGGGGAGAGGGGGAGAGAGAGAGAGAGAGAGAGACAGGTGAGGGAGCGGAAGAGTGGGCGGAGAAATCAGGCATGGGATCGAAGGAAAAGGACACATACCTGGCGGACCTTCTCAGGCTCGCTATGCTGGAAGGAATGCCAACCCAGGCGTCCGGTGATCCGGGCCACATGAACATCAACGCCGATGCCTGATGAGAAGTCGCCCCAGGCAGATTGCATGCAAAGGTGTGCCTGTGTGGCGAGCAGGAGGGGAGCGAATGTTAATTTGAAGAAATGAATGCACGGGCTGCGACCTCGGAAGAGGGAGCAGGACACAGGGCGCACCATCTTGGGGCCAACGCCGGGAAGAGTTTGAAGGGCCTGAGCTGTGGACGGGATATCCCCAGCATAGTCATCCCGCAGAATGCGACATGTTCGGAGGATATACCTGCGCGGCCCGGGGGGGGGGGGGGGGAGTAAGATTGTCAGTCTCTCAGCACGTGGACAGACCTCCGACAGCGGGGAACAGGGGAGGGGGGAGAGAACTCGGCAGAAAGAGGGGGGGCAGGGAGGGAGGGAGGCAGACGCACTCGGCCTTCCGACGGAAGAAGCTCACCGGTTGGATGGCCTTCAACAGACGGTCATGCACATCGGCCTCGGGGCCCGGAGTTGCCTGGGCCTCTGGCTTGATGCCGGTGCTGGTGGGGAAAAAGGGTGACATTTCCTCCGCAGGCAGGCTGCCATCCGGCTCGAGTTTCATCGAAACCGCTGCCTCTGGAAAGGACCTCGGTGAGGGCTGCTCGCCAGCCGGGAAGGTGTGATCGGCCCCGGAGGCCAAAAGGTAGACATCTAGCAAGCCAGTCATGCGCATGTTGTAGATGGCCTGTGCGGTGACCGGGTCCCGGGTTTGCGCACTCAACATCAGGGCGATCAGGTGCTCGAAGCGCTTTTGCTGGAAACAAGACGATGGGAGGGGGGAGGGGGGAGGAGGAGAGGACGGGTAAGGCTAGGGCCGACAAATGCAGGGAGAAAGGGAGACATCAAAACACAGGGAGGAACAACAGCAGACACACCCGCGGCTCGGCCGTGTGATCAGCCAGACGCTCACACCCTACCACGTCGACCGGCGCTCGGGGCAGGGCCACGCGCTGCTCGGCCAGGGCAAGCATGACCCGACGCCAGCGGGCCGGTGGCAGGCGCTGGTGCCACTCTTTGACACTGACACCGGCGATGGCAGTCGCCCCGACAGGCGGGCTGAACACCGCTCCTGGGCTCTCGATGATGGCCGCCCGCCAGTCGCGGCTATCACTGGCCAGGGCAATGTCCCCGGCTCCGGCGCGTAGATCTCCGCCCACGGGGAGCAGCCTCGGCAGGGACTGCGAAGGCCCATTCACATGGCCGCCGGGCTCATCCTTCACCAGCGAAAGGCTGGCATCCTTGGGAGTGGTGCGAAGGCGCTTGGCGGGGCGAGATGGGGCAGCCGGACGAGACGGAGCAGCAAGAAGCTGCTCGGCAGAGGACCGGGCCGTGGGTGTGGTGGCGGCGGCAGCAGCGGCGGCGGCGGCGGCAATCAAACGACCCGACCGGCGCATGGGTGGGATCTCCGGCTCAATATCGTCCGAGTGCGGCATTGCTTGCAGACGAGGCTCAAGCGGGCGCAAAGACTAGGTCGGCGGAATAGGCGAAAGGTTGGGAAATCGGATTACTGTCCCTCCTGGAAGAGGGGCCAGCGGGGGGGCCACTCAGGTACCCTTTTTCCACTTCCCTCGAGCGGAGCCCCGATCAACCGCCCTCCCCGGCACCAGACAAACTGCGGTCTCGCGAGGCATCGGCCATTTTGCCGCGCCCCCTTCCGCCGCTCATCCCCCGCGGGCAAAAATGCGAAGATCGCCCGCCAGGCCGGAGGACCACCACCGGGCGCGAAATGCACGCTGTCGGGGCCAAAATCCTGTGCGGCCTGAGCATGAGACTGGTGGATGTGTATTCCCAAGCAGGATCTTGAGTTGGCAGTTGAAAGACACCGACAGGGCCCGCACGCACGCACGCGCGCGCGCCTTCGGGCAGCAGCACGACGAGGAGGGGGGGGGGGGGAGGAACCGGGAGCCGAAACCAAGGACAGGGGGAAAAACATCGGGGCAGATCTCCCTCTCCCTGTGCCGGGGCCGTGGGCGCGCGACCTTGCGCACATACATATGCCTGGTCCCCGGCGTTGGGGAGAGCGAGTGGTCGTGGGCATATACAAATGCCTCGGAGACCGGTGACGACCAGTGGCGCTCGCATGACCTCTCCCAGCACCGGCACTGGCACCATCGCCGCATGGGAGAAGGGAAAGGCAGAGGACCATTTGCTCACTCGTCGTTTCGGGAGCGCCGACGAACCACCTGGCTCGCGCAGTGGACAGCCCCATACATGGAGGTGATGGCCGAGAAATCCATGCACTGGACCGTCCCCCGGAAGGACCGGTGGCTGGCGATGTTGCGGGCCACCTTCTCGTGCACGGCCAGGATGTTGCCCTTGCCCATGTTCAGGACATTGCACCCGTAGGCGGCCTGCTGCTCCGGAGTCACCTCGATGATCTCGAAGCCGCGCCCCTTGAGGAAGGTGACGAACGGGACATTGGTGGTGGCCGGGTCCAGAGAGTACTTCTTGGTGACCGGGTCCTGGACGTACAGGTCGACCATGCTGTACGTCGGGCGGGCGGGCGGGCGGGCGGGCGGGCGGGCGGGCGGGCGAGCGGGCGGGCAGCCAGGCAGGCACAGCCAGGCAAATCAAGGGGATGCGGTCGGGCAAAGAGAGGTAAGAAACAGCCCGCATGACATGCCACAGGGGAAGGGAACGCACCGCGGGATGGGAGAGTCCTCAATGGCAATGTCCGACCGCAGGAGGACCAGCTTGTCATCGAGGATGTTGAAGACACAATCCAGGTGCATGCGGTCCTGCGACCGGTCGATGTCATCCCGGACCACGGCCAGCGAGGAAACACCGAGCAGATCATTGTCCATCAGGTAGTTGATGGCCTGGATGTTGGACCGGAGACCGATGCCAACCAGGGCCAGATCCGGGCCGGCCATGAAGAAGTCACCGCCCTCAAGGCGCCCCTCATCGGGAATGCGCCCGACAATGGGGATACCCAGCTTCTGGAAGCAGAACTCCATGATTTCGATCTCCTTCTGACGCTGCTCGGAAGACAGCCGGGCCAGGACCACACCGCGCTGGGTGACGATCTGCTGGTCGCGCGTGAACACCAGGTTCGTCAGCGGCTGCAGCGAGAAGGAAGCCAGGACATTGGTATCGCGACCGGAGGCCATCACGCTGACCAGCGGCTGGGTCATCACAATGTCCACCAGCTGGAAGTCCGACATGGCCTCGATGACCGTCCGCTTGTACTCATCCGACACGTAGTAGTCGATGGTCTTGCCGTCGCACTGCGACGTGCCGCGGTCGTAACGAGGGACCGCCTCAATGGACACCGAGGGGGTTTGCACACAGGCGATGTCCGTCCCGTCGGATGCCAGCAGAACCGGGCTCTGCTCCACCTTGCGGTACACCAGCGACCGGAGGGCCAGCTCCTCGAGCATGATGCGCGCATTGACCGACACGTCGGTGTCCATCATCAGAATGTCACGGACATCGAAAACCTTGATGTCTGTCCCAACCAGGCCGAGGGGAGGTTGGACGAGATGCGGGACCGGGAGAAGTAGAAGAATGGAGGGAAGGCCGGGGGGAGGTTGGATGAGGGGTGGGGTGTGGGGAGGAGAAGGACGAATGAGAAGACGGTAAAGCGCACGATCTGCTTGCCAACACCAGGCTCGCTGATGATCACCAGCTCGGCGATGTCATTCTCGTGCACCTGGATGGCATCGATGCGAGTCTTGGGGTTGTGAGACTGGAGGTGGGCGATGTTGGACATGGCGGACAATCACCCGGGCGAGGGGGGCAGAGGGAGAGAGGGGAGGCAGCGGCAAAGAAAGCCGGCGGGGAGAGGGGGGGAGGGAGGGGGGGCGCGGGGGGGGGGGGGGGGGGGGGGGCCGGGGGGGGGGGGGGGGGGGGGGGGGGGAAGAAATTGGCCCACCCACTGATGCGCGAGCCCAGGCGCGGGGGAGGGTGCATATGTCGTTTGTTGTGCACCTCCGGGAGCCGGGGCAAGGCCCGCGCGTTCGTTGTTGGACCACGCTTGATCGGGGGACTGGCCCCCGCACCTTTTCGCCCCCCGATGGTGATGACATGACAAGCCATTCCTCCTCCGTGTCTACTTTGCATTGGGGGATGTGGTCGTCCGATCCGATTGCCCCGGGAGCGACGGCGCCCGGGAGGAGGGCGCACACCCAGGCCAGTCGGGGTCTGTGTCTGTTGGCTGGAGAAATTACCAGCGAGGCAAGCAGCACCCCTGCCGGGGAGAGAGACGGGGGGGGGGGGGCCGGGGGGAGAACAAGCGTGCCACACTCCCGCTGCCAGTGCCCGGGGTGGCCAACATCGCCTGAGGCAGGGGGGCAGCCCCAAATTGCCACCCGAACCCTCGGGTGGTCGAGATCGTCTACCAAAGGTGGCCCGGTCCTTGCCACTGGCCCCCCCCCCCCCCGGCCCTTCTCCCCGGCCGGGTGTGGTGTTTGAAGACCGCGTGCTCCTGGCGGATTGACGCGCCCGACCCGGCCTTGTCCCGAGCCCCCGGCTGCCGGCGGCGCCGCCGCAACAACAGGGCGCACAATACGTCAGAATAAAATGCGCCTCCACTGGCCAGGGGCAGGAGGTGGGGGCAAGTGCCACTGCCACTTTCACTGAAGAAGAGGCCCAGGCGTGGGCTCCAAGCCGGCCGCGGCCAGCCCCCCGCCCAGCAACCAGCCCCCGCAAATGGAAGATCGATCGACGCTCGGACCACCGAGCCAACAGTGGGCATGCCAACGGATACGACACGCCATCAAATCGGATTGTCTGGCGCCCAGCACGGACAGAGGGGCGCCGGGGCGGCGGAGTCCCGGAGCGCACCGCGCAAGGGGGGGAGGCCCACACGGCTGTCGTGGATTACTCTCCTTCACAGGGTGGGTATAAGCCACATACACACACACACACACACACACACCGAGAAGGGGAAAGGTCTATTTTTCTGCAGAGCAAGTCAGTGGAGGGGGAGGGGAAGGAGGTGGAGAAGGTGTGTGCTACTCCCGGCGGTGTCTCCGGCGTCGGGGCCGCGAGGAATCCGGGCTCCGGCTACGACCACGGCCTCGATCGTGACAATGGCGACGATCGCGCGAGCGGCTCCGGCTGCGCGACCGCCGCCGGCCGCCCCGGCGCTCTCGCGCTGGCCTTTGCTCCTGCGTGTCGGAATCCGAACCACTGGTCGAGTGGCTGCCCATTGGGGACTCGGCGAGGGCCGATGGGTCGCGGAGGGGACGTCCTCCCGAGGGGACACCTTCAGCTAAAGGCAGGAGGCTGGCTCGGAGCCGACGCCGGGCAGCATCCAGCGTGGCTGTGGACCAGGCTCGAGAGACTGGCCGGCGAGCAGCCCCGGGCGCCGGGTTTCCATGCGTTGTCGGCACAGTTTGGCGCTTGCCGGCAGGCTGGTCATGCTCATCTTCATGTGGAGTGTCCGCATCTGATCCCTCATCCGAGGAAGAGGAGGAGGCCGCCGCAAATGCCTGGTCCAAAAGCCGAGTTCCGGATTGGCCACGGCCGCGGATGGCAACAGCACCGGAGGCAATCCCCGGCCCGGACAGTGCCGCGGAGAAGCCCTCGGGCAAACCGACATCGTCGACCGGCAGGCCACCGGACCTCGCATCGAAGATGCTGTTGCTTTGGCCCATTTCGGCCAGGGCGCGCGAGAGGCGTGCCCGTTGATCGGCCGGTAGGATGCCATTCCGGGGAAGGGGGCGTGCTGTCGGGCTGGGCCGGGCGGCGGGAGGCTCAGGCGCTGGTGGGGGCAGCCCGGCCACATTTTGGCGAGTCCCGGTGGCCTCGCCCACCAGGGCTGCCACAAGGCGCCGGTCCAGGCGTCGACGAATTGGCTCGGGGCCAGAATGCCCGGACACGGAATAGCGCGAGGTGGCCATGCTTACCGACCGGGCAGATGGCCTCATGAGCATGCCCTCGTCACCCACATCGGCATCAACGGCCAGGAGCTGGTCCAGCTCAGCACTGGAAAGGTCCCCAGGGGTACGACCTGCAGCGCGCCGACCGCTCATGCTGACTAGGCCGATGGGGGGGGGAGCGGGGGGGGGGCGAGGGGGATGGTGTTTCTCCACGCGCCGGTGCACCTGGAGAGAGAGGGGGGGGGAAGGCGACGCGAGGGGCGAGAGAATGGTGGGCGGAGCGGGCGGCAAGCGGGAACTATGAAACGGCCAGGAAATCTGCACACTCTCGGGGCGGGGCGCCGAAGAAATGGACCGGCGAGGCTCGATTGGGATCGGCGCCGGTCCTGGCTGGATGATCATCTGTCACGACATTTCATGCTGGAATTTGAGCCCGGCGATGGTCATGTGCCTGTTGAAGCGACCGGGCGCCGCAACCGGCCGCGCCGGTGCATCCGCCTGAGGCCCGACGGAGGGAGAGGTGCACAGGAACAGCCACAACAGAGTCGAGCTTCTCGGCTCGGGAAACCGCCACCACCAGCCCACTTTTGGACGAGCCGGCAAGAGACGGGCGAGGGGAATCCAGGGCGAGGGGAAGAATAGAATCGCTGCCACATGCGCGGTAGCAGTGGAACGGCCACTATCTCCGAGAATATGTCCCTCGACCATTCTCGGTGTAGGCCGCGGGTAGAAGACCCTTGGACAAGGCGCCTGGTCTCCAGTGCGACATCCAGACCCGGTCGGGCCGGCCCACCGCGGCTACCGCGGAGTTGTGGACATTTTTCCGCGGTCCCAGCGGGATGCATCCCTCGCTCCGGCAATGGAAGGCCGTTCGAACGCGGGCCAAATCTGCTAATACCCCGAACAGCTGATGGCTGCTGTGCGGACATTTTCCCTGTATCATGCGTCTTCCTGGTGTCTCGTGTTACGCCCATGTCCCCGAATGACATTCTACGAAGACTCCTTTCCCCGTTCTCAGTCCATGTGCCAGTTCAGTGCAGCCTACTTGAGCCGCTTGGTGGCCCCCAGCGTCTCGTCCCTCCCCCTCCGTGGGTCCCCTCTCCAAAATGCCCGGAGCCACTGAGGGGGGGGGGGGGGGTCCGACAAGCGGAACGAATGCGCATGCATTTGCACGCCTTCGCACATCCACACATGCCAGGCCCGTAGAATGCCGAGCGGGGGGTCGGCGGTCCACCTCTTTCGGAGTTCCCCCCGTCGGTGGCCGATTGCCGGTCTGATCGCGCGGGGCCTCCATTCTCGACGCCTCACTAAACAAAGGACCCCGGCCCGGGCCCACTACGGCCTTGGCCGCTGTGGAGGCAACTTAGTTCAGGAACACTCTCCCTCTCCTTCCCTCCTCTCCCCCCCCCCCCCCCCTTCCCCCGCCCCGCCCCTGAAGAAGTCAGTTCACCTATCTCCTCTTTCCTTGGGTGGTCCTGGCAATTGACACCCATCGTTCTCTGCTCTACTTTCGCGCAATCCAAAGGGAGACGTGATGCTTCGCCTGTCCACCCTCGCCGCCTCCCTGAGCTCGAGGCTTGTGCTCTCGGCGCGGCCGGCCGCCGTGGCCGCCGCCCCGGCTGTCATGAGCCACCTCTCGGCCGCCACCCAGCCGGCCCCCGGGGCCGCCCCGGTTGCCCACTACTCCTCCCGTGGTAAGATGACCGATGAGGCTCTCTTCCAGATCGGTGTCAAGGTGTCCCCCTTCCTCACCTCGGAGGGCATCTCCTCGGACATCATCCGTGCCCAGGCCAAGGTTGCCACCACCCAGGTCCGTTTCTCCTCCCGCCTGGCTCTCCCCCCTGGCCACCCTGCGCCATCACGCCATCCGCGCCCGCCCCCCGTCCCCCCCCCCCCCTCCCTTGGCTAACATTCCCACAGAACAAGTGGGAGAAGGGGCTCGTCCGCACCGGCACCCTCGCTGTCAAGCTCGGCATGACCAGTCTCTATGATGAGCATGGCACCCAGCATGGCGCCACGGTTCTCCACATGAACGAGGTCCAGGTCCTTGAGCACAAGACCATGGAGAAGCACGGCTATACTGCCCTCAAGGTGGGCGCCGTCAACAAGCGTGGTACCCGCTGGAACAAGGCACGCCGCGGCCAATTCGACGCCATCGGCATTTCCCGCAAGCATGTCACCGGGGAGTTCCGCTGCTCCCCGGAGGCGCTGCTGCCTGTCGGTGCGATCCCCCCTCCGCGCTCACACATCCGCATGTCAGGACGGGGAAAGAGGGGGGGGGGCCATTAGGAGGGGAGAGCCAACCAACTAACATGATGCAATACCTCGATCTGTGGTCTGCTCTTCCGGCATGCTCCCTCCCCGGCCAAGGCCACGTCCTGGAGGCCACCCACTTCTACCCCGGTCAGTACATCGACGTGACCTCGGTCAGGTACGCTCCCCGCCTGGCTTTGGGCCACCACTTTCGGTTGGAAGCACAGTGCCTGACCTTCACACACGTATGTGCCCTCTTTTTTTTTCTCGCCGCTCCCCTGCGCCTCTCTGCCTCTCCCTCGTGCCCTCCCTCCCCCTTGCGCCCATTAGCGTTGGTAAGGGCTTCCAGGGCCCGATGAAGCGCTGGAACTTCGGCGGCAACCCCGCCACCCACGGTGTGTCCAAGTCCCATCGTAGCCATGGTGGTACCGGTGCTTGCCAGGACCCGGGCCGCATTTTCAAGAACAAGAAGATGGCCGGTCGTATGGGTGGCAAGCGCGTCACCGCCATCAACCTCCAGGTCCTCAAGGTGGACACCGTCCTCAACCTGCTGTATGTCAAGGGCGCGGTCCCGGGCTCCACTGCCACCTACGTGCGCGTGCGCGACGCCGCCAAGAAGGCGCACCTGATTGCCCCGGCTTTCCCTACCTTCCAGACTGAGGCCGTCCTCAAGGAGGCTGGCATTGAGGAGCTCCCCCGCGAGCTGCTGATCCCCAAGGTGGGCATCGACCCCAACGAGTACCTGTGAGTGCATGCGCGTCCCCTGTCGCCCCTACTGTCCTCCGCCATGCCCCCCTCCCCCCGCCCTCCCCCCCATGTCCATATGTCTGTGGGGGAAGGGGAGGGGGGGGGGGGGGCTGGTTGGTGTGTCATCTCTGTGCCCTCCCTCCCCTCCGTCCTTGTCCCCCTCCCCCCTTCCCGTTCATATACCTCCCCGCCTCCCCTTCCCCAAGGCTGGACTTTGGCCTTTGGCATGTAGTACATCCTCCACAATAGATCTGAATAGTTTCCCCCCCCCCCCCCCTCCCCTCGAGAAACAACCTCCCTTTCTTCTCCTCCATCTGGCCTCTTTCCGGTCCAGATGCGAGAATATGGCCGAAAGGATGCAGGGTCGCGTAGCCGGCCGTGCCTGACCCGGCCAGGGCCGGGAGACATGTGAGCACACACACGTGACTGACCCAAAAAACAACGTCGTCGGGGCCCTCCCCCGGTCGGAACATCGAAAGTTTCGAGAGGAGTGGCCTTTTTTTATTGGCCGGATGTTTCCGGGGGGAGGTCCCTTTTGTGGCTCGGCTCCCGATGCCGGCTTTTCGTTGGGAGCCTACGGCTCTGCCCCGTGCGGACAGTTCCTTGTGAGTTGGCCTCGCCCCGCTCTCTTGAGGCCAAACTTGGATCCGCCGTTCCGCGACAGGCCAGCCAGGGTCTCCGCCCCTTGATGCCTCCTGTTCCCCCCCCCCCCCCTTCCTTTATGCGAGGTTTCTCGGCCTATCCGCCCGGGCGGCCTGGCTCACTAACCCACACCCCCGGTCGTGTTGCCCCCCCCCCCCCCACGCGGACGTCCCGGACCGGCGGGCCGGGGGTCCGCGCGCCCCGAGGTTTGCCCCGGTTGCCCCGGGGCAGGGCGTGTGGATCCGGGCTCTGCCGCTGTCTGTGTGTACGTGTGTGCATGGTGTGGGTGCTGGTGGCAGAGTGTGCGCGCGCGGGGGCGGGAGGCCGGGGGGGGGGCCGGGCGCGGGCGCGGCAGCCGGACCGCGGATTGCATCTCAAGTGCGACCGCCGAGTCGCCGCATCCCGGTGCCGCGTTCTCACCGTTTGTTGACTTGTTTTTATATACTCTGTCGACTTAACGTTCGCAGTGCGTGTCTGGCCCTACCTTTGCTCCCCCCCCTGTTTTCCAGTCGGATGCCGCTGTTGTCATTTCGCATCCGACCGTATCCCTCTCCTTCCGCTCCCTCTAACATGGCTCTCTCGCTCTCCTCTCCTCCCCCCTCTCCCCTCCTCCCCCCCCTCCGCGCGCCGCGCAAGCAGAAAATGGTCAAGCAGAACACCACCAAGACCCTCGACGAGGTTGTCACCCGCGACTACACTGTCAACCTGCACAAGGCCATCCACGGCAAGAGCTTCAAGAAGCGCGCCCCCACCGCCATCAAGCACATCCGCAAGTTCGCCACCATGCACATGGGTACCACCGATGTCCGCATCGACCTGTCCCTGAACAACGCCGTCTGGAACAACGGTATCCGCAACGTCCCCAAGCGCATGCGCATCCGCCTTGCCCGCCTCCGCAACGACGATGCCAACGCCACCGAGAAGCTGTACACCGTTGCCTCTTTCGTCCCCGTCCCCGGCAACCTGACCAAGTCCAACCGCGGTGCTCGTGCGTGCTTCTTCCTCTCCGCCCTTTTCCCCGCTCGTCCTTTGCCGGGCTTCCTCTCGTCTTCCCCGCTGACCCCCTCTCGTCTTCCCTCGCCCCTCGTGCGCGCGCGCGCGCGTCCTGCATACCACCTTTCAACTACCCCACCCCACAGAGGCTCAGACCTCCGTCGTCAGCAACGAGTAAGAGTGCCTCGTGTACTCGGCCTCCTCTTGTGTGATGTGTGTGCATGGTCTGCCATGCGTCTGCGTCTGCAAGTTTTGCTCCCACATGTAGTTGATACACTATGGTACTTGACTTCGCGTCAGGTATCGGTTGCAGTTCACCAGTGTTCAATTTGCGGGTGCCAAGTTTTTCTGTGTGCGCTCCACACCACACCTCTCCCCCCCACACACCCGCGCAGCCATTGTCGCCCAACCGCACGCACACATGCGCACCCGAGACCACCGCCCCTCTCTCCCTCCGCCGCGTGGAGTCGTGAACGGCCGAATGTGTCCTCCCTCGCTTTCCCTCTTCACCATAGGCCCCCTTCTCTTCCCGTCTCTCTCTCTCTCTGTGTGTATCGGTCCCCGCCTCCTCGTGTACTCCGCCGGCGTGAGTGCGTGCCAATCCCATGTGCACGCACACACACATACGCGCGCGTGTCGTACTGCCGCTCTCTTTCCTCGCCAGCGCGTGCACTTCGCTCTCTCTCCCCCTCCTCTTTCGGGGTGTGAGAGGAGAGTCGTTGCATGCGTTCGCCTGTGGAGAGGGCGGTGTGGCGGGCGGCGGGACTGAGACAGCAGGGGGAGGGAGATGGGATGAAGGGGGGACATCCACGCCTGTGGGGGAAGGAGACTCGAGGGGCGACCATCTTGCAGCATTGTGTGTGTGTATGGTTGTGTGTCGTCATGGCATTCGCAACGTGGTGGCGGTGTGTGTTGTGTGTGAGCATGGGGTGGATATCTGTCAGATTGCTTGGGGAGGGCAGGAGGCAACCGGGGGAGGTGCTGTTTGAGAGAGAGAAGGCAGGATGTGGCCTGTTTCGGCTTTTTGCAGCCGACTTTCCCTGCGTGGATGGCAGCAGGCCCACGGGCAGGGGGGGCGCGGGGTCTGGCTTTGGGCCGCCCCTTCTGACTCTGGCGTCCACGCGCGTGCCGCGTCCCGGCCGCACGATGCGCAGCGGGGAGAAGCCGGGAAGAGGAAGATCAAGGCCAACTCGCCACAGAGGCGGCTCCTCGGTTCTTAACTCAATTACTTAATTGAATAACACAACGTGATCACCCGACAACACAAGACCAGCGCTGTGCTTCCTCCGGCGGCTTCTCCTCGCATGTGTCTTCCTGGGTTGTGTTTACTCCTCCGTTGCGCGAAAAGCAGCCCCCCCCCCTTACCCGGGATACCCTGCCTCCTGATGGCAGCGCTGTTTCTCCCAACCCGGCGGTGGCCAGGCGACTGCACGCAATCTGCCTGTGCTTGGGCGGAGAAAGGGGTGCGCCTTCGGCCTCACAATCACACGCCGTCCCCCTCTCGGGGGCACCAGCAGCAGCGGTGCTGTCCTTGAGATGGCATCCTTGCCCCAGTGCCCTCTCCGAGAGGGGTGTCGGGGCGACACCTCCTCTTCGGGTAGTTGGCTGGGTGCGAAAGTATGCCCCGAGCCAGCCCCCTCCTCCCCGGAGCAGGTGACAGAATTCACTGCAGGAGACAAGGATTGAATATTATTGAGTTTGTGTGTTTTCATCGGGTTTTCTGTGGGGTCACACACGCGGGATAGAAAGAAGTGGTGCGTGAAGAGGGGGGGGGGGGGGACAGTGCGCAAAAAAAAAACCGCGCATGTATCCGGC
>NW_009242971.1:547749-553063 GCF_000388065.1 Fonticula alba | reverse complement strand
GGGACAGTGCGCAAAAAAAAAACCGCGCATGTATCCGGCTCCTTCTCTCCGGCCTGGTCCCCACGCACACAGCGCACACCTGCAGCGTAGATGGCCCGCTGCTGGCCGGCGCGTGTTGGTGGGGGATCGCGAGAGGGACAGGCGCCAAGAGGGAGAGAGGAGGGGGGGGGGGGAGGCAAGGAAGCAATGCTGGAGGAGGGGAGCAGGGAGGGGGAGAATGCACTTGTATGCATACCCATCACCGATCTGTGTAGGGGATATGGACTACGTGCGTGCGTGCGATGGCAAGCGCGAGAGGGCATATGGGGCAGAGAGGAGGGAGGAGCAGATGCGCAGGGGCAGGGTGGCGCATGCACATTTGTGGCCCTGCCTTCGCCCGGTCCTCTGTGCCGGCCTTCTGCATGGGATGCACCGCAGCAGCGGGGGGAGGAAGAAAGCGACGACCCAAAGCAGGTCACATGAAGGGCAGCTATTGCGCATTACTCTGTCGAGGGCATTGATGATTGAATTCCGGGGGGAGAGGGGAATACCAGATGTTGGGTCAACACAGGGCATGTGTGTGTGTGTGTGGGGGGGGGGAGCAAGGGAAAGAGTACAACCGGGCAAAGGACAGAAGATGGGAGGTGATAGAGGGCGCACGCTTGACATTCTGGTTGAGCCAGGTGAGCCCCTCCGCCAGACCGGTGCCCTGGATGGCGCAGCTCGGCTGGACATACCACTGGCGATCGGTGAGCTTCTGAAGACCAAGGCGCTCGGTGATCATGGCCGGGGTGGCGGCACCCTCGATGTCCTGCTTGTTGGCGAAGACGAGCAGCACGGCATCGCGCATCTCCTTGTCACCGAGAATGCGGTGGAGCTCGGTGCGCGCCTCCTCAAGACGCTCGGAGTCAGCCGAATCGATCACGAACACCAGGCCCTGGGTGCCGGCGTAGTAGTGGCGCCAGAGCGGGCGGATCTTGTCCTGACCACCAACGTCCTGGCGAAGTGCGCGTGTGTTGGTCCCGGGAGTGGGGGGTTAGCGGGGGAGGATGACCGGAGGCGGGATGCAGTCCACGGAGAGGGGGAGAGGGAGAGAGAGAAGGCGTACCCAGACATTAAAGCGGACGTTCTTAAAGGTGACAGTCTCGACGTTGAAGCCGACAGTGGGAATCGTCTGTACCGACTCACCAAGCTTCAGCTTGTAAAGGATGGCTTTTGGGAGTGGCGCACCGTTGGAGGGAGGAGGGTAAGCACGGGCGGAGGACACGCATCGGTGGCGGAGCAGCGGCATGCAGGTAAGCGGCTGGGCACGTACAGGTCTTGCCGGCGGCATCGAGGCCCAGCATCAGGATGCGGAGCTCCTTGTTGCCGAACATCTTGGCCAGCGCGCGGCTCATGCCACTTCCCATGGTGGCTGGTAGTAAAAAGAGACGTCGCGGGGTCGGGGCGACGACAGGGGGAGGTAATCCAATGCAAGGGGGGGGGGCAGGTGGATATTCCTGAAGGAGGAGGAGAGGCAAGCGAAGGCAGGTGGTCTCTCAGGGCGATCCTACACGCGCGGAGATTACCGATTGGAGAGGGAGGGGGGAGGAAGAGGCGAGCGGAGAGCGCGCGGGCGAAGGGGCGAGGAAAGGAGGGGGGGGGGTGTGTGCAGGGAGGAATATGACTGCGGATGGGGTCGCCAGCGGACGGGCAAATGCCGGGGCAAAAATCTGCCAAAGCCGATGGGCGAAAGCGGGGCAACAGGCGGGTCCCGCGGACCGGGCCCTTGCATTTCCCCTCGGGGAGGAGGCAAAGAGCCTTCCGATGCGCGTGCATACTGACTAACACGCACGCACCCGCGCCGGGAGGCCCATATTTGCCCAAAGGGAAAAAGAAGCCCAACCACGGAGCTCCGACACGCCGAGTCGGTCGGCCTACACGCACGAGGCACTGTCTCCCCAAAATCCCTTTCCCACCGGCTCCCCTCGCGGGCTCGCTGTGAGACTGCGCCCAAAACCGCAGGCTCTCTCTCCCAGGGAGGGGGGGGGGGGGGGGCGCCGGGTGCCGGGGGCGGGGGGAATGGTCGTCAATCTGGGTCTCATTTACCTTCGGTCGCCTGGCTCAGGCGAGCCCCGGCGCCTCTCTGTGGGAGAGCTGCATTTCCTCCCAGGTGTGAGGGCTGGCCAAAGAACCATGGCGTCGCCCTGGGTTTCCCTCGCCTGTCGCCCGGGCCGGGTGCTTCTCACCAATGCAAGGTGTGCCCTGGTTGGGGAGAAAAAAAGCCTAGGGTGCCCCTCGCCCCCCCGACCTGGTCCGGCGCCCTGGTTGATCAACCCCCTCGCCCCCCCCCCCCCGCTCCGCCCCCCGTCCCCCGGGCGCGCCAGAAACGCATGGGGTCCGCCGCAAGTCGGTGTCTCCTCCTTTACGTCTGGAGGAATGAAACCACACCACCACGGGCCGAGCCACGCCGCGGGCTGGGAGCCAGCCGGCGGGGGCCCCTCCCCCCTCTGGAGTCGAAAGCCACCTGGCCGGTCCCTAATTTCGAGCCCAACGGGGGGGCGGGGGGGGGGGGCGTCCTGGCGCCTCCCCCAAGGGTCGTCGACGAACGAAGCCCATTGCCTCGGCCGAGGGCGCATCCATTTCTCCAAGGAGCGATGGCGTGACCAGGCCTCCGTCGGAAAAACCAGAGCTCCACACCGGGCCGAGGGCAGCGGTAAACAATAACAATAGGCCGGGTGCAGGACGCTGCGCGCGTGTGCGCGTCCCCCCCCCCTCCGGGTGCTTGGAGGCTGTACCTGCGGGTTGGGTGCCGTGGAGCCTCTCTTCTGCTTCTTCTTTTTCGTCGGGTCTGTCTAGTGCTTCAACCTGCGACCGCCGAACGCGACCCCCATGCTGCCCGGCCTCAAGGGGGCGGGCCTTCGCCCTCCCCCTCCCGCCCCTCAAAGATGTGTGGCCCAACCGCGGGGATTCTCGACCAACGCATCGGTCCCTGCAGAGGCTCTGCGCGCCTCTTTCGGTTTCGTGCCCGTGCTCTCCTTCCCTCGACCACCTTTTCCCCCGGCCCCAGCTCGCGGGTGCCGGTCCATTTCCCGCAGCGCTGAGCACATTCCTCCACGGCCACGGCCTGCTCGCGGCCATTTTTTGTCCCACCCCTTTCGTCATCGAAACTGCGGCCCCCCAACGCGAGCATGAGGCCGGCCCCGGCGGCCCGCGGCTACTTGGGCATGCCCACGAACATCGGACCCCGGCGCCTCGAGGGCCGGCTTCAGGAGGGGGAGGAGGAGGAGGAGGAATGCGCAGAGCCCCGCCGGGGCGCACGGTGACAATGCACCTGCAGATGGCCTTCGCCGCCGGCCTTGTCGCTGCCCTGTCCGCCCTCCGCGCCGCCAGGCCTCGGAGTTTCATCCCCCTCCCCCCCCCCCCGGGGTGCGCTCCCGGCCCCGGGGGCGGCCCGAGACGGAGGAGCAAAGGATCGCATGGGCCATGATTGCGGGCGGCCGCCCCGGAGTGAGGCCACCTCCCCCTCCCCCCGGAGAGGTCGGGCTCACTCGGTGGAATGTGCGCTCTCGGCCCTACAGAGCCCTCCAGTGAGGTTACCCGAAAGGGGGCACACTCAGAGAGGAGGCAGCAACCCACGTCCCACCGGATACCTGGCGCTTTTTTGCGCCGGGGGCAGCTTTTGCGTGCTCCAACGGGAGGGGGGGGGGGGAAGATCCCAAGCTGGGCCTCCCCCGCGCCTTTTTACGCAAAGGCGCCAAGTTACAGCGCCCTCGGTCCGGAGGCCCCGCCAGTGGGCATATCGCCGCCCCGCGCTCCGGGGCGAGGCTCGCATCCTCCCAGCCGGCGCATGTAACGGTCGTCCGGGACCCGCTCGCTGACAGGGCGGGACCCGTCCCCCCCGCCCCCCCCGGCCCCCCTCCCCTGTGAATGCAGATGTCCCACCGGGGAAAGGACTCGGGGCGCGGAGGGAGGCAAGGGCGACACGTAATGCAACCTCACCCTACTCCGGCTCCCCGATTGTCCCAGCGGCCTTTCCGGGAACATCCCACCACTCGGCCGCGGGTCCGGGACATTCGCCCGACACCCTCGGCCTAGTTCCTGGCGCTGGCGGAGCACCAAACTTCCCGCGCGGAAATGATGCCGGGGGTGTGTACTTTGGCCCTATGTCTCTCTCTCTCTCGCTCTCTCTGGGTATGCCCCTCTCTGGCCTCTGCAGCTCTGCCGCCCCCCTCCCCCCGCTCCGCCCCTGGCGCCAGGGGAACCCAGGAACCCCGCCTTCCCCAAGGAAAACTGGCCGCGGGCCAACCCGGAGCGCCTCAGATACCCGCCTGATCTCCGTGAAGGCGTGATACCCCGCGCTCGGATAGCATGGAACGCCGTTTCGGGGGGACGACATCAGATCCATCGCAGCCCACGATCCGGTTCCCCGCCTGTGCCAGACTCGCGGGCTCCCCCCCCCCCCCCGCGCCCCCGCGTCCCAGTCGGAGGGACGACAAGCGCCAGGCCATGCGATTGGCCTCGCCCGGGGGTAGGGTCGGCAACGAGTGAAGCGGGCCCCGACACGCCTGCTCTAGCCAGGCCCCATTGTTAGCGGTCCGGAAGCGATTATACCGCACTTTCCGGCGCCCACGGTCCTGGGGGACACGCTCGGGGATGCGCCCCGGATGTCCGACACCCACCCGGCGCGGTGCAGCGTGTGGACCTCACCCCGAGCCATCTGGCGCTGTGAAACCCCTTTTGCCCTCCTGATGAGGCGCCACATTCGGCGCCCACACGCCCAGCAGCATCGCGCCAGAGATCCTCCCTCCCCTCTCGCACCCCCGCCCTCTCCGCCCCGCCTCCCCCCCTTCTTCCCTAGACCTCCTTCCCCCCTCGCCTAGGAGAGAGAGAGAGACACCCCCGCCGTCTCCCGCGCCGGTCGCCCCTACCCCGCCTTCTTTTTTTTTTTTCTCGTCCCGCGTCCCCTCCCTCGAGAGCGCTCGCCAGCCACCCGATCCAAGATGGGCCTTCGCATTCGCCTCATCCGCCGCGGCGTCATCCACCGGCCGACCTATCGCATTGTCTGCGCCAACCGCCACTCGCGCCTGAGCAGCAAGTACCTTGAAGTGATTGGTCACTATTCGCCCGTCCCCAACAAGGGTGCGCTTTGTCATTGGCCGGCCCCTCCCACGCGGCGATTGCCCCCGGAGACTGACCCTCCCTCCTCCCCCGCCGCCCTTCCCCCGTCACCCTCCGGCAGAGGGTGTCAAGCGTGTCATGCTCAAGGAGGAGCGCATCCGCTACTGGCTTGCTGTCGGTGCCCAGCCCTCCGATCGTGCTGCCTGGCTCCTCGGCAAGGTACGCCCCTCCCCCC
>NW_009242971.1:544000-544634 GCF_000388065.1 Fonticula alba | reverse complement strand
TCAGGTGCGTGTCGATTGACCCCCCCCCCCCCCCGCCCGACCGGGGGGTACCCCTCTTAGAGGATGTTTCATGCGACGGGGGGGGGGGGGGGGGGGGGGGGGGGGGGGGGGCCCCCCCCCGGGGGGGGGGGGGGGGGGGGGGGTGCCCGGCTGTGCCCGAGGATGGAGACACGTTCTCCCGAGACCGGCCGGGCCCAGCCAGGCTGAGCCACATGCATGAAATGGCGCCTCCCGGAGAGCGGGAGAGTTGCAGCCGCAAATCGCGCGCCCCCGAGCACACCGGACAGGGCCTTGCTCGCGCCCACCCCCCGCCCCCGAAGGGGGAGAGACGGCAGCCGGCAAAGGAACATGGTTTCCATAGTGTCATGTTCCAACCCAATTAACGGGTCGCAACTCGAAGGGTTAATTGCCCGCTTGCTGGGTTTATTGGGTTTACTCTGTTCGTGATCTGGAACGTCAGAACGTCCCGGCAGATCGCATCGGGCATCCCTGCGCGGCAGGGGGCCGCCGACCTCTTGGCCCAAGGGGAGGGGCCGGGAGAGAAGCCTTGGAGGGGGAACCACAAGCAACGAGAAAAGTACCTCCCGGAGGCGTGCCGCACTGTGCAAAAGCAGTAAACACTGGCCCCCCCCCC
>NW_009242971.1:541570-543888 GCF_000388065.1 Fonticula alba | reverse complement strand
CCTTGCCCTCAGGCGGGTATCCTGCCGCCCTGGCGCCCGCGCATGCCCGCCCCGGTCAAGTCCCCCCTGATGCAGGGCCGCGAGCAGGCCCAGGCCCGCCAGTGTCTCGCCACCCTCGGCATGCCTGTGACCACGGACTCGGTGGCACGGTTCCGCGCGCGCCCTGGCGCTGCGGCCGCCATGCTCGCGGCTGCCGACCAGCGCAACGCCGGCCAGGAGGTCGACGTCAACCCGCTGGCCGTCCTGCTGGGCTACCAGTCGGTGCAGCATGCGCACGACGCCTACCGGGGCAACCCCTCCTTCGTTTCCCTGGAGTCCCTGCTGCTGGCCAAGGAGCAGCTCGAGGCCGCCGAGGCCGCCATGAACGCCGATGCCGCCGACGATGCCGCTGACATTGAGCTCGAGAATGATGACTCGGCCCTGGCCGTGGAGATTGACGGTGCCGAGGAGGCCGCCTTCCTCGAGGAGGTTGGTGTCGACGCGGAGACCGCCGCCAAGGGCGATGACTCCGAGGACAGCGATGCCTCTTTCAGCGACTTCTGAGAGAGAGAGAGAGAGAACCCGAGGGCCGCGTGCCTCCACCGACCCGGCGCACCTCCCTCTTAGACCCCAAGGTGCCGGTGTCTCTTGGCAGAATCCATCCCTCCTCCTTGATGACTCAATGGTGCGCGCATGCACATGTGGCCTGCCTCTGTCCGGGGGTGGCTCCAACGAATGCCGCCCATGTGACACTCCCCCTTGTTGTCCCCCTGTGCGCGGCCTTCGACTGACCGCCGTGCTCCCACCTGGTCTCCCCTCGCTTGCTGACCCTGGATCATGCGGGGCCTCGCTTTCCCCAGGTAGACGCCCTTTCCTTCCCCCCTGTACTTGTTGACTTGCCCCGCTGGGGGCGGCACCTCCGCCGCCCCCTCCCCTCCGCTCCGCTCCCCTGTCTATCTCTCCATATCTACCTCTCCCCTGTGCGGTGGAACAAAAGACACGCACATTCACATGCACCTCCCTTTTCCTCCTCCAAGAAATAAAATATCGTCATTTTACCATCTGCCCCTCTCTTCAATTGACCCCATACACGTGAACACATGTGCGAGTGTGCGTCCAGCTGCACTGGCCGCCAAAGGCGAAGGGATACACACCCTAACACACACCAAGAAAAGTAGCTCAGGTGGGGGGAAGCAACCAGGATGTCTATAAAGTGATGCCAGTGTGTGGGTGTACGTGTACGTGTACGTGTAAGTGGAGGGAGGGGCGGCCATAGGCCGGAACACATGCCTGCTCCAACTACTGTTGCTGCTGCTGCTGCTGCTGCTGCTGCTGCTGCTGCTCCTCTTCCTCCCCGGATGGCTGCTGGGAGAACTGGTCCCAAGCGGTGGGCGAAAAAAGCAGGGCGAATGGAGACCGACCGTCATCCACCAGGGTATTGTAGAAGCCAGCACAGTGGCGCGAGCTGAGAATCTCACTCGAGCGGAGCGCCGCGCCGCCGGGCTCCGGGGTGGACGGGGGGAAGATCGAGGCAGCCAGGTCGAAGCGCCCGCCTGGAGGCTGGGCCACCTCCTTCAGGATGGCCATCACCAGGGGGTGCCGTGGCTCCGGCCGCAGACCCGTCCCGATCAGGAAAATGTCCGGGGCCGGGGCCGATCGGCGGACCAGGGCCGCGACAGCGCGTGCGAGCTCCCGGTGAGTGGGAATCCGAGAGGTGCCGGTGTTCGGGCACCGGACCGCCAGCACACCGGTCGGCGTCACGACCACCGGCACGCCATTGAACTGGACGCCATTCACCACGATGCGGTTGGCCCCGGGGAAGTCATCGACCAGGAAGATGCGCGGCGCGTATGCCGGCCCGGAGCCCACCACATCGAAGGAGCTGAGCGAGGGCCGGGCATTGGAGGCGGTCGAGCTGTCCTCAAGGGTGGCACCCTCGGGGAGCGGGTCCCCCCCGTGCGGTGGTGGCGGCGGCGGCGGCGGCGGCGAGGTGGCCGAGGAGAAGAGTCGCCGCTGGGTAGCAGTGCTGTCAGCGACAGACAGGCGCAGGGCGGCGGAGTGGCTGACCCCGAACGCCCGGACCAGAGGACGAGAGAGGGCAAACATGCCTCCCAGCTAGGTGAAAGGAGGGCAGGAAGCTAAGGCAACAGGGACAACGGGAGGGAGGAGAGTTGGGCACACGGTTGGGGGAGGTTTGCCGAACGGGCGAGAGCACGGGCCCCGATGACGCCCGGGCGGATGGCTGCCCAGGCTCGGTCGGGAGACTGGCCAGGGCCTGTGCAGATGGAGGGAGATTTGCCAGGTGGATGCACTTCCCCCCCGGGGGGGGGGGGGGGGGG
>NW_009242971.1:536229-540690 GCF_000388065.1 Fonticula alba | reverse complement strand
CCCCCGCGCTCGTCCGATGGCTCTTTCTTTTTTGGCGCGTGCCCCTCAGCCCTCCTCGCTACCTGTCCCCGCCGCCTCCCCTTTCAAGGAGAGGGAGAATGTACGCAACGCGGCCGGAAAAAAGAACAGGAGATATTGTGTCGCCCCCCGGGGGGAGAGAGGCGAGGCGGCGAAAGGAAGATGTCGAGGAATAAGGTTGGTGTATTGAGAGGGGAGGAAAGGACAACCACACACACACATACATCCAGGCAGACACCCTGGAGCGGAGGAGAGGGCGCGCGTGCGAGCGCGCGCAGAAGCAGGAAACTGGACACTGTAGGGGCAGCACCAATGCGCCCACGGGAAGAAGACGGAGAGGGACTCCGCGTGAGGCAGCTGCCTCTGCCCCTGCACAACATGCCGGACCGACTCTCGTCGGGGGGAGAGAGGCGCAGAGAGGGAGAGACAGCTTTTGGCCACACGCGTGCACACAAATGCCCAAATGCACACAGCAGGACCCGGGCGCGCACGCACGGACACACACGCACACACACACACACGCATACACAGGACGGCGAGCGCAAAGGCTGCGCCAAGGCCCGCAAACGATTAGCGGTAGCGGTGGAAGACCTTGGCGTTGCGGCGCTTCCAGGAAGCGTAGGTGGAGCCACCAATGGTCTTCTCGGAGCCGAGGCCACGGCTGCTGCGGCCGGCGGCGGTCAGGCCACGGCACTCACGGTGCTTGTGGTTGACACCAGCAATCCAGTTGATGCGGGGGTCGATCTTGATGGCCTTGTGGGAGGGGTCGACCAGGATGACCTCGAAGAACTTGAACATGGCGTCCTGGTTGATCCAGTAGGAGTTGAGGACACGCAGGTTGCCGCAGACCTTGCCGACGCGCTGCTCAGCGATGGCGCGGTGGTTGCGGGAGTTCTTGAGCTGGTTGACACCATGGGTGACGGGCTTACCCATGGTCTGACCCTTGGTCACAGGGCGCTTGCGGCCACCGCGGCGAACGCGAACGCGGTAGATGACGTAACCCTGCTTGGCCTTGTAGCCGAGGCGGCGGGCCTTCTCGGGGCGAGAGGGGCGAGAGGCACGGTGGATGGTGTTGAGCTGGCGGAGCTCCCAGCAGCGGACACGCAGGATGAAGCGCAGCACGTCGGACTGCTTCTTCTTGTAGAGCTCCTCGAGGTACTTGTAGGCACCCATCTTGATTGTATCCTGTGCGGGCGCGGCGCGGCGAAGAGCGGGGGCAGGAGGGGGAGAGAGAGAGAGAGAGAGGCGAAAGGGGGAGCAGAACAGTTAGTGGTCAGCAGAGGGAGGAGGGACGGCAAGCATACGTGCGTATGCCAAGATGCCGATGAAAGGGGTGATGACGGTCATCATGGGAGGGGAGAGAGGGGGCGCCATCGCGATATCCGGCGCATCTCTCGCTCTCTTCATTGGTGGAGGATGTGTCATCCCCACGAGGGAGGGGGGACAGCATGGCACGCGCATTCACAGACGTCGGATGTGACTCGGAAAAGAGGCATCCGACGCACGCGCCCTCCCCCAACCGCATGCGACATGAGACGAAGGAGGAGGAGGGGGACGCGCGAGGCGGCGACAGCGACCATGTGCCATGAGGGAGAACACGACACCGTAGGAGAGGAGGGCGACCGGGCGACGATTCCCTCAATGGGCGGAGGGGGGGGGAGAGGGCAAAGCAAGGGCAGGGGCAGGAGAGGGGAGAGAACAAACCTTAAACCAAAAAGGCGCGGTATAGCCAAAAAGTTCAAAGACAAGAGGCCGTTCCTCTGAGAGGGATGCCCTCGTGGAGGCTCCTCTTCAAGGCACACCAGTCCACAAGGCCGCCCCTGGCCGGGACACGCGCAGCCACACCCGCACCCAAACACACCGACGCATGCACACGGATACGCAGGGGGGGGGGGGGGGGGTGAACTCCCCCCCCCGGCCCCCCAGGGGGCGCCCCCCCCCCCCCCCCCCCCCCCCTGGACAATCGGGTGCGTGTCACCCCCCCTCCCCCATCCAGCCGCCACCCGCCATCCGGAGGGAGGTGGGGCGGGGGGAGGCACGGTCGCACCGGTCGCCCTTTCCCCCGTCGCATGGAAACCGGGCCTCCCCGTGCTTCAGACAGACAGAGGCTGTGCAAGGGCCACGATAGGGACAGCACGCACTTGCACGCTTCCTTCTAAGGCAAGCGGGGCGCAGTGCCCTGGTCACTCGGGGGCTGGGCCATGCGTCCCTCGCCCTCCCCCCCCCGCACAAAGGAGCTGGGGGTTTGGGGGCCGAAGGAGGGACAAGACGGGGAAGGTTCCCGGGGGGGGGGGGGCTGCAAGCCTGTTCCCGCGGAAAATTGGCATCTCCTCCGGTGGAGCTGTGAGAGGCCAACATGCGGCAGAGGCAGCACAGACAGCACCGCCACCGAATAAAAGGAGCGAAAAAAAATCGCGAAACATCCAAGAGAGAGAGAGAGAGACAGAGGGTTTTCTTCTGGGCCCCATGGGTAATGTGGTCGCGGATGCGACGGTGAGGCGCCGGCGAGGGGGGAACTGCCTCTGTTCCACTATTTCCGCCCCCCCCCCCCAGGGTCCTATTATCCCGATGGACAGGGTTCAACAGGTGCCTTAAATGTCATTCACGCATCGGTGTTTTCACCTCGCCCATCGCACAAAAGGAAGATCACACGTGCAATGCGCCTGATCGGACACATGTGCCATGCGCGTCTGGACTCGGGGCCCTGCTTTCAGGGGCCCCACTGAGCCTGGCGTTTTTGTGCCCGCGAAGATCCCCGCCTGCCGGCCCACTTGGCCCTCGCCCCTGTGTCGGCGAGGACAAGCGCTTCCCTTTCCAGTACCGTTCCTTCTGCTTGCCCGAGGGAATCAGGCGGGATTTGTTTTCCTGCCCCGGTGTTCGCCCTCTGCTTTGGGGGGGGGGGGGTGTTCTGCAAATATGCCGCCCTCCCCCCCCCCCCCTTGGGACAGGGGTGCTGGCAATCCCCCGCGCTTCCTGGGCAGGGAATACCCAGGTGGCACACCGGTGGTCCCCTGCCTGCGCCCCGGCAGGAGAGCACGGAAAGCTCAAATCATGGTGGTAGTCCCCGAGACACACGGCCGGCCAGCCAGGGGAAGGGCCCTCGAGCCCGAGAGCGACTTCCCTCTCTCACAGCCCCCCCCCCCCCCCCCCCCCGCCTGCCCAGTGCTGCGGGGGGGGGGGGCAACACGATTGACGAGCACCTCTCCACATTCTGGCACCAGGACCGCCCCAGCCGGGACCCGTGCGATTCCACTCGGCAGCACCCCCCCCTTTCAACCGAGCTCGTCCCCTCGCGCACGCCTGGGACTTATGGCCCCGTCGGGCGGCTTTTTTTGAAGCGTGATGGCCTGCCAATGGATCGACTTCGGCGCGCCGGCCGGGGGCCAGGCTTCTTCTTTTCAATGGCGTGCTTCCTTCCTGAGAGGGATCCCCCTTGGGCAGGGAGGGCGGCGCGGCGCGGGCCCCCGCCCTCCGGTCGCCGAGGCCGGTGCATTACCGGCCTGCCGTTGCCGCCGCCCGGGGAGGCCCCCAGATGGCTGTGCTGTGCCGAGAGGGGTGTCGGGCCTTTTTTGTTTCGGAGGCCGGGATTCTGGCGAGAAGGGCCCGGGTGTGTCTCTCCGGTCGAGGCCCATCCGTCCCCGGGCTGCGTAGGGGATCCCCCCCACCCGGTCCAGCGGGCGCAGCCGTTCACGCATGGCATCCCCGCTTTCCTGGAAGTCTCAGCATCAGACCACCTTCTGATGATGGCGCGCTGAAGCCAATTAAACGGCCTCGGGCGGGTGTGTGTGTGTGTGTGTGCCTTGACCCGCGCGGTCCCCCCCCCCCCCCCCCCCCCGCACCCCGCGGCGAGCGGCGCCTCCCACCCCCGGCGCCTCTTCCCCCCGGCCTTTGGGCGGGGCGATCGTGCATGCGCTTTCCCCGGTTATCGGATGAGCTTGGAGAAGGCCAGTCAGGTGCGCGAGGGCCGAGGGACGGGCTTTTAGGGAGCGGGCGGGCGGGGGGGGGGGGAGCACAGGATCCACGAGACCCGTCGCGTGGGGAACCCTCTTTCCTCCCTCCTGCGTGGCGGCGCGGCGGCCTGCTCTGCGGCCCGGCTGTGCCCAGCCAGTCTGGCCTCGCCTGGTGCTGGGCCCCGGGGCCCGGCGGCAGGTTGGCCACACCGGGGCCGGGATGTGTTCACCGCGCTGGGGCGCTCACCTCGCCGGGGGGACCCGCGGGTGCAGACGCCGAAGCGCTGTCGATGAAGGGAGAAAATACACGCCTTGTGACACCTCTTGGCAATATAATATTACCCGCCCTGTGTGGCCCTTCGCACCATCCGGGGCCGGGGATGCCCGGCACCCTGGGCCACCACCTCTCCGGGGCCCGCGGCACCCTGGTCCAAACAAAGCCCACCCCGCGCGCTGCTGTTTCCCTTGGCCGATCGGCGGCACAGCGCACGGG
>NW_009242971.1:534152-536199 GCF_000388065.1 Fonticula alba | reverse complement strand
GGGGGGGGGGGGGGGGGCGGGCGAGGGGGCACCCTGCAGAGAGGTCTGGCAGGAACGAATTAATGGTCTCCGTTGTCGTGTAGGGGACGTGCCCGGCCGGGGCCCCAGCTATGCCGGTGTTTTCCTCGACGCAACAGAAAGAAAAGGGGGTTCGGTCATGTTTGAGGGAGGTCACCCCACTGGTGGTGGGCCTCAGCTCATCGCGAGGCAGCTTGGCCGACGGACCGTCTAAGCCCCGAGGGGGCGGTCGTCAAAAGGCCGGACGGGGGGAGGGGGGGGGGGGGACGACAACAAATGAGCAACGCCACCCGAGAGAGCAGGAGGCAGTGTGTGCAGAGAGAAGGGCCATTGACCCGGTCCGAGTTGGAATGTCCCTGGCGCGCCCTGATGCGATATGCGTGTTCGCAAAGGTTGGCAAACTCATGGCCCAAGCAGTCTTCCACAGGCCGGCCTCGTCGCCCACCGGCAAGACTCCAGGCTGGCGCTCGAGTCAGGCATGCACACACACACACACACACACACACATCATACAGGGATACGCGCGCCTTCAGCCCTCCGGTTGGTGATCGTGAAGCAGAGCCCTCGCCCTCTCCGCTAGCGGGCGTCTCTCCCCCCTGAGACACCCCCGACCCCACGAGTGCCCCCCTTGTTCCCCGACCGCCCCTGAGTCTCGTCCCCAGAACAGCTCCGCACCCCCAAAGTCCCCCGGAGGGGCTTGGATCTCGGTGGTGGTCCTCCTCCCAGCGGAAGCGGATCTCGGCACACATTGCAGGGCTCTCCAGCGTCCTGGTCTCAGCCCCCCCCCCCCCGGCCCCTGCACCCTTCCAGCCAGACACCGCGTGTGACACACCGAGCCCCCTCTTACTCTGCTCTAGTTTTCCCACACCCACAGGGGTCGCCCCTCTGGCCGATCTCCTCCCGCCACTCCCCTTTGGCCTGGTAGTTCTCTTTCCGGCACCGGCCTACTCCTGTTGCCCGCCCCCATCAGGCTAGGTCCACAGACCGCCTCTCCTTCCCTCCTCCCCTCCCCTCCCTCCCTCCTCGCCCCACCACTCGCTGCCCGGTGTCAACTATTGTTCCCTGCTCTGTCACTTGGTGAAGGTCTCCAGCGGCTGAAGGCACTCGGTGTCCTTTTTCCATCGCGCGCACGCTCTCACGCGGGCGCGCAGTTCCCCTCCCTCCCTCGCCCCCCTCTCTCTCTCTCTCTCTCCCTCTCTGCCCCTCTCCCCCCTCCCCAGGACTCTCCCCTCCCTTCTTGTGGCCGGCAGCCCATCTCCTGCCCGCCCCCTCCAAGTCTCACACCACCATGCGATACAACTTCTCGGCCGATCCGGCCGAACTGATGGAGCAGTATGGACTCTCGCCTCAGATTATGGATGTGCGTCGCCTGCCTATGCTCGTCTTCGGCCCGATTCCTGCACTCTGTACCCCTGACCCTTATGCCCTACTATCCATCCATCCATCCACCCATCCATCCATCTCCCTCTATCTGCCTCTACAAAGCTGCTCATCTCGCACTTCTCCTTCTTCGATATGAACGACGATGGGGTGATTTCGCTGCAAGAGCTGGAGACCATGTACAACCAAGTGTCGCGAACTTATGCCAATCCTGCGCACCCCCTTTCGCCGGTCTTCAACTCTCCCAATCCCCCACCGCCCCCCTTGCCTACTGAGATGGATATCACCGCCCTTTTCTATGAGGCTGATACCAACCAGAGCGGCTTCATCGAGTTCGAGGATTTTACTCGGGTGCGTGTGTCCGCCACATCGTCCCGGCGTCCGTGCCCCGCCTTTTCCAGCAATCAAAGCTGACCATCTTCCGGTGTCGACCGCACACACACACACACACACACACCATGCGTGCCCATCCACATGCATAGCTTGTTCTTCGTGCCCGTATTGGCGGCCTCTCTCCCATTTGGGCCCGGCTGCTGGAGTTAACTGCTCCAGATGTGTCTTTCCATTCGCCCCCTCCACCACAAGCAGCTCGATCCCGTAGCACCTCCCTCTTCAGGTGCGTGTCGATTGACCCCCCCCCCCCCCCCCG
>NW_009242971.1:531755-534089 GCF_000388065.1 Fonticula alba | reverse complement strand
CCCCGGAGAGGAGGGGCCGGGGGGGGGGGGGGGGCGGCATGCACACCCACATCTCCACACCGCTCGGGGGTGCACTTTCACAGCAACAACAGTCCAACAAAGTGAGCCAGCCCGAGAGCCAGTCTCGTATGCCTAACATGTGCCTGTAGATCCCTCTCCCGTGGCACGCTCAACCCCCCACCACCTGCTCCGATGCCGACGCCCCCTGCCCCGAGCGTTCTCTACCCTTCTCAGTCGGGCACCCTGGCACGAAAGAGTTCGCTCCTGGTCCTCAGTCCGGACTCCAGGAGTGGTCTCGCATCTGCCAGCACACAGCTTGACGCTGGTCCTTCCTCGCGGCCACCACCAGTGCCAGCTGCCACGGCCGCGGCTGCGACAGCCGCCCTCGCTGCCATTCATGCACCCGGCGATGCCATTGGGCCAAGTGTCGCCGCCACAAACGCCGCAGCCACCGCCGCAGCCTCCACCACCGGCACCATCTCCGCCTCATCGGCCATGTCGCAGCCTCTCCCCTCGGCCGGGCGCCGGCCGGTTCTCTCCGGCCGTGGCTCAACTTCCAGTGAGGCATCTCCCAGCCTGGCAGCCGGTGCTTCCAATGCCAGCATCTCCAGCATGGGCAACGGCCCCGGCGAGCTTCCCTCCTATTACGCTGTCTATGCCGAGCGCGAGCGCGAGCGCCAGTCCGCCCTCCAGAATGAGCGCTCCCAGCTGAATACCATGCGCAGCCGGTCCTTCTTCCAGCGCCGGTCATCGGTGGAGATCGATGCGCTCGATGGCTTGCTGGCTGGTTCGTCCAGTCCGACAGCCGCCACGGCTGCCGCACTGGCGGCAGAAAACCCAGTCTCCCGGGCAGCCTCCAGCCTGGCCCACACCCTTCGTCGGGGGTCATCCAACATTGGCCATGCCATTGGCGAGTCTGTTTCGAGCATGTCTCTCCGCCGGGGGTCCGCCGGGAGTGGCGCCCCTCAGCGGCCCTCCATCACCGAGATGTCGACCTTCTCCCCGCCGGTGCCGGCCGGCGGCCAGGGTGGTTCTCGACAGGCATCTCCCCTGTCACCGGCGTCGGATGCCGGCTCAAGCAGCACTGTCCCCGATGATGAGGATGCCGTGCAGGTGCTGGATGAGGTGTCCTTCGGCCGGGCCCCGGTCGCTGCTGGCAGCAGCCGGGCCCAGCGCCAGCAGGAGGCCGCGCGTATCTTGCTGGCCGGTGATGGCCCTGGCAGTAGGTCGATGGCCGGTGGCGGCCCGCCCAGAGAGCGCATGGTCTTCGACAACGATCATGACGAGGTGGACGAACTTACAGCTTCCGATGACTCGAGCTTCGAGTTCTACAGCGACTTTGATTCGGACTTCGACTCGGACCATGAATTTGAGGGGACCGGGCATGCTGCCATTTCGCCGGACAAAAAGCCCCTCCCCCCGCCGTCCATCATCACCGACCCAGCCAAGTTGCGCCTCGGGGCCGATGGCAGCAGCCACCCCTTCCCCTCGCCTGGCGTGACCGCTGGCTCCCTGCCGCCGAAGCCAACCGTTGGCGGAGCGCGTGGGCCTGCACTCGGCACGGAAGCCCGGCGCCCGGTGCAGGCTCCCTTCCGGCCGCCGACGCGCAGTGGCATGTCTCCAATGGTCATGGCGGCCCCATCGCTTGCCGATCTATCCGGTCGGCGGTGGTCCTCCTCCATCTCCCTGGCCCATGGGAGCCAGGGAGCACTGGGCACCCAGGGCTCCGCACGGCGGCCATCCCTCCTGCCCGGCATGGCCAGCAAGGCTGACCAGCCGGCCGATGTGTCCTCCTCCTCCTCCTCCTCCCCTTCTTCTTCTTCTTCTTCTTCTTCGGGCCCATCTGCTCCTTCCCCGGGTGTAGATCCGGCCGTTTCTCTGGCAGCTGGCAGTGGCACGCACAACATGACCTTCCTAATTCGGCCATCAGACAGTCCAATGGCCGCCAAGGCCGGAGCATCGCCCTATTTTCTCCCCTCGGCATACCCCATCTCGCCCATGTCGTCCGGGCGTCGGACGACCATCTCTGGCTCGACCGACACTTTGGGCCGTGTTGCGCTCCGGCCGGGGACATCGCATAGTACCACCGGCACCCCGCGGCAGCGCATCTACCTGAGCATGAACCCCCCGAAGACCACCTATCGACAGCGCTTGCGCATCCGCCGGGCACAGAGAATCAATGTCATTCTCCGGGAACCGGGCGTGCGCAAGCAGCTGGCCGCCCTACGGACACATAAGGTACACACTTGAGCATGCTCACATGCTCCTCCCCATTTTCCCCCTCTCCTCCCCCCCCCCGGGCCTCTAGATCGAGGGAAGTTCTCCACCGACAGC
>NW_009242971.1:529479-530029 GCF_000388065.1 Fonticula alba | reverse complement strand
TAGGCACTGATGGCCAGCCTTTCGTGGCCAGTCACCTCGCGACTCCGATGGCGTGATGGCGCGAGCCGGCGGCGGGGCAGGGCGGGCGGCAGGACGGATGTTTTGGATCCCAGCCTCGGGCACCCCTGGTCAGGTCATGTCCAACTATCCACCCGGCCCTAGCGCGAGCAGGGGAGACCCTTGACCCCCCCCCACCCCCCCCCTCCCCCTTGGCGGGCAGCCTGATATCCTCCGGGCGGGAGGAGGGGCGGCTCCGAGACCCAGGTGCCATCTTGATGCCCCACACCTCCCCACCTCTCTTCCGCTCCCCCGCCACAGCACCCCCTGGGTCGACGTGATGGATGACTGTCTCGGCTTGTGCCCTCGTCTGGGCCTGGTGCAACAGCCTGGATCGGGCCTTAGGTAGTAGCTGCTGGGGGGGGGGGGGGGAATAGCGATACAAACCTTGAGGCAGCTTTTCCCCGAAGATACGACCTCCGTCCCTTCCTCTGGTCTTCGGGCTCCTGGGTCCGGGCTAAGTCGTCTTTTGATGGGGGAATTTTTCGGGCGC
>NW_009242971.1:527657-529469 GCF_000388065.1 Fonticula alba | reverse complement strand
GGTAACCAGCAAGAGTTCACCGGTCCGTTCTCGCCCCCCCCCTGGCTCGGCCTCCCTCTAACTTGCCCACCTCTCTCGTTCGCCATACTGCGCCGCCCTCCCTCCCCCCCCCTCCCCCCTCCCCCTCTCGGATGATCCAAACAACAGCCATGGCTCATCCCCCTTCTTACGATTGCCTACGCCATTGTTCTGGTTGTGGCGATTTTCCTTCAGCGCGGCATTGCCCCCTTCCAGGAAAACTACATGGTCGGGCCCTCGAACACATTGCTCATTCGTCTCGGTGCCAAGTTCGAGCCGTGCATGCGCGGCCCCTCGCTACAGGCGCGCGCGGCATACGATCTTCTCGGTGACGGGTCTGATCCCTTCGAGGCATTGGACACTGTGGTTGCCTGTCCCCCGACGTACAACGGGCGCACGGTCAATGGTTCTGGCATCTTGTGCACTTACGGCGATGCCATGTCCTCCACTTGCGGCATGGGCGGTTTCAATGTGCTAGGCCTCGGCCCGGTGCGTACCAACGGCCTGCAGACGCTCGACGCACAGGACAGCGCCAGTGACAGCTGGAAGTCCGCCGGAACAAGCGCTCTCCCCCCTGCGCCGGCCAGCCTGCTGCTCGGGAATGCGATTGTCAACGCACCGGCCACCACGCCGCAAAATTCGCACCCGAGCATGAGCGGTGTGCCGGACCAATGGTGGCGTCTTATCACACCGATCTTCATCCACTCTGGCATTGTGCACTTGGTTGGGGTGTCCACCATCCACATGTACATGGGGTACCGCTTGGAGCAGGATATGGGAGCCCTACGCGTTGGTCTCATCTACTTTGTATCGGGCATCTTTGGCAACACCGTCAGCGCCAATCTGTCCCCCTTCCGCATCACGGCCGGCTCGAATGCCGCACTCTATGGCCTGTCGGCGGTGGTCCTGATGGACTTGATCCAAAACTGGCGCCTCCTGGTGTATCCGTGGTTCGCGGCCTTCCTGATGGTTTTCTGCATGGCCCTGGCCTTCTTGCTGGGCATGTTCGTGCCGCACTTTGACAATATTTCCCACATCGGTGGGTTTGTGGCTGGAGCGCTGGCCGGGCTGGTCCTTTCGCCACGCATCACCTTCAACCGCCGTGACAAAATCATCAAAATCACCATGGCCTGGGTGGCTGGCATTGTCTTGGCCGGCCTCCTGGCCGTCAGCATTTGGTTCTTCTTCCAGGATGGCACGGAATGGTCCGGCTGTCTGTGGTGCCATCACCTCACTTGCATTCCCCTGTCGTATGCTTGGTGTCATCCAATTATGGCCCCCATCTCCACCTAGTGACCTGCCAATGGGAGCCCTTCCCGTTGTGTCGACCCCCTTCTTCGAGGCCGCCTTCTTCTCCGCGCGCCCCATCATGATCTGTAGTTTCCTGCCCTCTTCCTGGCCAAATGTGTCCCCCCCCCCCTCTCTCTCTCTCTCTCTCTCTCTCTCTGCTCCCCCTCCTGCGTTCTATCCTCTCGGAGCGCCCTAGACCCACAATCACTGTCCTTGTCACATATCACACAATAGAGATCATGTTACTTCATGAAAGGAGAGAGAACACCATTCTCACAAATGGACCCTATCCGTTGGCAACTGTATCGATAGCGCTGCAGATCTCCGACAGGAGATTCGGCATCCCAGAGGTTCCTGACTTGTGGTGGAGAACAAGTCACTTCCCGTGTGGCCAAAAGCAAGGGCACATAGGCCTCGGAAGGATGGCACAGGCATCGGCGGCCCCTCTGCTGTGCATGTGAACGTGGTGCCAGGAACAGGGTGGGGCTGCGGGGGGGGGGGGGG
>NW_009242971.1:525117-527370 GCF_000388065.1 Fonticula alba | reverse complement strand
TTTTCCCCGAAGATACGACCTCCGTCCCTTCCTCTGGTCTTCGGGCTCCTGGGTCCGGGCTAAGTCGTCTTTTGATGGGGGAATTTTTCGGGCGCATCCACGACCCTTCTCCGCGCCGGGAGCATCGCGCCAGCCAAGATCGGTGAAGCCGCGCTTGTTCCTCCGCCTTTCCCTTTTCTGCCCTCCCTCCCCCTTCTCCCCATCCTCCACCATGTTCACCGCCATTGCTGCTACCAGCCGCCACGCGGCGAAGCAGGCCGTTGTCCGGCCCGGCCCGGCCCTGGTCACCCGTGCCATGTCCATGGATCCCTTCAACACCGACGCCCTGTCTGACCTGCCGGAGGACCTGCAGATGTTGCGCAACACCGTGCGTGACTTCTGCGCCGCCGAGCTGGCCCCCATTGCCCAGTCGGTGGACAAGGAGAACGAGTTCCCCATGGTGCGTGCCGTCAAGCGCTCGCCGCCCCTTTGCGGGCCAGCTGTGCCGCGTTCTGCTTTCCTCCACAACCATGGCCTTTCTGCCCCGGTCTCGCCCACTCACGCCCTGCTGGTCTCTACACCGGGGATGCATTGCTACGCAGCACATGTGGCGCAAGCTGGGTGACCTTGGTGTTCTCGGTATGACCGCCCCGGAGGAGTATGGCGGTGTCAACATGGGCTACTTCGCCCACTGCCTGGTGATGGAGGAGATCTCCCGTGCCTCCGGCTCTGTGGCCCTGTCGTATGGCGCCCACTCGAACCTGTGCGTCAACCAGATCGTGCGCAACGGCAATGCCGACCAGCGCGCCAAGTACCTGCCGAAGCTCATTTCCGGTGAGTACATCGGTGCTCTGGCCATGTCCGAGGCCGGCTCCGGCAGTGACGTCGTCTCCATGCGTCTGTCGGCCGTGAAGAAGGGTGCGTATTCGTGACTCGAGCCTTGTGCCAACCCATGCCGACCCATGGTCCTGACCTTTTTGCTGCTCTCTCTGCTGCTGCTGCTCTCTCTCTCTCTCTCTCTCTGCTGCTGCTGCTGCTGCTCTTTCTCTGTCTCTCTCCCTCCCTTCTCCTCGGCCTCTCTCCCTTGTTGCTTCCGACCGGCCCATGGCCCAAAGGCGATAAGTACATTCTCAACGGCACCAAGTTCTGGATCACCAACGGCCCGGATGCCGATGTGCTCGTGGTCTACGCCAAGACCGACCCCTCGGCCGGGCCTCATGGCATCACCGCCTTCCTGGTTGAGAAGGGCATGCCCGGCTTCTCCACCTCGCCCAAGCTGGACAAGCTGGGCATGCGTGGCTCCAACACCTGTGAGCTGGTCTTCGACAATGTCGAGGTCCCGGCCGAGAATATCCTCGGTGAGGAGGGCAAGGGTGTTTACGTCCTGATGAGCGGTCTCGACTATGAGCGTCTGGTTCTGGCTGCCGGTCCGGTCGGGTGCGTCTCGCCCCTTTCCTGAGACGACCTCTACTTTCGCAGTCCCCCCCCCCCCCTCCCGCCCAATATGCCAGTCCTAACAATTGCCTCTCCCCCCCCCCCCCCCCCCCCCCCGATGTTCTCTCACGACCACCACCCTCGCCATGCACAGCCTCATGCAGGCCGCCCTCGATATCACGGTCCCCTACGTCCATGACCGTAAGCAGTTCGGTCAGCCGATTGGTGAGTTCCAGCTCATGCAGGGCAAGCTGGCCGACATGTACACCAAGACCATGGCCTCTCGCTCGTACCTGTACGCCGTGGCTCGTGCTTGTGATCGTGGCCAGGTGTCCAACAAGGATTGTGCCGGTGTCATCCTCTACTGTGCCGAGCGCGCCACCGAGGTGGCTCTCGATGCCATCCAGTGCCTGGGTACGTGCAGACACTTTATTTCGCCGTCCTGCAGGAGGCTATAGCATGCAACAGGCTGTCTGATACCCCTCCCCCCCCCCCTCTCTCCCTCTCTCTCTACATGCTCCCCCAACCTATCGAAAATGTGCAGGCGGCAACGGCTACATCAACGACTACCCGGCTGGCCGGATCATGCGCGATGCCAAGCTCTATGAGATTGGCGCCGGCACTTCGGAGATCCGCCGCATGCTCATCGGCCGTGAGTTCAACAAGTTCTATGCCAAGAACCGCAACTAAGCTGGACATGTCTCCGCCCCCCGCCCGACTGCCTTTCCCTCCTGTTGCACGTGTGGCCATCCTTGTCCGTCGAACTTTTCAGGGCGTATGTGGCCCCTGACGGAATAAAAAAAAAACAACACTTGCATTCTATTGCCCCCCCCCCCCCCC
>NW_009242971.1:522738-525097 GCF_000388065.1 Fonticula alba | reverse complement strand
CACCCCCACCCCCCCTGCTCCCCTTTGTCCCTTGACTGCTTCGCGCCTGTGCCCGTGATGCACAATATCAAGGGAGGCAGCAAGAAGTGGGTGATCGAGTGTCATTACTTTTTTTCGTGTAGAGGCAGCAGCTGTCCATACATGTAAGGGCCTGCCCGCACGTTAGATCTTCGCCTGGGCCAAACTCGCCTGGCCCATCCGGGCCAGGGTGATATCCACAGCTGGAGCCACGGCCTGGACGAAGGCCCGGTCGAAGCGCTGCTGACTGAAGGCTGCTCCGACATGGGCCCGGGCATGGCCAGCAATCCGACGCCGAGTAGCCCCGTCCAGGGTGCCAAGCACATGGGAAAAGGCCCGGGCATAGTCCCGATGCGTGCGGGCGAGGAAGCCGGTGATGTTCCCTCCGGCATCGGGGACCACAATGTCCGCCTGTGGACCACCGCTGTCGTGGGCCACCATCACGCACCCAGCGGCCATGGTCTCCACAACGCCGATGCCAAAGTGCTCCTGTCGCATGGCATGCACGCCGACCTGGGACTGGCCCAGATACCGGGCCACCAAGTCGAAGGGGGCATTCACCAAAAAGCGCACCCGGCCATTGGCCAGCAGGTGATCCCAATAGCCCTGGCGCTGGAGCAAGGCATCCAGCGTGTCCACCATAGGACCAGCCACCGGAGCCGAGAGGGCCGCCTTGGTGTCCTCAGGACTGGACGCCACGCCCACCCGCGGGGGGAAATGCCCAAGGAGGTTCTGGGCTTGGGAAATGAGGTCACGCAGCAGGACAATGTCCTGCTGACGCTGTAGGGGCGCCGCACGAATGCTGCCAATAAACACCAGTCCAGCAGCCTGGGCGGCCCGCTGCCGAACGGTCCGAGAGGCGGCCGACATACGTCCCGTATGTGCCTCGTAGTCCACAAGCTCCGGATTGGCCTCCTTCTGCTCGGCTCCGAGCCATGCTTGAAGGTACTTGGCAAAAGCCCGCAAGACCAGGCCATGATCCTTCTCCGGGCGGAACTGCGCCAGATACACGATGTTCGGCTGGCGCCCAGCGCCCGGGTCCCCCTCCAAGGGCAGTGCCGACAGGGTTTTCGTGTCACAGGGGGGGAAAACGATGGTGGGCTTTTGGCGCCAGATGGCGGCCATATGATTGGATGTCCAGGTGGAATTGACCTGGCCAGAGGGGAGAGCGTGGAGGGAGACGAGAGTGAAAGTTAGAGGGACGTCCCTCCCCATCGACAGTGGGACGCGCCAGATCACCATCCACGAACCATTGAGAAGCCGGAATACGACCCGGCCAGGCGATAGAGCTGGGAAAACAGACGATAATACCTGTCCAGGCGTGTGCATGTGTGGCCGCGCGGGTGTGGTTGTTTGTGTGTGCGTGTGAGGGAGGCAGGGAGGGAGGGAGAAAGGGTAGCCGCAGGTAAAGGCACGGTGCGAGGGAAGGCACGAACGGGATCTTCAGCCGAGACTTGAGGGTCTTCTGGGCGCGCTGTGCCTCGAGCATATCACTAGACACCACCGGGTAGTGGGTGTAGGAGGCAACCCAAGTGGCCCCGCCACTGGCCCAGCTCCAGATTGGATAGGCAAAAGCGTGGCCGCTGGTGTCTGCCCGCCGGGTGAGAGAAGCCAGAGGGTGCCGCAATGCTGTCAGCCGCCGGGGCAGAAGAAAAGCGAGGATGCTCGGCAAGTGGAATGGGCAACGCACCGATCATCACGTCCGGCTGCAGACGCCAAATGGCCTCCAGGCCGACAAAGGCACCGGCCAGGCTTTGGAACACCAGCGTGGCCACGGGCCACAGGTGAGGACTCAGCAGAGGCCGAGCCACCAGGGGAACCAAATGCACTGGCCGCGGGAGATCGATGTTGAAGCGATCCAGGGCGTGCTCGGGAGCATGGCGCCCGGCCGCGTCAGCCTCGGCGGCCGTCACATCACCGGTGTACACACACACCGCGGCCGTTGGGTATGCCCGCTGGATGGCCGCCACTGCGGACCAGAGGACGCGCTCGCCACCACCGCCACCATGGCTGGGGAGTGACGCCCACGGGATAGGAGGGTGAGTAGGAACGGCGGCAGGGGCAGCGCATGGACATGTGGTCGGGATTCGAGGCTCCTGGAAGGGTGGAAGAAGCCGATCACCGGGTCATTCGGTCGGCCGATCCGGTGCCGGCGGCCGGTCTTGCCAATCAGCCGCAGGAGATACCGCAAACTAGTGATCACACATGCTGGGACCAGCACAAAGAAGAGCACGGCCGCCGTCAGTGAGAGGGCCGACAGGATGGCGATGGTCCCGATGGCGATGCTGATCAGAATCATGGCAAGTCAATCGAGAGGTGGCTGGGTCGGGAGCGGGGGGGG
>NW_009242971.1:518482-522566 GCF_000388065.1 Fonticula alba | reverse complement strand
AGGGAGGCCGCCTCGGATCGGGGGAGGGAGAGGTGTGGGTCCGGGAAATAGAGGAGGCCCAGTTCGATCGAGCCTCAAGAAGGCTCCACCCGCGGGCCCCTAGATCGGGGCCGCTCAAGAGCGCCTGGTCCCCTCCAATGCGGCTGCGCAGGTCAGGTGCCTCTGTCTCAAGGCCTCCAGAATGTGGCATCCATCGAGAAGCGCTCGGCTGCGCGGGCGGCCCAGGCAGCAAGTGAGACTGTGGGCGTGTTGTGCGCGTTCACGGACCAATGTCCAAACTGGCGCACAGCCCCAGCTTTCACGTTTGCCCTCTCCGTTGGGCTGATGCCTGCTCAATCCCCTTCCCGTGTTTTTGTTGCTCTGGCTTTCCGTGTGACCCCGGGGTGTCCTCTCTTTCACGGCTGGCCACGCATCCCCCCCCCCCCCCCCGGCCCGCGACGAGCCCGACTCAGTGGGCGTGCGGTCCCCGTCAATCTGTCATGCCTGGCACGTGACTGGCGATTGGGTGGCTCCCCGGCCTTGGCCTTCGGATGAGCATCCAGCTGCCAAGTGCGTCGACACCCTTTTGGAAGCTCGCGCCTTGCCACCATTTCCATGCTCCACGGCTCGGCCCCCGCGGCCGCCCTCGGTGTGAGACCAAGCCCCGCACTCCTGGCCCCTCGGCGCCTGCTCGGCTGCCATCACTCTGCGGCTGGGATCTCCCCCTGGCGCGCCGCGCTGGACGGAGAGAGTCCGTGGCCCGCGTGTGCGTGTGTACATATTTATCGTTTATATTGAAAGGGAGAGCATGCTGCTGGGAGAGGGACATGGGAGGACGGGCATGGTGCTACACGCCTAGCCTCGGCCACATCCCACTCCAGATGCGAAGGGAGGAGAGGGGGGGGGGAGGACTGAGGAGGGAGGGATTTGAAGGTGCGGGAGTGACAAGGAAACATGGTGGGAGGGAGAGGGGGAGGGCAGGATGATGCCCTACGGCAGCCCTCCACCCGCCATGGGGGGGGGGGGGATGTACAGCATGCGGTGACACACTTTAGTTCTGGAAGCAGATGCTGTTGTCAGCACGGGTCTGCAGGATCAGGCCAACAATCAGGCCGTAGAGACCGATGACCTCGGCGAAAATGAGCATGAGCACCATGCCGACGAAGAGCTACACACGGGGGAAGGGAGGAGGTGACAGGAGGGAGGTTAGAAGGGAAAGCCGCATGCCCGGGGCAATACTGCGCACATCCTCTCGCGGAAGAGATGGGCATCGGATGGGAAACATACCTTGGGCTGGTGGAGGTAGCCGCGAACGGCGGCGTCACCAATGAAGCCGACAGCAATGCCAGCCGCCATACCGGCCAGACCAGTGCTCAAACCGGCGCCAAGATGGACAAGACCACTACATCGCAGAGAAACCGGGGAGAAGGGGAAGGCAAGCAGAAAGGATGATGTTAGGGCAGGCCGGCCACCAGGAATCGGAGTAGGGAAGGGGGGGAGGGGGGGGGGGGGGACACATGGACATGGCAACTGGCGACGCACCTGGCCAGGGAGTAAGCACCACCCGGGGTACCAATACCGGAGGAGATGAGCACGGCAACGACCAGGCCATAAATGGCCACGATACCAGCCATGACGACAGGAATGAGAGACTTCATGACAGCCTCCGGCTTGAAGGTAGAGATACCGACGATACCGGTCCCGGCCTTGGCAGTACCGTAAGCGGCACCGATGGCTGCATGCGAAGTGGGGAGGGGGAGGACAAGAAGAGAGGGATTAGTCGGGCAGCCATGCAGGAGGGGGCACAAGGCGTAGGAGGCAGCCGCGTACCGCTGAAAACCATGGAAAGGGTGCCGCCAGCCATGCCGAAGAAGGGAGCGTAGGCGGGGCAGACAACCTCAGAGAAAGACATGCTGCTCGGGGAGGGTGGTAGAGGCTGCACAACTAGCGGGAGGAGGGGGGATGCAGGGAGAGAGAAGAGGGAGCAGAGGCGGAGATTAGTATCGGGAAAAGCCTCTTGAATACGTGGGATTGGGTGCGTGTGTGTGGGGGGGGGGAGGGGGGGAAGATGGGTGAGGAGGGTGCCCAAGGGGCGATCAAGGACGAGGCCGCCCACTAAGCCAGCAAGCAAAGGGCAGCCACATGGCATCGTCACTGGGTGATGGCGACACGCCGGTGCGGGTGCTGCATCCTCGAGGGCGAGGTGGCAACAACAAGCACAGTGTGCGCGAGGTGGCTATGCCACCTTGGAAGAAGGAGCACTTCCGTGGCTGGTGCGCAGTAGCCACCCGTGAAGTCATGCGGTGGTGTCCCGGCGGTGTGCGCCACGTCTTTCAAGGACGAGCGCCGCCCCGCCTGAAAACTGGGGCAGGAGTAGACAGCATGTGAAACATCCAACAGGCTATGGGTCCAGGCAACACGGAAGAGTCCCCAAGCGCGCATGACCATGAGAGGGGTGATGCTGCCACATCGGCAGCGGGGGGAGAGGCGACGGGGAGGGGGGAGCATAGGAAAGCGGGAGGGGCCGGGAGGCGAGAGAGGAAGAGAAGGGGGGAAGGGCGAGGGAGAGAGAGAGAGAGGAGGGCTAGGGGGAGGTACATGTGTGCGGCGGAGAGCAGAGGGATCGGAGGGGGAGGGGAGGGGGCGGGAAGTCTGGTGGGGAAGACTGTCCTGGAGGCGGGGTGGTTGTGCGACCCGCCTGGCGGCGGAGTGGATCGGAACCTGCGCGGGCTCTTATTGGCCCGGCGCTCGGCACACAGCCACGGCGCCGAATTCGGGGGTCCTCGGTCAGGCCCCCGCCCTTGACTTGGCGCTATCCTCGTTGGGTCAGTGGGCGGGACGCGTCCCGTGGACCAGAAGGGCCAGCGGGGGGGGGAGGGGGGCAACAACAACAAAGGGTGATAGGGCCAGCATCTGCCCTCTGCCCGAATGTAGGTCCCCAGTCTGCATCTTGGGGCGGAGGGGGGGGGGGGGCCAGGCCGAGACAAGGCCCAGGGTGCCCCGGCCCCGGCCGTGCGGGCGCGCATTTTGCGCATGGCCCCGCTCCCCCTGCCGGGAGAGAGGGAGAGCCGGAGACAAACGCAGGGCAAGCGGATAGGGACGCCCAACACCTGGGGGGAGGGGGGGGGGGGGGCTATTTATTTTTCGGTACCGAGGCGGTCATCGGTCTTGTCCCGGTTACGGTCACACTTGCTCCGCTTTCCGGTGGAGGGGCAACAAATGGGTCGCCCCCGCCCCCCGCTGCCCCCGCGCCGCGGCGCGCATACGCGCGAGCCCCGGCCTGCGGGCCTCTCGGGGCCGGGCTGAGGAGAACCCGAGAGACCAGGGCCAAGCTGAAAAAGGAGCCTCGGCTGTGTTCCACCACCTCGCCCTCCGATGCTGCGCAGAGCAGCTCCAGCTGCGACCGCGGCTGCGGGGGGGGGGGGGGGGGCTGGCGAGCCAAGGTGCCCCGCACTCTGGGGGAGCCCCTCCCCCCCTTCCGCTCAGCCCTCGCACCCCTGTTCCTGGGCGCTGTCTCTCGGGCGCCGCCCTTACTCTATTATTGCTGAGCGGTGTTGTGAGAGGTTCCGGGCGTCGGTTCATAGGGCACTCTGGCCCGGGGCGCAGATGGCTCCGTATTGGCCTCCCGACCGGAACCCCCCGTGTCTGATGGGACGCACGCACCAACAACACCCGGACCAATATTAAAGCCGGCTTTTTGGCGCCCAACGCGCAACCAGCCCCGCCCTCCAGAGGTGCATGGCCAAGCGAAAGTCTCCCACCACCACCACCACCACCACCACCAGGGCGGGGATGAAGTCCCACACGGAGGAGGCCGCCCCGCAGACACACGCGCGCAGGCCCGCGCCTCGGCCGTGCCAGACGCGCCCCCTCTCCCGCAGACGAGGCCATGGATGACGAGCCCTAGGGCCCTCGTGTCTGATCACGGACAAGTCACGAGGACGTCTGGATGAAACTGTTTTTTGAATCTCCCCACACGGCGGCACGGCCGTCCCCAAAGGGCGCCACTCTCGAGATCGGCGCCCCACCCGATCGCGCGGGCGCGCGCTTTATTTTCTTCCACACACGCGCCCCGGAGCCAGGTGTCCGCACATCCCCCCCCCCC
>NW_009242971.1:501439-518447 GCF_000388065.1 Fonticula alba | reverse complement strand
CCCTCCCCGCCAGGATCCGCCCCTCATCTCCGCCCCCCTCCCCCTGCCCTGCTGGAAGTATGTGGTTCCTGCTCCCCGACCGGGAGTGCCCTCTCGCTGGCCTGAGCACTGGCTTGATCCAGCCGGTGCCCGGGCGCGATGATGCCCGCGGTCTGTTGATCGATGGCACACGCGACCTGGTCCTTGGCCGAGCACACATCGACTCGGATGCCCTGAGTGATGGCACCCTCCAGGGCCTGCTGCAAAATGTCAGCCGCAGCCAGGGTGCGCGCTGTGCCCGATCCGCCGTCCCCCGTATCCACATGCTCCTCACTCCATTTCCTCCATCGCCCCAACCAGTGGCCATTGCCCTCGCGACTGATGGGTCAGGCATGACCGTCCGACAGCTAGGCCGCAACGCGGCCCTCCTGCGCCGGGCCGACTGGACTTGCGAGCTGCTGAATCTCGGCGAAACATCCCTCCTGCGCGACGGGGACACCCTGTGCCTGATCGCCTCCAAGCCGACCGAGGGACACTTCCTCTTCCGAGCGGCACGCATTCCGACGGGGGGGTTGCTGTCCGACACAGCCGAGCGTGCATCGCCAGCCCCCGTGGCCTCGGTGGACACATCTATCGACCCCCCGACACTGACGACCACCAGCGAGCCCTCCACCTCCGCCACCTCCTCTTTGGCGGCGGCCGCTGCGCCCATGCCCCGGGGCGACTTCCCCAATCCCATGCCCGATCCCAGCGCCTGGTGGCAGCATGTGGCGGCAGGCGACTTCCCCTCGAGGGCCACAGCTCAACATGCGCTCCGCCTAGCACCCACCAGTTGGTGGGAGCGCATCACCTGGCACGGGCTGCCAGGCGATGCACGCGAAGTCCACATCGTCACCCCGCCAGTGGGCCTGGCACATGGTGGCTTTTCCGTTGTGTCATCCGCTCGCGCCCTGGCAACTGTACGTGCAGCCGCCCCCCCCCCCCCCCCCCCGCGGCCTCTTTCCTGCTCTTACTCCTCCTCCTGTTCCGCTTCCCTCCCCTCATCACCCACTTGTCGCCGTGTGTTTTCTCTCGGCTCGCGCCTGACACGCCAATCACGCCGATGGTGGCGTTCTTGTGCAGGCCATCACCGCCCTGCCCCCGACCTCTGTCCCAACTGCCATCATGTTCCACATTTTCCTGTCGCCAGGACTCGACGCGGCCGGGACCAGCCTTGATGCCGCTGAGTGCACCCGTCTCATGGAATGTTGCCAGGGCGAGCAGCTAGGGAGCTCGTGTGTTTTGTCGCGCGCTTTCCTGTGCCACCTGGCTGTGGCTCTTGCAAGCCGCCTCGATGACAGCACTGGCTCCAGCCGGCCGCGCATCGGTATCTCCTTCTCCACTTCGCCAGACAGCCCGCGCCCGATTCGGGGTGCCGGCTCGTCTGGCACGCGCGACCTCAACATTGCCCAATATGCCCTGCGTGTACGAGCCCTGCTGGCTCTACGTGACAACGCCCAGTACGTTTCCTTGCCCTTTCTGCCGGCCGTCGCACACACACACACACACACACACACGCACACACGCACACACGCACACACGCACACACACACACACACACACACACACACGCACACACGCACACGCACACACACGCACGCGCACACGCACCCCCCCCCCCCACCTCTCTCTCTCTCTCTCTCTGACACCACCTGCTGCACATCCTGACACTGCTCATGGTCAGATCCAGCCGCCACGGGACACCTGTCTTCCTTGCAGCTGAGGCCACTTGGTTGATGGCCAGTGTTTGCCCATCCATCACTCGTCGAGCTCCAGGAGCTGTGCAACGTGCGCAGCAGGCCCTGGCTGCGCGACTTCCTGAAGCAGCGGCCCCGGATGACGTGCCCCCAGTGGTGACCGTCGCCCTGAGCCCGCATGAGCGTCTTGCCAGCCTTGGCGGCCTATCTCACGTACGACATACGACTTCCCAGCATTCCTGCCCTTGCTTTCTCCCTTCTCTCTCTCCTTCTCCCCCCCCCTCTCTCTCTCTCTCTCTCTCTCTCTCCTTCTCCCCTTCCCCTCTCCTTCTCACCTCCCCCGATATCCACTCATGTGCTCGCAGCTGTTGCTGATCATCGCACCGAATCGAAGCAATGCCTCCACTTGGCCGCACTGTGCCGGCCTGCCAGAGGGATCGGTCTCGCATTCGGCCTCCGCCCACGGCAGCGCCGAGGAGGCGGCCCACAAAAGGCTTCGAGATTGTTACACTGGCATAATCACGGAATCCGTCACGTGTACCACGGAATAAATATCATTCCAACAGAAAACCCACCGCGTCGAACCCTTGTATGGGTCTGGCTACATGTCGTCGGATGTGGTTGAACGAGCATCCACCCCAGTTCCTAAACCCTCCAGATAGAGGGTCAGTCCGTTGGGGGACACGCCCTAGGTCCCTTGCTTGTCCCCGCAAAAGCTCGGGGTTTCCACAAGTGACCACCGATTTTCCACCCTGATGCCGGGCGTCCTCGGTATATCCGCACGTCTCTCAGAGCTTCTTGCCGCCGTTGCGAATTCCCCCCCCCCCCCCCTCTCTCTCGCCGGCGCCCCTGCCCCAGGCAGAACAAAGGGCGAGACACTCGAGCTGGGAGGCCTTTCGGGGCTCCGCGGCCATGCGAGACACTGTCCCGTCTGGTCCCTGGTCCCGGGGCTGTTAGATCACTCTGCTCATTGCCACCCCCCTGCCCCTCTCCTGCGCCCTTGCTCCGGGATTGGCGGGCACCGGCCTCCTTCGGCCCATTCCGCTCCCTGTGGGTGGGCATACCTAAAGGCAACTCCAGCAGGCCCAGGGAGTTCGCCATTTTGGGCATGCTCGCAGCGGCAACTCGGCGCCCCTCCCTGGGGAGACGCGGTTCCGGCGGCGGTTCGGCCAGGGAACAGCATGTCGAGATGCCCCGCGCCTGGCATGCCCCGCTCGACACGGAGACTAGGACCTGGCTCTCAGCTGGCTGGGGGAGAAGGGGGGCGGCCTCGTATCATTTTCTCCGCCCGTCCCCGTTGTCCTCCCCGCCGGTGGGGGCTGACGGCCGCGAGGGAGTTGAGAGCCAGCTGGCCGGGGCCCATTTCCCCAGGGGCCTGGCTCCGCGCTCGCGCGCGCGCGCGCGAGCGCGTTCCCCTGCTGTTGTGTGCGGTGGTGGTCGCCTCAGCTGGGGCTCCCCCCCGCCCCTTCCGTCCGCTCAGCCATCGTTGCTCGGTTGCCCCTGGCCCGGAGAGAGGTTGTGGGCCCCCCACCTCGCCGAAGAACACATGCCCGGCAGCACCACCCCTCCCCCCGACAGTCGTTGGAACGCGACGCCCGCCCGAGGCAGGGCCCATGCCGCCTGTTGTGGCTCGGACGCACACACACACACACACACGCACACGCAGCGGCTCGCCCGCGCACACTCAAGGAGTAGGGTGATCGTTGAACAGTCGCCCCCCGGCTGTCGGTCAACTAAGGCAAACACCACCGGTCCCTAGAACCCTCCCTCTTTGGTTCCTGTGCCTGTTTACTGTATGCCTCCCCTCCCCCCCTCTCCTACCTCTCTCTCTCTCTCTCTCTCCCCCCCCTATCCTTGCCTTTCGCCGCCGCCGCCGCCTCCTCCTCCACCGCACCTCCTCCCGCCCCACCTTCCTCTCGTTCCCTGTGCAGATTGGCTCGGTCTTTCCCCCACCCCCCGCCTCGGACGGCGGCTCGGCCCCCACACCCCACCGCCCTCTCGCCAGAGTCGCGGGCCCCTCCTTGATTCGTGTCGCCGTCATGCAGGAGCCAAGCCCTTGCGCGAGGTCGCGTCCTTGCCTGCTCACAACACCTAAGTGTGATCACCGGCATATCCTCCTCCCTGGCTCCCCCCTCCCTCTCGGGATCCGGGGCCGGGGGGGGTGGGAGGCGCTCATAATACGAAGTCCTGGCGTTGGCCTCCTTCCCCTCCTCCTCCTCCTCCTCCTTCTTCCCCCTTCCCTCCTTTGCGTCCCTGACACATTGCCTTCCCCCTCCCCCTCGCCCTTCCCCCTCCGCTTCCCTCTCGCGCGCTCCCCCCCCCTCTCTCCCTCTCTGTCAGAGACAGTATGCTGTCTCGCACCGCCTCCATCAGCGCGGCCGCCCTGGGCCGCTTCGCCGGCGCCCGCGCGGCGGCCGCCCCGGCTGCCCACTTCGCCACCCAGGTGAAGAACTTCCCCACTGGCCTGCCGCAGACCTCTGCCCCGGCCACCGGCGAGGCCCTGCGCTTCCCCCCGGAGGATCCTCACATCCCGGAGGAGTTCCTCCCCCCCGCCCCCCCTGGCAACAGTGAGATTCACTACGCCCGGTACATTCGCTTCGGCGAGGCCGGTGACGTGTATGACCTCCCCGACTACCCGGAGGTGTCGCACCCGAACTCCTCTGCCGCCACCATGCACCTGCAGCCGGACGCCACGACTGCCGATAAGCAGATTTACACCGTGGACACCCCGCTGCACGAGGTCCTCGGCGCCCCGGTTCCCACTCACCCGGCCGAGTTCGAGAGCACTCGCAAGGGTCTCGAGGGCATGCGCTTCCGCTTCCTGACTGACCCGGCCGCCGAGGGCAGCCGCATTCACAGCTTCGGTGTCTACCCCCCGCACCCGGCTGCCTTTGACACGGTCACCGACAACTTCGTGTCCTCGGTCTTCCTGACTGAGCTCGGCCGTGGCATGTATGTCGCCCTGCTGAACTTCTTCAAGCCCAGCTACACTCTTCTCTACCCCTGGGAGAAGGGACCCCTGTCGCCTCGGTTCCGTGGTGAGCATGCCCTCCGTCGTTACCCCAGCGGTGAGGAGCGCTGTATTGCATGCAAGCTGTGCGAGGCCATCTGCCCGGCCCAGGCCATCACCATCGAGGCGGAGACTCGTGCCGATGGTTCTCGTCGCACTACCCGGTGCGTTTATCCCCCGCTCGCTTTCTCTCCCTCCCCCTCCCCCTCCCCCTCCCCCCCCCATCATCTCCCCCTCCCCATGTCTGCGCTTCTCAGCCACGCCCATTTCTTTCCTTCCCGGCCCCCTTCTCTGGGCATGTTTCGCCTCCTCACCCTCTTTCCCCGTCCCTCCTCCCCCGGTCCCCGGTTCTCCGTTGCTGCCCTGGCCCTTCCTCCCCCCGCCCCCGCCACCCATGCATGTACACATCGGCCCACAGCTACGATATCGACATGACCAAGTGCATCTACTGCGGTTTCTGCCAGGAGGCCTGCCCCGTGGACGCCATTGTCGAGGGCCCCAACGCCGAGTTCGCCACCTTCACCCGCGAGGAGCTGCTTTACAACAAGGAGAAGCTCCTGGAGAACGGTGACAAGTGGGAGACCGAGATTGCCGCCAACCTGCTGGCCGAGCATCCCTACCGGTAATCGCGCGTGCGCGCGCTCCTCGCGCTCGTGTGGGTCCCCGGGGCGGGGTGCCACTCCCTTCCTGTGCATGTCCGTACGCGCATTCGCTCTTCTGCGATCCCCTCCCCCCCCCCTCCTCGCTCGGGCAAGTGTGGGGGAGTGGATGGATGGTGGCGCCCATCTCATGGGAGTACGTCGCGCGTGCACCTGCTCCCTGTGGTCACCGCCTCCCCCGCATCTTCCCGTGGCACCACGCACCCACCCTTTAGAGTTTATACACCACCGGTTCTCCTCCCCCTCCTCCCCTCCTCCCGTGTCCTTCTCGGGGGGCGGGGGGCGGCTTGTGGGGGGGTGTGTGTGCACGTGCATGCGTCGTCTCCATGTGCGCTCGCATGTGCGAACACACCTACACTTTCAGGCCCCTTCCTCTTTTCACACCCCGCTGCGCCGCAGGTTGTGTGGAAGCAGCACTGTCCTTATGCATGGCGCCGGCCAAAATACCGCCGTCTCGCAGCCTCGCATTGTCACGTCTTGTCCTTCTCCCCCCCCGCGCGCCCGCACAAACAAACATACACACACATACCTATACATATACATGTTCCCTTTTCCCTCCCCCCCCCCTCTCTCTCTCTCTCTCTTTCTCCCTGGGGCACGGGCTCGTGGTGTTCGCTGCCTTCTCTCGCCACCGCGGCTGATGGTTTTTCTTCTCTCTCTTTCCCCCTTCCCTAAATATGCAAACCACACAGCCACGCCAAGAAATGTCCCCTTCCCTTTTGTGACCCAGGGTGTGTGTGGCTCTTGCTCGTTGGCTGTGGGTTGTATCCTCCCCGCTCCGTGTGTGTATGTGTGTGTGCAGCACTGATGGTTGCATCTCTCCCTGACGCCCCCCTCTCCCTCCTCCTTTTCGGGGAGTGCTTTGTGACATATGTGGGCCCACAGCAAGCCGCCCACCCTCCAGGAATTGAGACTCACACTGAGAGCGGCATGTTTAGGAGGCAGGGCCATACACAGAGGGGCCTTGGGTTGGTCTTTTCATCGGCGCCCGCCAGAGGGGGGGCTCCGGCTCCGGCCACGCGAATAGCCGCCACCTCGGCGGTCGCGATGGTCGCGGTGGTCGCGGTGGTCGCGGTGGTCGCGATCGTTGTAATCTCGCCGCCGAGGATTGTGGCTGTGACCGTGGCCACGGTCATCTTGCCGACGGTCACGCCCCCGGTCGCGCTCGCGACTGCGACTGCGATCGCGGCCACGACCACGATCATGGTCGCGGCTGCGGTCATACTCGCGACTCGAATCGCGGCCGCGCCCCCGGCCAGAGACCCGCGAAGATCGACCACCTTCACGACCGTCCGGCGGGCCATCCCACGAGGGAGAGTCCAGTGGGTCTGGCTCCGGGTCATCATTCCCGGGGCCCAGTTTTTCCCACTTGCGATCCGGGCCGCCACCGGCCCCCGGACGACGACCGCGCTTCTGGGCAAATTCACTGTCACGCCGGTCAATCTCCGCCCGATCAGTTTGATCCAGAGGGTCAAGAACCAGCTGGGTGGCAGGGGGCGGGGGGGGGGGGACATGTTAGCGGAAAGAGGGAGGATTGACCGACAGTGGGACAAACGGGAAAGGGGATATTTCCATGTAAATGCGGTGCTCGTCTGCCTAGCAGAGGCGCGTGTGTACCAAATCATCGGCCTCGCCAAAAAGAAGGGCCTGCTGCTCACGCGCACGCGCCGAGTCCTCCTTCTGCAAAATCTTGTATGTGAACCAGTCGGCACCGATCTCCCGGGAGCCAAGCTCCGGGTGGCAGGTCAGGCTGTCCATCAGGAGGAGGTGAACAGGAGCGGGAGTGAACAGTATGGATGGTGTCAGTGGCTAAGGTGAGGGGCAAAGAAAAAAAAAGAGGGAAAAGGCCCCCCCCGCCTCCTCTGCGTCGGATGATGCGACGTAAACGTGAACTGACCAGTCGCGGAGAGCGTGCCGTGAGCAGAGCACCGGCCGCTCGGCATCCGGCTGTTTGTCCTCCTCGCGCGCCGAGGTGATCGCACTGAGCATGCTCTGCTCGAAATTCATCAAATGGGCCATGCTGTCAAAGTCCTTCTTCCGACTGGCGCCTCGCTGCCTCCGGAGGAGGTTGGTCGCGGCTTGGGCCTTGTATGCGTTATGCATGGAGGCGAGAATGTCACGGCCGCTGGGGGCAGGCTGGTTGGTGGAAGCACCAGCACGACGCTCTTCCGATCTCTGAGCATGCTCTGCTCGAAATTCATCAAATGGGCCATGCTGTCAAAGTCCTTCTTCCGACTGGCGCCTCGCTGCCTCCGGAGGAGGTTGGTCGCGGCTTGGGCCTTGTATGCGTTATGCATGGAGGCGAGAATGTCACGGCCGCTGGGGGCAGGCTGGTTGGTGGAAGCACCAGCTGTGCTAGCGTCGCCAGCAGCCTCCTCCTCCTCCTTATCACCATCACTATCGTCGTCGTCGTCAGAGGAATCAACGATGCGGAAGCCACTGGGAGTGGGCTTTGGGGCTGGGCCACCCTCAGCAGCAGGAGCCGAAGCTGGATCGGGGACAGCGGCCGTAGCAGGGGCAGAGGCAGCGACCCCGGTTGCCGTGACAGGAACAGCACTGCCAACAGTGGCAGGGGATGCCGCCACGGTCGGCCGAGGCTCGCGCGTGCCAACGCCAAGCGATTCGTGACGACTGACCAATAGCCTGCCGGCGCCGGCCTTGGGCAGGTCCGCCTCCTCCTCCTCCTCATCGTCATCGCCGGCGAAGGAAAGGAGCTTCTTGTTTCTGGCGAATGGGAGCAAGAGCATTCACGGCCAGGGATGTCAGCCAAAAAGAGGAAAAGAAAGGAAAGGCCCATGCACACAGGCGCACTTGCAGGCGGAAACAAAGGCGACAATCGACACGTACCGGGTCGCGCGTGCGGTCACCACTGGGCGCTTGGATTTTTCGGCCTCACGGCGGGCTGCGGCCTCCCGCTCGGCGGCTGCTTGCCGAGCCCACTCGCTCATCTCCATGTCTTCGAAGGGATTGGCCAAAACCCGAGTCCGCACAATGCGGATTGGCACGTCAGGCACGTCTTCATCGTTGCAACTGACCTCACCAATCCGCAGGGCGTTGAAGATGGTCGGGCCAGCAATCATGCCGAAGATGGTGTGCTTGCGATTGAGCTCCGGCGCCTCGCCCAGGGTGATGAAGAATTGTGAGCCATTCTGGAAGGGGCCCTCAGCGGCCGAGGCTACCATGCCACGCTGGCTGAAGGTCAGCCGGTGGTGAAACTCATGGGAGAAGGGCTTGCCGTAGATAGACTCGCCACCTGGGAAGGCGGAGAAGGGGGGAGGGGGAGGGGGGGAAGGAGATCGAAAAAAAAAACAACAAACAAACAAACATGCCGTTGGCATCGGTGGGAAGGAGGCAGGGGAGGGGAGACAAAGGCAACGGAGGTGTCAGCATCGAAGCACAGGGGGCAAGGGGGGGGGGGGAGGGGCAGCCAGGGGGCATTGTATGAGCATGCGCACCGTCGCCGGTTCCAGTCGGATCGCCGGTCTGGATGATGAAGTTCCGAACCACCCGGTGAAAGAGGCAGCCATCATAGTAACCGTCGACGCAGTGTTGGAGGAAGTTTCGCGCAGCCTTTGGTGCCTCGCGTGCCCAGAGCTCGATCTCCAGCTCGCCAAAGGTGGTGTCCAGCACGACCTTGCCGTTGGTCACCGGCCGGCTGTCGAAAGTCGGCACGGACATGGAATGTGCTCAGGGCGGGAGGCCTGGGGGAATGTAGCGAGGGGAATGAGGGAGAGGGAGGGAAGGGGCGAAAGGTGCGGGAGAGCCGGAGGGCGGGAAAAGGGTCGGGAGCAAGTGCCAGCAACATAGCCAGACCCCTTCAGCTGGGGCGCCTTTGGCTGGGCTCCTCCAGAGAGCGGGGTTCTCGGGGGCCGGGGCCGGGGCCGGGGCCGGGGCCGGGGCAGGGGCCGGGGCAGGGGCAGGGCGAGGGGGAGGGGGAGATATCGCGCAGGGTCTCTCGGCCAAGGAGGCACCCGGAGGGGGAGGAGGGGCGAAGCGCCGACACCGTGCACACGCCCCCCACGACGCATCGTACACGCGCATGCACACGATCGTCGGTTCGACTGGCCGGTGATCGCTAGCGCACAATGTGCGTTGGCAGTCGCGGCTTTTTGGCAGATTCGTCCCCGCCACCTGCTGGGAAGGGGACCCTTTTCTCTTGTCCCCGCCCGCCGAATCCTCTCTGGGGATACTTGGGAAGGCGCATTCGGGCACACGTAATTCCGGGCCAACGGGCAGCCCCTCCTTCCTGGCTACGAGGTGGGCGATGGCCTCGGACTACTGTGTCACAAAATCCGGAGCATGGTCTCTCTGTATTGATGGGCAGGATGCCTGAGTGGCGGGTTGGCGATGGGGCATTTCAGTGGCATTCGGGATGTGGAGGAGGGCCAAAAACATGCGCATCGCGCGTATATTCCCCCTGCCCCTCTCTCGACCCACACACACACACACACACACACAGGCACATATAGGCACATAGACGGAGGAGGTGGAGAGGGGCGGAGGGAGTGGCTTTCCCCACGTTCAGTCGCCGATCTCGTCCTCCGGCAGGGCCGGGCCGCGCAGGGTGCGCTGGCCGAAGTCGGTGTCCGTAAAGTTGGAATAGCAGCGGAAGTCATTGCTAAGCATCTTCGCATGTCCCGGACGCCAGCGGGTCATCTCCAGACCGAGCAGCTCCCGAGCCAGCGGGCGCATCACCAAGCCCGTGCACAGAACCACATGGGTGTTGGGCTGGCCGGCCGGCCGCGACAGGGCCCGGACCGTGGCCGAGGTTTTGGTCAGGCACTCCTCGCTGAGGAAGGGCGGATCAGCCACAATGACGGCCGCGCTGCCGGGCTCCAGCGGGCTGAAGGTTTCCGGCTGATTGTAATCGTAGTGCACGAACTCCGGCGCGTAGACCGCAAAGCGGGTGTCATACTCCAGCAGCCAGGCCGGCGTGTCGGGATAGAGCTCCTGCCGGGATGGCAGCGCATAGGGTCCCGAGGAGGGGTGGTGGCAGGGCGGGCGAGGAGGCGGGTCAGCCCAAGCAGGGGGAAGCGAAATGCATGCGGGACAGCATGAAGCCGCCGAGCAAATGTTGGCAGCAGCCGCAGCCGCAGCCGCAGCCGCAGCCGCAGCCGCAGCCGCAGCCACAAGAGCACAGCCGAGGGGCGACGACACGGCATACATGCCAATTACACACCTTGAACTTGACGTAAGCCGTCGGCGAGCTGAGGAAGACGATCTCCCCCGGGTGGCCGGCAGCGGCGCTGCGCTCGGCCGCCTGCTTGGCCAGATGCGACAGGTCCTCGGCCGTGGCGTCATCATACCAGAATTGGGACAGTTGCCAGTCCTCCGGGATGGCCTCCATGCCGGACTTGAACCGGGAGTCCGCGTCGTCCTGTTGTTGCAAGAGGGGCATGCATGGCGGTCAGTACCTGGCAGAGGGGCAAACTCACGAAGGCGCGGGAGCACGAGGCAGGAGAGGCTGTACATGGAGCTTCTGGAAGCGGTCCTCCAGCTGCTGCTGCTCATCGCGGAAAGCGGCCAAGGCGGCCAGGGTGCTGGCGCTCAGCTGGAAATCGTCGTCGCTGTCGCTGCCGGACATCCTGGCGACTGCGTGTGGTGATGAAGGGGGGGGGGGGGGCGAGAGGAAAGGAGAGGAGCTTGCAGCGGGTGGGGATTCCTCTTTGAGGGATGGCTACTGCGCCCGGCCGCAGGCGCCGGGGGCATGTGGATGTCCCTTATTAGGTTGGTGCGAATCTGCGCGCGCGCGCGCGCGCGAGCGTGTGCGTGTGCGTGTGCGTGTGCGTGTACAGGTGTGTGCTTGCGATCGGCTGGCGGGTGCCCCTCTCCGTCCCCCGGCGCCCCGCCACAGGGGGAGCCACCCGGCTGTGGGCGGTGCATGCCAATGCATTGGGATCCACGAGGTTCCGGGAAGTGCCGACGGATGCGAGGCGAAGGTGTCGCGGAAAAAACAACAGCAGCAGAAAACCGGGGGCCTGGCGCGCAAGAGGGGAGATCCCCCCTCTGTTGCTTGGCAGGTACGCGCCGCGAAAAGAGCAAGGAGGCTAAGTGTGTCTATTTTTTTTTCCCCCGGAGCGCACGCTCCTGCGCCGGGGGCACAGGCAACCAAGGGTCTACCTGCCCACGCCTCGCCCGGTACTCTGTCCACACTCAAAGAAGGATGACGGTGTCATCGTTGGCCGCCTCCGGGATGGGGGTGGGTGTCCCGGCTGTGGCTCGATGCCGGGCAACCAGCGAGGCAAAGGACGCGCTCGGGGCCGGCTGCCCATTGGCCACCGCCTCCAGGGCATTTCCGAGGCTGGGCCCGGCCAATTGGTCGGCCCAGGTGCCCAGTTCCGAGATGGCCCACTCATTGTCGGGGCAGGCCAGCTCCCTCAGCCAGATGTGCAAGCCGGTGGCCAGGTGCTCGCGGGCGACATCCGCCACTTCGGCCCGGTCCAGCAGAGCGAGGCACATTTGGGGGAGTGGCAGCAGCAGGGCGGGCAATTGCCCGGCGGCCGCCTTGCCAGCCTCCAGGCGACGGCACACGGCGAAAAGCGCACGCAAGTGCGCCTGCAGTAGGTGTGCCAAGACGGTGACCCCTCCGGGAGCCTCGCCCGGAGCTGGCGACCCGAGCCAGCCAGCCAACGGGCTCAGCCGGGCGAGCTCGCCGGCTGTTTGCATGATGGCCATGCCGGCACGGGATCCAGTGGCTGGCATATGGCTGACGCCCACGGCCGGCAAAATCGCCAGCTGCAACAGCCAATCCGAGAAGACCGATGCCGTGGCCACCTCCCCGGAGCCGGACAGGTGCAGCAGCATCACAATGTCCAGGCTGCCGGTGGCTGTCAGCCCGGCACCGATCATGCGCACAAGGAGATCGCGCTCGGAAGCCGGCCACCCGGCAGCCGACTCTACGCGCATGCAAGTGCCCGGGCAAAGGTCAAAATCAATCCCCGCGGAAGAGCGCCCAAGGAGCAGGGAAGAAAGACGCACGGAGAATGTGAAGAGGAGGCAGACACAGGTCGAACAGTGCATGTGACCCCCCTTGAAGATCGGCCAGCATCTGTGGGACCCGATCGGCTGACACCTGCTGCAGTAGTGTCAGCAACATGCCCGGATCGCGGGTCAGCAGCTGGCCAAGTGGCTGGCTAACTCGAAAGCCAGACCCCGGCGGACAGGAAAGCCCCAGCCCGGTGACACTCGGCGGCAGGGGCTCCGGCGCCACGGAAAGGGCCTTCCAAGCGAAGTCCAGGGCTCGGCCCGGCTCCAAGCTGAACGACCCGCCAGACAGGTAGATCATGGCATCGGCCAGCAGCGACCCCGGGTCACTGGTCAGGCCGGCAAAGAGCTCCCGCAGGCGGTCTTGCAATGGCCAGGCATCTTTGGAAAGGCGGGCAAGAGCCTCGGCCGCAGGGCGCTTGGAGCTGCTGACCACGGAGGGGGGGCGCTCATTGCGTGCCACGGTCAGCGCCCGCTGGAGGATGACAGCCACCGCAATTGGCCGACGGATGGCCTCCAGGGGATCGATGGCACCCGGGCCCGGGCCCTGGGACAGGATGGCCCGGACCAGGGTGCCGGCCATGCGGTTGGCCGATGCCGCGGCCGCCATGGCCGTCGACCCGGAGCCAAGCCCAGGCGTAATGGTCAGGTGGTGGAAGAGAAAGCCGATGATGGCCGAAATGGCCGCATTCGGAACCGGGCTGAAGAGCCGTCCAAGAGCACTGCCATCCCCATGGGACGACGCCTGGGCGTAGGTTGGCAGACTCGGCTCAGAGGAGGCCAGAATGCGCAACAGCAACGAGCCAGCTGCCTGAACTGGCGCGTCATCCAGCTGCAGAGGGTCCTTCTCGGCCAGCTGGATATCGACGTCCGGCCTGGTTAGCATGGGGAGGAGAGAGAGAAAAGGCGGATACCAATGCGACGCGCAAGAGGGAGGAGCGAGGAGGAGGAGGAGGAGCGAGGAGGAGCGAGGAGGAGCGAGGAGGGAGGAGGCAAGCGAAAGGTCCCCAAACAATACGAGGGTCAAATGTTGCACATGGCCTCCCTCCCCCCCCCCGCCACCTCCCCCGCCCCCGAGCTCTGGATGGGGCTAAAAGACAGCCGGAAAAGCAAGCATCTTCCCATGAAGAGGTACCTGTACCAACTTGTCCAAGATCTGATGAACATCCCCCGTTGTCGGGGACCCTTCGGCCTGATCCATGCGCGTGAGCTGCGCCATGAGTTGCTCCGCGATGGAGGCCGAGGTGTCCGGGGCAGAGCCCGGTAGAGAGGATGGCGCGGCCGCCGAGGTGGGCGTCGACATCGCAGCCCCGGGATGCGCCTCGGCGGCCGAGGTCCCGGGTGTGGTCCCGCCGGGCGACGGCCCAAGTCCAGCGCCACCACGATGGCCCGGAGCAACCAGCCCCTCGGTGAAGGTGCTCTGGCCGAGATCCACCACGTCGGCCAGCTTGACCGGCCGCACTGGGTCGGGGTCGCGGAAAAAGTCCGGGAAGCGGACCTTCAAGCGACCCACGGTCTCTACCGGCAGGTTTGGATGGCCGAGGAGGTAGGCCAGTGGGCGGCTGCGCTTGCCGGCACACATGCAGGTGAGTATGAAGGGCATGCCCAACAATGTGCGACCCCCAGTAGACAGCCCCTGGATGCCCAGGCCCAATGCCAGCCCAGGAGGCAGGGAGAGAGAAAGGAGGAGGGAGGGAGGGAGAGAGAGAGGGACAGAGGAGGAAGAGCGCACCGGATGACATGCTTATCGCGCAGAGCGCACAGAGCATTGTTGATGCCTGCCAGGAAGAGAACACGGAAGGAGGGGAGAAAGCCGCCATCCAAGCCGCCGGCGCTGGGACCACCGGCGCCGGCGCCGGCTGCCAAGAAGTCCAGCAGCGGGGCACTGAAGGAGTGTGCGCCTGGATCCTTCAGCTGGTTCAGCATCAACAGCATGGCCGGCTCTACAAGCATGACATTATCTTGTGGCTGGAACACCAGCCAGTCAAATAGGCAGGCCAGTACCACGGTCTGGAAGGCATGTGTGTTCTGGTTGTGGCCAAAACCGAAAGTGTCAGTTCGCAGGAAGGCGCGGCCATGTTTGCATGGCTAGCAGCATGTTTGCATGTGTGCGCGCATGGACGGGGCGGGCACAGCGTGGATGAAAGGGAGGGAGGGGGGGGGGAGGCGGGGGCGGGGGGCATAGACATACGCGATTCTGCCGGCCCAACAGCCAGCCCAGCACATTCCACCGTTGGATATTGCCACTGGCAATCACTTGGTTGCTGGGGTGATAGACACAGCAGAGGAACCGCACAAGATCCGCGGCCAAGGTGGCCTGCTGGGGCTGGGACAGGTACTCCTGAGCAAACCACTCCAGATGCGCCGACTCCGGCATCAATCCCGGCGGCAAAGTAACCCCGGAGGGGGTGGTCAACGGCCGGGGAACATTCTCCAGGATGAAGTAAAGTAATTCGGCCATCTTCTGAGTGAGCCGACTTGTGTAGAATAGCCGCGGCGTCGGCTGGAGCAGGAGCTGGCGAAGGTCTTCGAACGAGCAGGATGTGGTCAGCGAGGGGGGGGGGGGGGGGATGGGGGGGCGAATGTGGGCGCTCGAGCATGTGGCCATTCAGGCAGCAGGAGGAGCATGGCGCCAGGGGCAAGCCAGGCCACATCCGAGGGCGACTGCCAGGGCATACCTTTTCCCGTGGCCGAGAAGCCCTGCGGATTTTCCACGAGCTTGATCCAGAAGGGGCGCAGTTCCTGATGCCGGGCGGCCAGGTTGTACAGCAGGCGGACAAATTCCCGGCCAATTTGCACCAAGTCGGCCGAACGATCGCGCAGCAGTTGGTCCAAGAACTGGAGTTCCAGCTGCCGTAGGCCGGCATTCTCCCAGTGGTCATTGACCACCGTGGCAAAGCAGTAGAAGCAGGTGTTGATGATCATCGGGAAGCCATACAGCCAGTCCCTGTGGCCAGGTGGTTGGAGGAACGAGGGCAGTTGTGGTGGCAAGGGTCAGGAAAGTTTCTCGAGCTGAGGCCCATGGTCAAGGGCAGGGAGCGCACTTGTTGGCCAACAAAACTCGGAGGACCCCCTCTGCGAGAGCCTGATTGGCGGGCGTGGCGTCGCCGCCTTCAAAGAAGGGGGCCCGGGCAAAGATGGACGTGTCAATGGAGGAAGCCCCGCAAGGATGGCCGCATAAGGAGCCCCAAAGACGCACTTCGAATCTGCTTGACCATCTCGAAGCAGAGCGAATCGACCGAGGCGGTGTTGTTCTCGATGAGAGTTTGGAAGATTTTCAGCAGCTGAAGGGAGAGGAGCCGAAGAAGAGGAAGAAGAGGAGGAGGAGGGGGGGGGGGCGGGTCAGAAGGGCGTCGCGGCAGGATGGGGAGATTGCAAATGAGGGGGAATTCAGGGCCAAATGTCTTGATCCCGCGTACCGACTCCCGCGCATGTGGCTGCAGCTTGTCGTACAGCTGTGTGAAGTGCGTGAGGGTCTCAATCAGAGCCGGGGTCTTGGAGCCTGGCCGGTAGGTGGGCTTCACGAAACGCAAAAGATGCAGGAACTACATTGGCACAAGGTGGTGTCAGGGAAGCCGGCGACATAGATGAAAGAGGGGCGGCAGGCATCATCCCAGGCACGGGACCAGCACGTACGCGGTGCGCGGTCGGCTCGCCAACCAGGACGTCATACGCAATGGCGAGGTCACTCTCACGCTGTGTGTGTGTGTGTGTGTGTGTGTGTGTACAGTCACAAATCATCAGTGTTAGCCATCCTCGCCAGCAGACAACATGCACGAGGGGGGGGGGGGATGCAAGGCTGTGCGCACAATGTTGCTGGCGCCCAGCGCTCTGATGGCATCCGGATCCGAGATGTTGTTCAGCGAGTTCATCAGATGAGCGTTGGCATTGCGCGCTTTGAGCAAGTCCTGTGGCGGGTGGGGCAGTTGTTAGCTTTGGGTCTCGTCGAGGGGAGGCAGCGCGAAGAGGAAGGGCCGGAGATGGGAGAGGCGGCGAGGAGAGGCGGCATGAGGGGTGGGGAGATTTGCAAGAAGGCCGAGCTAGCATAGGCGCGCACCCGCTCTCGGGGGTCCATCTCGTCGAAAACGCGCAGATTCAGGATGAAGGACTTTGTGGCGCGGTCCACCGGGATGGCGCCTGTGCTGTGCGTCGGGATGGGCGGCGGCGCCTGGCCCGGGCCCTGGGCCTGTTGCTGCATCGACGGGGTGATGTGCCCGCTGGCCGGGATGCCGGGTAAAATGGGATGAGACATGGATATGCTGGCGCCGTTGTGAAGGGCAGGCGGGCGGGAAAGGGAGGGGAAGGGAGGCTGAATGGAACAACCGAGAGCCACGGCGCCGGGTGTCCTTGCGCGGCGCTCGCGCGGAGGGCAAAGGGGGACACAAGGGACAGGGGAAGGGAGGGATGGCAGGGAAAGAGGACGCGGGCGTGGGTGTGCGGGTGTGCGAGCGGAGCCCCGGCAGGTGCCATCTTCCCCGGTGTTCTCGTTCCGATGGCCGGTGCTTTTTTCGTTTCCCCCCTCCCCCCGAGGGAGCCACCCCTCGCGGACAAGGAGGCCGGGTGCGAAACCACAGACCTTGACTTGGGGGGTGCGGCTGGTGTGGAGTGGAAACCGCCCGGACACAAGCGTCCCCCCCCCC
>NW_009242971.1:489080-501429 GCF_000388065.1 Fonticula alba | reverse complement strand
GTGCACACACAGGTACACACACAGACACGCGACACAGCATGCGAAGCAGTTCCAGCGGGAGCCTGGAAATGTCCACAATCCCCCGCATGCCAACGGAATCGCCGCGATCGGGGCACTCGTCGGCCGGCCGCCCGGCATCGTGGACCCGACCAGAGATTGCCGCAAGGGGCGACGGGGCGGGGGGAGGGGGAGGCTTTTCTTCCAGAGAGCCTGAAGATGAAGGAAGTCACTTTGAGTGCAGCCGAGCCCCCTGCCCCCCCCCCCCTCTCCCTCCACCTGCTCACCTCTCCTGCGTGCGAAGGCACGTGTGCACCCGGTTACACAAGATCCTCTTCCCCCTTCTCGACGTCCATCTATCCTACACATATGCTCGTGGCATTGCGTACGGGCCTTCTCGCCGTCACTCGGGCCCGCATGGTGGCCATCAGGCCGACTGCGGCTCCCTTGTCGACCGATCCTCCAGGCCGGGGGATTGTGTCCCTTTTTTCGGCCCGGCTTTCCTCGCACGCGCGCACGTCTGGCGATCTGCCCGGCCTGTTGGAGCAGCTGACCCCCTTTGAGGCCCAGTCGCAAGAGGCCTTTGACCAGGTGTCGGGGCTGATCCATTTGCCGATCTTGCGCCTTCGAGTGCAAGCCAACGAGCAGGAGCTGGAGCTGGCGTACAGCCGCATGGCCGAGGGCGATGGCCTGTCGGCCAGCGGGGACGGCGGTGGCCTCCGGCGGCGCATCGAGCTCGAGCGTCAGTTGGCCAAAGACCGCGTGATGGTCCAGCGCATGGATGAGCTCCTGACTGAGCGAGCCGACATTTGCGAGCTTGCCGACATGCTGCAGGCCATGTATGCCGACATGCGTCCTGATGCGGCGGATGCCGCGGCCGAGGTGGCCGCCGTGGGGGCTTTGTCCATGGAACTGCACGCTCGGGCGCAGGCATTCCACAGCGCCTTGAGCCGAGTTCGGCAGGGGATTCTCTTCTCCGGCGAGGCGGATGCCTCTGGCTGTTTCCTGTCTCTGAATGCCGGCAACGGCGGTGTCGATAGCCAATCCTTCACGCAAATGCTGCTGGACATGTATCGTGGATGGGCCTCGGCCCGGGGCCTGCGGCAGGAGTTGATTGACAGCGCGCCCGGCGAGCGGCCCGACACCCTACGCAATGCCACGTTGCTGATTCATGCTGATGAACGGGCCGATGCCGAGGGCGGCCCATATGGTTGGTTGCGCGGGGAGGCTGGTGTCCATCGGCTGGTGCGGAATTCCCCTTTCGACGAAGGTCGCCGCCACACGAGCTTTGCTTCGGTCGGGGTTGCGCCTCACTCGCTGGATGAAGGGGGCCACGAGGACCCGGAGCTGTCGATCGATGCGCGGTATCTACACATCGAGACGACGACCTCGCGCGGGGCCGGCGGCCAGCATGTCAACAAGACCGAGTCGGCTGTCCGCATGACACACCTGCCGACCGGGATTGTCATCACCATCCAGCAGGAGCGCTCGCAGCATCGGAATCGGGCATTGGCACTGTCTCTGCTGCGTGCGCGATTGCTCGAGCGGCACCTGCATAAAAAGTGCGCCATCTTTCTCTCCTCCCTCTCGCTCCCTCTTTGGGCCTTTCAAAGCCAGCATCTCTTCGTCCCTTCCCTTGCTAATGGCTCCATGTGCCACTTGCTCCCAGACGTCTGGAGGAGAGCCTCCGCCGGAGTGACATGACCTCCAACTCCTTCGGTGGCCAAGTGCGCTCCTATGTGCTGAACCCCTATCAAGTGCGTTTCGCCCGGCACATTCAACCACCCCACCATACTCGCGGTCTCCCCCCTCGGTCTCCCTTTCTGTCCCCTTGTTGATGCCTCGCAGGCGGCAAAAGACCCTCTCCTGACGCTCGCTTCATTCCGGCAACCCGCCGCCCAGCTTATCAAGGACAACCGGACCAACCACGAAACGTCCCAAGTGCATGCGGTGCTTTCCGGCGATCTCGATGAGTACGCGCACTGTCACACTCAGCCCCGGCGGGCCAATCTCCCCCCTCTCTCCTCTTGGCTCTCGCCCTGTTGCTGACCCTTCATCATGCTGCCTTCTCCTTTTCTCTATCTCCGCCCCCCCCCCCCATGCCCCTCTCTCTCTCTCTCTCTCTCTCTCTCTCTCTCTCTCTCTCTCTGGCACCAGGTTCCTGATCAAGTCTCTCGAGCTCGAGGCTGCCGCCACGGTTGGAGGAAAGGACTAGCCCTCTTCTTCATGCTTCACACATAAATCCCTTCGGATGCATTCCCTTCTCCTACCCCCCTCCCCCCATTGTGGATCTCTCTTCCCTCTTCCTTCCTTTCTCTCCCGCCCCCCCCCCCGGCACATATCCAATAGACCTAGACACATATGCACAGTCAGTCGATTGTGCGTTCATTCCCGGCGACTACGCCACCATCCCCGAGGCCAGGAAGGTGGCAAGCGGCATGAGCGACAGGAAGAGGGCAGGCGCATAGGAGGCAATCTCGCGTGCCATTGCCGGCCCGAGGACCCCGACCGCGCCGGCCAGCAAGCTGAATGATCCCACCAAGCAGAGAGCCCGTAGGGCCATGGCCACCTGCTGGCGCGTCTCGGCCACCAGAGCCTTGTCGGCCGGCGAAAGCCCCGGGTCGCCGTGAGTGCTTGGCTCGGCATCCGGGAAAAGGGCACGGCCCATGCGCTCGGCGGCCAGCCACAGAAGACCGTAGGCCATCACCAAAACCGGGCTACGCTCAACTCGCAGAGCCGCCAGAAGGCGATCCGCCGCATGGGCCACGACTGCCGGGCTCTTCGCCAGGGGCAGGCCCATGCCGGTGGCCGTCGCCGCCGCCGCCGCCGCCGCCGCCGCCGCCTGAGACACAACGCCCCGGATGATGGGCTCATCCAGCTGGCAGCCAGCCAAGCGCAGGTGCCCGGCCACGAGGGCCACAACCAGGCGCAGTGTCCGCACAGCGGCCACATGCATGGCCCGCACCACGGCAAGCGCGTCGCCTTCGGCCCCGGCCCCCATGACCGCCTGAGCCAGGGTCTTCAGGGACCCGGCCGGGATGGCCATCGCCCCGGGCAAAGCCGCCGACAGCTTGGCCAAGTGCTCCGGCGAGGGACAGAGATCGGCCAGCTGGTGCGCCGTGGGCCGGTACTCCGGGCTGAAGGGCCAGTCAATCAGCCGCTCGGCGCGAAGCCAGGCAAAGGCCCGCGTAGCGGCCAGCGCCACCGGAATCAGGCACGCGAACAACAGATACACCTTATACTGATGGGTTCGGCGCTGGTGGTCATGCGGCGCGAGGCAATCCCAGCAAGGGCGAGCAGAGGGGTAAGTTACTTGCGCATTCAGCAAGGCGGGACCAAATAACGAAGTAGCAGGCCCGCGAGTGGGAGGCGGATGTGCGGGAGGACCCGGGCGCACCGCATGCGAAGTGGGCCCCATGCCGATGACAGATAGGCGACCCAGGCCGAGGCCCAAGAGCCGGGCAATGCTGAGCAGAACCACCGCCAGGTGGCCAGGCAGCAAAGATGCAACCGAGATGACGGCTGCCAGACGGAGGGCATCCCCAACCCCGGGGAGACGGGCTCCGAGACCGCGGACCACCGGCCGAAGGGGCCGCACCACCAACAGCCAGAAGGGCGAAAGGATGGCCGCCAGAGCGCCGACCACCAGACGGAAAGCCCCGAGACAGGCATGGGCCAACAGCAGCGACGCCGTCAGCCGATATGCCGCCACGGCCAAAGCCTCGACCGCGATGCCGAAAAGCGCGTGAGCCTCCCCGGCGCTGATGGACAGCAGGGACTCCAGCCCATCGGCCGGGGTGATCAAACGCACGGCCGATACGGCGGCCGCCGCGGCCGACAGGATGGCCATCGCCCCGACCAGCGGCCACGCGTGGCGTCCGATGAACACTTCAATCGGATGGTCAGCCCCGGCGGGGCTGGGCTTCGACCCGAGCACCATAAAGAGGATCCCCCACCCGAGGACCAGCACCGGGGCCACGGTGGCCGCGTCAATACGCGTCGCATGGGCCGAGAAGGTTCGCAGGTCCCAGTACACGCGCAGGGCCAGGGGCTCACCACCAGAGCCGAAGACCGGAGACCGGGCTTCGTTGGTTTCCTCCTGCTCGAAGACTCGAAGCAGGCGAAGGTGCAGCCCAAAGTCCGCCAGCGTGGCGAAGTCCAATGCGCTGGAGGGCTCGCGAATGGCCCCGGCATGGGAGTGCGAGAAGATGGCCGCCCCGCCATTGCCGCACTCCAGGGCCTCCTGCTCGTGGACCTTCTCCTCGTCATTGGCCGGCGCACGGGTCCACAGGAGAACACGCTGGCCGCCAGGCCCGCCTTCCGAGGTGGTGCCCTGCCGGAGGAGACACGCCCGAAGAGGGAGCCCCCCGCCGAGTGCCGAGAGGCCTGTCCAAGCAGGCAGCTGCACCAGCTCCGAGGCCAGAGACCCGGCCGGCAGGGGGATCGTGATGCCGACCACCGGCACCGGCAGCACCACAGTGTGGCCGACCAGTGGCAGGGACACCTGGCGCCGGGCCAGCAGCAGCTGGAACGACATCGACTTGGGAGACGTGACCGACCGGTCAGCGGCCGGGGCCGACAGGCAAGTGCGCGTGCTCCACCGAGCGGCCCCGCCGGATGCCGGCACCAGGATGGCCACCGCGTCATACGGCCGGCCATGGTAGATGACCGCATGCCAGTCCACCGTGACCGACAGGCTCACCTGCCGCCGGGTGAGCTGAGTAACGGACAGGTGGGCAGCCGGAACCGGCGTGCACGCGCCTCCGGCCGTCAGAGCCGTCAGGGGAACCCGCGGCGAATCCCCCCCTCCGGACACCAAATCCCGATAGTCATCCTGCGAGCAGAGCCACACGGCAAATGGATCAGACGGCCAGCCGCCGGCCGCCGGGGCCGACAGCGGGTCGGCAAAGACATCCACCCGGGAGAGAGGCTCACTTCGGGCATCCGGCGCCCCGGGGCCCGAGATGGCAATCACCAGTGGCCGATCCAGGTCAACGAGCACTTCGGTGTCGGCGCATGGCCGGCCGGCATCCAGACTCACCGCCGGCACAGTCGGCAGGGTGAGCCTCCGGTCTTCGGCGCCCAGTTTCAAGCCCTGAGGAAGGGCAAAGCGCTGGGAAAAGGAGGGGCTCACAATTTGCCGGGTGATGGCCACGCGCCTGGGCAGGTCGAGCATGGCCGCCCGACCGTCGTTTGCATGCAATTGCGCCTGAATAATGTGATTCACCGCGCGCACGGTCTCCGCACACCAGACGATCGTCTGCTTGCCAGTTCGGCCAGAGAGGAGAGAGGGAAGGGGAATGAATGAATTGTGGCAGGGGGGCATTAGCTGGCAGAAGATACGGAAGGGGCGGGCGAGGGACGATGGAGAGAGGCAGACTCGGCAGGTGGAGCTAGCGCGCGCTGCCACGGACCTGGTGGTCTTGCGATGTGCTGACCCCCGGCAGCCCGGTGGTCCAGCCGGACACGACATTGGTGGCCGGCGACAGGACTGCCCGACCCCCAGGGGTGTTCTCTGCGTCTGTCCAGTCGACCCAGACGCCCCGCTGGAGGAGCCCCTGAAGCCAGTTCAGCGACCCGTCAACCAGCAGATCGCGCGAGCCCGGGGCCAAGCTCAACAGAGACACATGCTGGCGGAACCAGGCACTGTCGGTGACCGGGGTCAGGCCCAGGGCTGCGGCCGTGTCGGCCACCTGGCTGTCGGCCACCATGGCAGCCGTCGAGCCAGCTTCCTGGGTCGCCAGCGCCGCCGCCCAAAGGTAGTTGACTGCCTGGTACAGATCGTGCAGGGTGCGCGAAATGGCCGGCAGCGGGGGGCTGGCATGCGGCGTCGCCAGGGTGACATACGACTGGACCGTGCGCGGGGGGTGGCTAGCCAGCAGGGGCATGGTCCGGGCCACGATGCCGCCCATCGAATGGCCAATGAGGATGATCGAATCGGCTGGTGGCGGGGTACCCAAAGGAAAAAAAAAAAAAAAAAAAAGATCCCAGACAGGATGTCAGACACGACTCGGCACCGAGGAAGAGCCTCAGCTGGATGGGTGGCTCATGGGGGCCAGGGGAAGCCGCGCACCAGTCGGATGGTGATTCGCCAGCCAGGCGAGAACGTAATTGGCAAAGTGCGCCTGGGCCATGATGTCGTCCGTGCGGAACCCCGTCATCTCGCCATCGGTCTCGACCGAGTAGAAAACCAGCGAGGCAGTCGGCGAACCGCCGAGGTCCGCCAAGTCCCACTCGTCAAACTGATCCCACATCTCCGGGTCCTTGTAGCCCAGGGTCAGGCCGTGTGCATGCCTCGCAGCCACGGATGCCAAAGACCGGACCTGTTTGGAGGATCCGCCGGAGCCGGCGATGAAGAGGACCGGCTGGAGCTGCGCAGGGGAAAGGGGCGGAGCACATTGGGGAGAGGAGGGGGGAGGGGACAGGGGGGACGGTCAGGGGGATTGATCTCAAAGTGCACCTTGGCACAGGATAAAAAAGGGAAGAGCGACATCATGCTCGAGAACATCCAGCCCGCGGTCCCACGTACTGGCAGGTGGGTGGCTGGCGGACGGCCGGCATCATCAAAGCGAATGAGCTGGTACCGCCCCGAGCGACTGGCCTCCCGATAGGCTGCCGCCCAGTCGGCCTCGGTGCGCTCGGCAAACAGCACACCCCGCCCTGGATGAGGGGGGACCTTTTTGCCCTGCCTCTGGCCGTAGGGGATCGGCATGGTGGCCAAATTCAGTCGCGGGTAGGATGGCCGCGAATAGGTCATCGCACAGCTGCATGGGTCGATGGCGGACGGGCCGAGGACCGAACGAGCCGCGGTCGTCACCTTCTGGAGCAATGGGCCGGGGCCGGTCTGCCCGGGGCCCAACAACTGCTGAAGACTGGCCGGCAGCCGGGGCTCCTCCGCCACCGGAGTTGCCAGCAGGCCAGCCCAGGCGAAGCCCAGCAGCAGGGCCGTCGCCACGGCCGACGCCAGGTACACCGCCAGACGCAGGCGCAAAGTGGCCGGGGGATCGGCCGGGGGGATGCCGGTTTGGCCAGCGGCTGCCCGTGAGCTCTCGCCCATGGGCGCAATCGCAGGGGCAGAAGCAGTGACATCCGAGGCGGCTGGCTTGACCTGAGGCTTCAGGTCAGAGGTGCTACCATGGCGTTGCTTGACATTTGCCGCCGCCGGGTCTTGTCGGGTGGAGGACCGGCCCACGGGGGCTACCTCGGCGCGGCCATTTGCCCGCGCCCTGGGACGGCTGGTTGTCATGCGATCAGACGCCCAGACGAGAGAGGAGGACAGGCGGGCGGGAGAGGAAAGGGAAAGAGCGAGCGAGCGAGAGAGAGAGAGGGAGGGAGGGGGAGAGGGAGAGAGGGAGAGAGGGAGGGAGGGGGAGGTGTTCCTTTTGGCCAACGCCGGCCAGAGACACCTCATCCCGAGTAGAAAAATATATGCCCGTCCTCCCCGTCGTCTTTCCCGCGGCCTCCCTGCCTACCATCCACAATCTCCTTGTTTCCATGCAAGGGCGCTTGAGGAGTTAAACCGGCCGAAAGGGAAAAAAGAGGACACCCTGAGGAGCGGGGCCCTGACGCGGGGGACTGTCCAACCGTCCGCCCCCCGGCCGCCCCCCCCCCGAGCCGCGGAGAGATCGAGAAAGGGAAGGGCAGGTATACGTCAAGACAGACACTCCACGATCGGGAGAGCCGACGGAAGTCGCCGATTCGAGGCTGATCACCACCCCAATGGCATACCACGTGCTGCGGGTGCTCCATGTAAGGGCGCCGTCCCGGCGGGCGCACGATCTTCTCGAAGTACCCACGATCTACCCCCCCCCCCCCCCTTGCGTCACAGACACATATCGGCCTCCCAGCCAGAGGGCCCTCCGGGGGCGGGGGAGGGATCGGCACTCCCCTCCTCCCACCTCTTGCAACCCCCGCCCCTCCCCCATCGCCCAGTCCTGTGCCCAATCCCCCGCCCCTCCCTCCCTCCCTCCGGTTGGCACGCCCACTTTTTCTCCGCGGCGGATCTAACTCGTCTTGTTGACACCCTCGAGCCATGTCGTCCCGCGCTCTTCGCCAGCTTCAGCGGGTGCGCAACCGCCAATTGCTGGCATATACACCTGCCCCCGGCTGCCTTCCATCGCTTTTTCTCTTTCCTCACCTTCCGATTGACACCCCATCCGTTGCGCCGCCTTAGCAACGCGAGCTCGAGATGGCCCAGCGCCTGCAGCAAGAGGCCTCCGACTCATCGGAAGCCTCCTCCTCGGGCGAGGAGGCCCCTGTCTTTGCCGCCCCGAAGCGTGTCAATACCTTTGCCATGGTGCGTGAAGCTCTCCCTCTCTCCCTCTCTCCCTCTCTCCCTCTCTCCCTCTCTCTCTGCTCGAGATGCGGCTCTCTTCCTTCCTTCTCTCTCCCTCCCCCTCCTCGACCCCCGTTCTCTGACCCGTGGTGCCCGCCGCCCGCACAGCTGATGGGTGTCAATGAGGATGACACTTCCTCGTCCGAGGAATCCGACTCCTCCTCCTCCTCCTCCTCTGAGGATGAGGCGCCCATTCGGCGCCCGGCACGCTCGGCGCCTCCTGCCTCGCGAGGCCGTCGCCAGGCCCCCGCCGCGGCCCCGCTCTCCAAGAAGCAGCAGAAAAAGGCCCAACGCCAGAGCAAGCTGGCTGCCAGCACGCAAGTGGCCGCCGAGACCGAAGTCCCGGAGGCCAGCAAGACTCCGGCGGCTCAGCCACGCACCGGCGCCGGCTTTGAGCATCCTCTCTCGGCGTCGCTCTTCCGCGCGGCTTTCGGCACGCAGCCCAACAAGATGGACGCCAATGCCGAGCTTCGGCGCTTCTTCGGCTCGGACGTCATCGGCCATTCGAGCTCCGGCATGGGCGGTGGCAATCTGGTCCCCTTCCGCCATAATCGGGGACACCCCTCGCAGCGGGGCCGGTCCACACGCCCGGGCCTCCAGATGACCCCCTTGTCGCCGGCGCAAATCAACCAGGATGGGCGCTTTTTCTACTGCTTCACCCCGACGCAGGTGTACCTCCAGGTGCAGCAGCGCTTCGAGGCCCTGCTTGGCACCCACAACTACGACCAGATTCACAACCTCTTCCATGACGTGCGCCAGGACCTCTCTCCTCCTCCTCCTCCTCCGGGCCCCCTGGCTGCCTCCTGCCCCTCCGTGGCGGATATCCCTCTGACATGCCTTCTCCTCCTCCTCCTCTCCTCGGCCTCTTGGGGGATGTGCTCCTGGTCTCGCTGGCCTGCCAAAGGCCCCCTTCCATGCGCCGACTGCCCTGACGGTGGCCGAGATGCTGCGTCGTCAGGGAAGCGCCCCGGAGTCCGACGATGTGATTGGTACGTCCCAGCCCCGCCGCACCCTCTGCCACTTGCTCGGCCCCGTCTGCCCTCTAACACGGATGCCCGGCCATTACCCTCGTAGAGCGCATCATCTTCGACTACGAGGTGCGCGCCTCGTCGCAGTTCCAGCCATATCGCCTGCAGAAGCCCGACCAGCTTGCCGAGTCGCCGGACAGCGTGGTCCCGGCCGGTGGCTGGCTCTCCTATGACGTGGAGATGAATCGGTCTCTCTTCCTGGCCCTCTTCCATCGTGTGTCGTCCGTGGCCCGGACTGGCGCCCACCGGGCGGCCCTGGAAGCGGCTAAGGCGCTCTTCTGGTACGTCCCGCTCGAGCATGCACGTGCACATGCACACGCAAAGTGCATGTGTGTGTGTGTGTGTGTGTGCAACATTCGTGCCCAGGATGTGCTGACACCAATCCGCCGCTCAGTCTCAATCCCCTGGATGACCCGCTGGCGTCGGTTCTTCTTCTCGACCACTGCGCCGTCCGTGCCCGCGAGGACTCGTGGCTGCTGGTACGTACCAATGGGCCTCCCCTTTGCGCTTCCCTCCGAAAGTAGGTCTAACTGCCCCCCGCCCCCCCCCCCCCCCCCCCCCCCGGTGTGCCCCACCCCTCTTCTCATTCCCGCCGGCCAATCGCACAGTCCATTTACGACTCGTTCTGTGACGTGCTTGGCTTGCACTTCCTCCCATCATATGCCTTTAGCCTGGCCCTGTGCACGGATCGCGTGGAAAATGGCACGGCCGACTCGGCGCCGTCACTCATCCAGCGCGGCTCGCGCAAGCCCACCTCGGCCACCAACAAGAAGGCCAGCGGCGGTGCGGCCCGCTCGGCGGCCAACACCGCCACCGATCACCTGTCGGCTCAGCTGAACATGGCTTGCTCTGGGCTGGCCCGTTTGCCGGAGCAGGCGGCCGGTCGTCTGTGGGCGGCGATTGCCGCCTTCCCCGCAGCCGCGAGGGCCCTCTGGCAGGAGGCTGGCGGCTCGCCGGCCGACTTCCCACCCATCTTGAGTGCCTACGCTGACGCGGTGTCCAGCCTGCCCGAGGACCCGGCCAACCTGGCCCATGTTCCACTTCTCACGCCTCAGGATTTGGACTCCGACAATCAAGGCGAGTGGTCCATCGCCGGCGAGTGGTATGAGTTCGATCCCGAGCGGGTGCTGGCCATCTGCGGCCGGCCAGCCTCTCTGCATCCAGCCGCCCGGCCGACTGATTTGGCTCAGTCTCTGGAGGCTTTCGCCGGGCTGCCGCATGTGCCAATCGTGGCGGCCAACCGGTCGGTCGCGCTGGCGACCGTGTTTGCCGCGCGCTCCCACTCCATTTGGCGCGAGCCCACGGTATGCCTCCTTCCTGCTTGTTCCCTCCCTCTCCCTTTCGCCCTCCCGTGTCTGTGTGTGTGTGTGTTTGTGTGTGTGTGTCCCCGGGAAAGCAAGTCGCCTGACCCTTTGCTTGGCCTTTTGGCCCACCTACCACCCCCTTGGAAGACCACCAACTGGCTCCGGTCGGGGATTGCGGCGGTCGCGCGTGCTCTTTGCCATGAGGCGGCCCAGAGCCCCCAAACGTCCGGGACCGATGATTCGGCCGTCAGCCGGCGTATCCGCGACCTGCGCCTGGCCGCCTACAACTCGGCCTTTGCCGCGCGCTTTGTCGAGCTGCCCGAGGCCTATCGCGTTCCGCTCGCTGGTGGCTTGGCCGCGGTTGATGCTGCCGACCCGGCCAATACCGCCGTTGTTCCAACAATCCCCAAGGTTGGCCCGTCAACGCGAGCCCTCTCTCGTCACATTGTGGTGGCCGGTGCGCGACTGATGTCCTCCCCTCTTCGGGTGTCTCGCTCTTTCCCCCCCCCCCTTTCCGCCCGGCCCTGTCTTTCTCGTTTCCCATGCCCTTCGCCCCTTGCCGGCCCCATGCATCTGACACCCGGGTGCAACAGACTTGCCCAAGACCTTCGGCTGCCTGCCGCCGACCCATGCCAAGAGTGACTTGCATCCCCATGACCCGTTGCCACCGCGCTATGAGCCCGTCCGGGGGTACGCCCTCAATACGGACGCCTCGGTGGCCGGTGGCGCCTCCGCGTCTGCTGCCAGTGAGGAGGCTCCCTCCCTGCTGTCGGTGTCGATGAATGCCGTCGGCTCGATGATTCAGTCGCTCAACCCGAACTATGTGCCGGAGGCCGGTGTCGGTGCCGGTGGCTCCGCCGCCAGCCGGCCCTGTCCCGCGCAGGTGGCCAACGAGGACGGCTGGGCCTCGGTCGCACCGGCCCCGCGACGTGCCCCGGTGGTCGGCGGGGTCGGTGCCCCGGCCGACATTCTCCGTGGACTGATGGATCTGTTGATGAATATGCACCAGAATGGCGCGAACGCCGACGTCGCCGAGGCCGGCCGCGAGCAGCTCATGCAGGCGCTCGGTGTCGATCCGGAGGCTCTCCTGGAGAGCATGTACGACCCGGCTGCCGATGAGGAAGACCAGGAAGACGGGGACTTTGATGATGAAGATGAGGAGGAGTTCGACGACGAGGACTTTGATGACGCCAATGACGATGCTTTGGCTGGTCCCACGCCCGCAGCCGCCCCCAATGACGACCCGGACATGCATTCACTGGATGCGCAAATTTCGGCAGCCATGTTGCGCGATGACATCTACGAAGACTGGACCGATTGAGGAAAGGCCCTGCTTCTTTTTTTCTTTCCTCCCTCCTTCTCCAGCACTATGTCTCTCTTCCCATTTTCCCCTGATGAGGATGTCTACTGTGCCCCACTTTTTTCTCTCTCCCCTTCGCAGGAGGATAAAATATACTTAGAGGGGTCACCATGGCACATGCTGGTTCTCGGGGAACAAGCGTATGTCCGGCTCTTCGCACACTGGTGGACATGCATGGAAATATGTGCAGGTGCGCATGTGTGTGTGTGCATTCTATGCACAGAAAAGGGTGCATGCATCGTGTGCATGTGTCTGAGGGGAGGAAAGGCGAGAAGAAGCAGATAAGGAGGAGGATATATATATATAGAGAGAGAGAGAGAGAGAG
>NW_009242971.1:486896-489049 GCF_000388065.1 Fonticula alba | reverse complement strand
GGGGGGGGCATGAAGCAACTTCTTGCTTCAGAAAGGCCGGCCATGGGAGCGGTCCACACGCGGGGGCACCTGTGGCAGGGGTGTTGGGGTGGTTTGGCCAATCTCCGATAGCCAGTCCACCAAGTCCCGGTGACTGGTGGTGGTCCCACTGGGCCGCGTGCGTGATCGGCCCCGGCTGGCAGCTGGCTGCGGCGGATGCGCCGATGGACCATGCACGGCGGCCGTGGATCGCGAGTTCGCAGCCACATGTGCCCTGGTGCCACCCGCGCGCTGAGGTGTGACATCTGCATAGTTGGCTGGCGCCTGGCGGGAACGGCTACCACGCTCTGGCTCCTGCCAGTCGGCCGGGTGCGTGGCGCCATGGGAGGCCTGGCTTCCAGCACGCGACCGAAGGAAGTCCGCCTCGTTGACTGGCGCATGGGCACGCGAGGAGCCATTCGCCATGTTATGATAGGGTAGAAGGGGCCGCCGGCTGGTTGACCGCCGAGCTGGCGTTTCGATGGCCAGCCGGTCGAGATCCGAAGGCCGAGGGCCGGAATCCGGGTAATGCGGCGCAGACGCCGCCAACCGGGCCCCCGCTTGTTGGATGGCTCGCTTGTGCAAATCGAACACCTTGCGCTTGAGGTCGCGGTACTTGCGCCGGAGCTCCGCAATCTCGTCCTGCGCCGAGGTGAGAGCCTGCACAGCCCGGGGCAGGACCGGAGGGGACAAAGCCAGGGGGGGTGTGACCAGAGCGTCAGATGGCCGACGCAGAGGTGTGCGAGACAAAGGCGGACATAGGAAGGGCAGGAGCGCCAACGCACCTGCTCGGCGGCAATCCGGCGACCCTCGGCATGTGTGGGGTTACGAGCATTCTCCCGGGCCACCTGACGCCAGTAGGACTTTTCCGCTGCAAGCTTCTGGATTTCCCCGTGCAGTTGCCCGACAGTGGCAGCCAGCTGCTGCTGGCTCAGTGCATGGCCAGATCTCGAGGCGGGGGCCAGCGTGACTGCCGGCTGCTCAATGCGGTGCTGGGAGTGTGGCGGGCCCCTTGACCGGGGCTGTGATTGCGACTGTGGCTGTGGCTGCGGTTGCGGTGGCTGCGCCTGCGGCTGCGGTGGCTGTCGTGACGGCGGGTGTGCCTGCATATGCTGACCATATCCGGGAGCCGAGGAGCCGGAGGAAAAAGAACCCCCTGAAGTCGAGGAGTAAGACGAGTAAGGATGCATGGCCTGCTCCGGTGCCGACGCCGACCACGACTGCGGAGTTGGCCGCGCGGCCGAGGGGTGTCTGTGGGCAGGCGCCTGGCCACCCCCACCAAAGGTGCGATATGCATCATGCAGCAAGCGTTCAATTTCCAGGTCCGAGTCCGAGTCCGAGTCGGAGTCCAAACCAGTTGGACCTGGCTGACTGGCCGCAGGAAGGCCGCCGATGAAGACCGGCCTCGGGTGACCAGCCGAATGCTCGGAGGCAGCGGCTGCTTCGCCAGTTGTGGCGTATGGCCCTCGCTCGGGCCAAGCACCGGAAGTAGCTCGGCTTGGGTATTCGCCTGAACGAGGGCGCTTGGGGACCCGGCTGTCGCCCTCAAGTGCCATGGGCGAACGGAAGTGCCCAGCTTCCGAGCGTCGAGGCCAGCTGGGCCGAATCGAACCTGGAGACAGCCTGGCATCCAGCTGATTAACCAATCGATCCAGTCGAGTGAAGTCAATCCGATCGGACGGAGGGGCAGACGTGGGCGGTCCTGCCGGCGCGCCAGGCGCGAAGATTGGTAGCCCGGTCAATGATGAGGGGGCGCCGAAATGTCCCTCGGGCAGCCTTCCCGGGACGCCCATCATCGCCACAGGAGGCGGCCCAGGAACCAGATGGAAAACCGGCATTCGAGGATTATGCGGAGCGCTAACTGGGGGGACGCCAGTTGGCCCGGCATAGTGAGCTGTGGAAGCGGCCGGAGCATAGGAAGGGGCGAAAGCTCCGGAAAGGTAGTACTCCGAAGAAGAGGGCGAGGGCTGCATGGGAGGAGGAGTGGGAGCTGTTGCCACCGGCGGCTGGTAGCCTCGCATTGATGGTGGTATCGACGGTGGCATCGACGGCGGCATCGACGGCGGCATCGACGGCGGCATCGACGGCGGCATCGACGGCGGCATCGACGGCGGCATCGACGGCGGCATCGACGG
>NW_009242971.1:483730-486886 GCF_000388065.1 Fonticula alba | reverse complement strand
CGGCGGCATCGACGGCGGCATCGACGGCGGCATCGACGGCGGCATCGACGGCGGCATCGACGGCGGCATCGGCGGCGGCATCGACGGCGGCATCGGCGGCGGCATCGGCGGCGGCATCGACGGCGGCATCGACGGTGGCATCGACGGCGGCATCGACGGTGGCATCGACGGCGACTGAGTTCCGAAGTAGAAGGGCGCACTTCTGTCTACGAACGGGGCATCTAATGACGGTGCGGGCGCCACAGGGCTCAAGTCTTCCAGCCCAATAATCAGCGGCTCGGCCGGCGGTCGACCGCCCCCGAACAGAAGGCCAGCGGATGGCGGTGGCCCCCCCGAGTAGGGCGTGAAGGACATATGCCGCAAAGAAGTGGGGAGAGGATGCGCAAGGAGGATGGGAGAGAGAGGGGGGGGGGGAGAATAGGGGAAAGCCAGAAGTTCTTGCTTTCAGACTTACCCTTGGAAGGATGGCCAGGTCCGCAATCAGGAGCCCAGGCACGTATACGTGCGCCTGGATGTACTAATGTGTCTAGGTGTGCTTGTGCGCAGCCCCGCGCTCTTCCCCTCGCAATGTGCCAACAGAGGCAGGGGTGAGGGGGTGAGGAGAGAAGGAACAGAGGCGAAGGGGAGGAGAGGAGGGGGTAGGAGACGGGTTGCTCGAGCCTAAGGATCGGCAAACGAGCGCGGACCGGCCGATAAGATATGTCGAGGGGGAGGGGGGCGGGGGGGGGGGGGGGCGACTCGGACACCGAGTTAGCCCCCACCTCTGCCTGTCTGACTTCGTCCTTGGCTGCCACTTGTGTCCGTGTCGCCTCCTCTCGCCCCCCAACCCCGCCAGTGGAGAAGGGCAGGGTGCTCGCGTGCACGTTGGCGAGATTAAGCCGCACGGGGAGGCAGACGGGGGGACGATCGGCGGACGGACCGACCGACCGACCGACCGACCGACGTACTCCTCATGCCTTCGGGCTGGGCCGGGGGGAATTTAAATATCCGGCCCGAAGACCCGCCGGACGTTGCTGCCTCGCCCCCGGCGGAGGAATACCAGCCGGCGTGCTGTAACGGTCGCCCTGCCGCCCCCGACCCCCTCGCGGGGCCAGAAAGGGTGCAAGGGGGAAGAGGGGGGGTACACGGTCCGGGATTCGGCCAGGGCACGCCGCATCCAGCCTCAGCCGCACCACCGCCTTCGGGGGGGCTTTTTCCACTCGGGATGCACGGGAAGGTCATTCGCACCCCCCCCGCCCCTCGCCTTGCCCCCGCCAGAATGTGGCGCCCGGACGCATTGCGGAGTGGGCCGCCTGCTCACAAGGCGCCTGGAGGGCGGGAAGGTTGGCCCCGCGCGCGGGCACGCGCCCATGGCGGCGCCTCATCATAGACCGGAGGTGCCGCCGGTGTCAACGGACCGGAGCGCGAGGACAGAAGATCGTGGCAAAAATTGTACCGTCACATTTGGAGGGGATTTTCGCTGGCCAATAGCTAGGTCGCGGAAAGATCAGATCCTCCCCGACCTCCCCGCCAACCCTAGGACCCCAAGCTGGAGGGTCCGTACCTTCAGGGCTTGGGCCGGTCCTCGCGGATGGTGTTCTGGTTTCGTAGACCCGCCTCGGGTGCCCATGAAAGCGCTGCGACTGTCTAGCCAAGATGCCGCTTGTCTCTCGGTCTCCTTCTCTCTCTCTCTCTCTCTCGCCCTGGCTCTTTCTCCTGCTTGTTTTTTCCCCAGCGGCCACCAGGGGCCGACCAGCGAGAATCCATCCAAGAACAGACCATGCGCCAAGAGCGCGCGCGCGCGCGCGAGAGAGAGAGAGAGAGAGAGAGAGAGAGAGAGAGAGAGAGAGCAAAAGAAAGAAGGGAGCAAGGAAGCAGGCGGCCCCCACGGGGGGCCGCCCACTCGGGACCAAGGGGATCCTGCACATTTGTACCCACAACAATCGCGCACGCTTCACCGGGTCTGACCGAGACCCCCCCAAGACACAGCCCCTCTCCTTGACTCGCCGCCGCACCGCCGTGGCCCACGTATGCCGCAGCAAGCTCCATCACACACGTACCATATCTATAATTATACCCATCTGTTCCTTTAAACGCACATGCACCCACATGCGCCTGCACATCCAGCCATGTCACCCTGTCTGCCCCAAATGGGCTGCGCTCCCACCTCTGTACCTCTGAGCGGTGTCCGGTCTCAAGCCTTCAATCGCCACACTGTGGCCGCCCATGTGGACGCCTTCAGCCGGACCTTTCGCACGGTGCTATCGGATCTTGAAGGTGCGAACCAACTCCTTGGCTTCATCTGCGAGGCCATGCCCACACACACACACACACACACACACACAGGAGCAAGAATGCTGACTCTCGCCTGACATTCCCCCACCCAAGACCAGGACCTGGTACTCAGCCACCTGGTTGCCCTAGAGGTGGACACAGCTGTGGCCGCTGGACCTGGCGGCTTGGATAAGGTCCCGCCCTACTTTCTGGTTCTTCATCGTGATGGTATTGACTCGTCGTGCTATCAGGTACGCATACACGCGCGAATAAACACACTCACACACGCACACGCACACACACACACACGCACACACTCACGCATTCACATGTGCGTGTTCATCGCTGGACACCGCTGTAATCTCACCTCTCCGCCATCTTCCTTGGTTGGGCCCATAGTGCGCCTTCATCCTCGAGAGCTCCTCATCACTGCCGGACATCGCCATGTACGCCTCGGGTTTGCATTTACATGTTTGCATACATGCATGCATGCATGCATGCACATACCCGGACACCTGTTGCCCGCTTCTTCCCCCTCCCCCTCCCTCCAACTCACCATAACACACCAGTTTGTCAGCGGTGCTGGCTCGCATCGTAGCCATAGCACAGAACTTGGTTCTCTCGCCAACGGGCGGCACAGCGACCGTCGACCAGTCCGTGCTCATCGCGCTTGCGGGATCCGATGGAGCCACAGTGGCCTATTATGAGCTCTCCTCCGGTGTGGCCTAAATGCGAGTCCCCCATCTGCCCTTGGCCTGGGGAAGAAGATAAAAAGAATAATCCCTTCCTCTGTGTCATCGCAGTGCCAGTGTTGTGATTTCAACATATATTAACTTTAAGGACCGGGAGCGGGCTCGGGACAGCGCGTGCTGCGAGGTTGATAGGCGGGAAGGCAGGGGGGGG
>NW_009242971.1:482597-483342 GCF_000388065.1 Fonticula alba | reverse complement strand
AGGGGGAGGGAAAGGGAGGGAGGCGGAGGGGGGAGATACGCGCAAGGACGTCCTTCCCAAGAGGGAGGAGTGGAGAGAGGAGGATGGAACAATGAAAAGGGGGAGAACAAGAAAGAGCGCGTGTACCACGCATCGACGACAGGGGAGAACAACTGGACACCGCTTGCGCGTCGAAATGCCGCAAGCACGCAAAGGAAAGGGAAGCAACAGCCGAGGGGGGGGGGGGGGGGGGGGAGGGAAGGGAAGATGAACACAATCTCCTCGCTTCAGACTTCCGTCGGACTGACATAGCTGGCAAAGCCATCCTCATCGACAAAAAGCAGGTCCGGATTGTCGGGCGTCTCGCTCACACCCCGGGAGAAGAGATCATTGTCATCCATGTCGCTGCTGTCATCATCCTCATCCTCATCATCATCATCATCATAGTCGCTGTCATCGTCGAAGGGGTTCTCGCGCACCGAGAGCCGGTCATACTCGAAGGTGCTGTAGGTGTGGCCGACGTCCACGGTCTGCGACCAGTGAACTCTTGAAACCGGCGAGGCCACACTGTCCGGAGACACGGGCGTGGGAGTGGAGGTCCCACTGTCTCCCCGCCGACGAAGGATCGATTTCCCCACTGGCCGGTGGAGGTCAACCACCAGCGGCTCAAACGGCGAGCCCGGGGTATTAACTCGGCTGCGAGCCTCCTCGCTGGGAGAGATGACGGCATCTGGAGGGCAACATGTCCCCCAGGGGCGGGGCGAGG
>NW_009242971.1:478496-479081 GCF_000388065.1 Fonticula alba | reverse complement strand
GGGGGGGGGGGAGGGACAGAGCAGGCAGGGGCCAGGGAAATGGTCAGAGAGGGTTGGAAGAGGACCAAGGCGATTCACGAGAGGAAGGGCAGCAAGTGGGCGCAGGAGGCGTACCCCGCTCCTCGCCCAGGTCGACAACCGAGTCGCCGGAGTCCGAGGAGCTATCGTCATCATCGCTCTCCTCGGTGTCGGTGTCATCGCCCTCCTCGACCTCCTCGTCAGTCGTGGCGGTGGCAGCATCGCAAGCAGCGCCGGTGGTAGCCGTGACTGTGGAGCAGGCCGCCACATTGGTGTATGCAATGACACTGAGCTCGGAATCGTCATGTGTGTCGGCCAAGCCGGCGGGGGGTGCCTCGCTGTCGGCCGACATGCCGCCGCCACACGGGCCAGCGGACGGGACCGGTGATACGGATCGCGGCGAGAGGGCGGGCTCAACAATCAGAGAGGACGTCGAGCAGGAAGTCTCCGTTGTGGGGGAGGCCGGCGCCGAGCAGTCGGAAGCGTCGACCCGGGGAGATGGCATAGCTTGCCGCCGCGGTTGCCTCTGCAAGCGCAAGGCACGTCAGGGGGAGGAGGTGGGGGAGG
>NW_009242971.1:477179-478486 GCF_000388065.1 Fonticula alba | reverse complement strand
GGGGGGGGCGGGGGCAAAAAGAAAACGCGAGAGTAAGACACGCACGGGCAGGAGGCGGCAAATCCGATGGCCCGGAAACGGTGCAGGCTCGCGCCTCGCCGCCATCACCCGGCCGCAGAGGCAGCGTTGTGGTCAGACGCTCGTAATCCCACACAAAATGGTCCCAAGGGACATTGTGATGCGTCGTCAGGCGAAGATATTGATCCAGCGTGAAGAAGAGATGCTCGCCCTCCGGCAGGTCACCCTGGCGGGCGGCCTCCAGTCGCCGGAGGATGGCGGCGTCATTTGGCGGCCCAGCCGTACCGGATGCCCGGTCACTGCCTGGGGCGTCGCCATCGGCACCCCCAATGGCGATGCTCCCATCGAAATCGCTCTCCGACCCGTCGCCATCCTCCTCGCCGCCACTGCCGATGGCCAGCTGCATGTAGTGCGCCAGCACAGCAGGGTCAATGTCGCCGCGTCCAGGATGAGGCAGCATCGTCGGGAGTACCGACAATGAGGGCATGCGTTCCAGCGTGTCGGAGTGACGCTCCCAGGGCATGCGCCCGCGCCCGGCACCGGACTCGGTATCCGAGCCGTCGGAAAACTCCACGATCGAGCCGGAATCCGAGTTCAAGGAATCATCCGAGTCCGAATCGCAGCTGCCGCTGCTGCTGTCACTGTCACTGCTGCTGCCAGGCGCACTGCCGCCAGGCCGGGTGGAATGATCGGCACCCGACCCATGACCGCCGGAGGCCGACAAGTCGGACTCATCTGAACTCGGCACGGAGGATGGCCGGGCTCCCGCAGGCGGGCGCTCACATTCCTCATCAGTCGATAGGGACTCCGGCGCGGCGATCAGAGAATTGTGCGCACGCGACGGCTGGCGTGAGTGCCCACTCCCACCAGCGGCCACGGAGGAAGTGGCAATGGCAGCACGCGCGGCGGCGGCCGCCGCCACGCGCGGCGCGCTCACTCGCCGCAGAACAGCGAAGCGTCGCATGCCCCCAGTCCCGGCATCAGGTGGCGCCTCTCCTGCTGCCGCGCTGTTTAGCATCGACAGGGCTGAAAGAGCGGCCCCGGGGGTGACCGGCGGGGAGGTCGCAGCCTCGGCATCTGCGTCCGCCTCCGCGGAGCAGGGAATCTTACTGGCGGTGGGGACCAGATCGGGGATGGCGCGCGTGGAAACTGCCCCGAAAGCGATGGACTCCATGGCATTGGGCGATTCGAGGATGGACGCGCGCAGCCGGGCAGATGGCGTCATCTCTATGGGCACGCCCGCCAGGGGACACACAGTCGGGCACGGGGGGGGGGGGGGGGGGGGGGGG
>NW_009242971.1:448129-476406 GCF_000388065.1 Fonticula alba | reverse complement strand
GGCTTAGTGTGGCGCGAGCGGCGCGCTCAAGGGTCGTGCACCCGATCAGAAAAGTGTCCAGCTCGCAGTCCAGAGACAGCTCGCACCACCGCGGCGGGCGGAGATGCCTGCGCCGGCGCTTGGCCGGCCGGCGCCCTGCGCTGCGCCGCCACGTACTTTCAGCCAAATGCCCATATATCCCCCGCACCCGGCGCCCGCATACTCACACCCAGCATACACAGCACACACATTTACATCCATGCGCCCCCCCGCCCGCCTCACACACACACACACACTAAACCCGTACCACTCCCCCTTTCATACACTCCTTTGCTTGCTTACCCTTCCGCCTGTTACAGTCAAGCGACCCCTGCCCAACCCGCTCTGTGTCCCCTCAGCCAACGCGCCGGGGGGCAGGGGGAGAAGCGCGCCCCTGTCCGGGGCAGCTCCGGCGCCCCTGCCCTCTCTCTCCCTTACCCAGCCGATGGTCGGTCGACCAGAGCCGGGGGAAAGGGGGAAATGGGGCGAGACCGGCGCGCGCCATCCTCCCGCGGGGCGGTGCCCGGGGCCCCCTGGCTGTTCGCCACAAGGCGTGCGGTGTGGGGACCCCTCGCATCAACACCACCAGGCGGCCGGGGAGGCCGACGAGCGCGGAAGGGCGCCGCCGCCTACACCGCCAGCCTTGCCCCCTCCGCCCTTCCGCCTGGCCTGCCGGCCGCTGGAGAGCAGCAACGGCGAGCAGGCCCGGTAAGAGGGGCCGGGCAAGGAGTGGGAGGATCAACTGCGATTGTTTTCCCGATGCCCGAGACTCTGCAACCGGGCGCCGGGGGGGGGGGGGGGGCACGCAGTGTCCGCTTCCCACCAGCCATGGGCTGGGGCCCCCTCCCCGTGTGGTCAGCTATTTGAGCCGGAGGGAGGCTACAGGGCGCAGGGGGGGGGGATAGAACAACAGGACGGCCGCCTCCGCCCCTGCCCGCGTACCTCACCCCGACCGAGACGAGCATCCATTTTGAATACAGGGACCGGTGGTGCTCCTCAGGGCGGGGACCCCTTTCGCCCTCCGGGATGAGGGGCCGGGCCGGGCCGGGGGGGGGGGGACTGATCGAACCCGGGCGGACGATCGTGCCGCCCCGCCCCCCCGGTCCCCGGGAACTCGGAAGACCCGGGCGAGTGCAGGAAGGCGTCCTATGCAGGAGGTTGCAGCTTTAAAACAATAATTACACAGAGGACGGCCAGGGGGGGGGGGGGAAGGCGGGGGCGCGCCCAACACCGCCCCTCCCCCCGGGACAAGTAATTTTGGCCAGCAATGCGGCGGACAGTGGTAGGGCAACACATTGTGGAGGCCTTAGCAGAGGTGGGCATTCCTCCGCGCGGGCAACGGAGCAGCCGAGTCTGACGATCGGGGCTCTGCCGGGGGCAGCCCCCACTAGCCGCGCCAGGGGGACCGAGACGGGGAGAGACAGAGAGAGAGAGAGGTGCGGGGAGGAGCCTCCAATGCACGGGGGCTGTGGGCCTGTCCCCGGGTCTTGCTGGCCTTCAGAAAGGCGGGAGCTGCGTGCCTGTCTGTCCTCTGTGGATGTTGCCCCAGGCGGCCCTGCCTGCCTGTGTCGACTGTCCTCCCCTTCCGCAGGGAGCTGCTCGCTGCCTTTTTGCGGCCTACTCCTGCCTGTTCATGCCGTCCCCCCCCCCTCGTGCCCGCCCGAGGTCGCCGGAGAACGTATCATCGGCCTCGGGAGGAGGGGGCGGCCCGCTGCGCATGCCGCCAAGAGAAGGCCAGGATGCCGGTACTTATTTCGTGGCACAGGGCCGCCCCCCTGTCCGGGGGGGAAAACTGAGCGAAGGTGTTGTTGCCCTGTCTCGCCCGCAGGGGCGCGGATGATCAGCCACCTCCACGGGCAGGTGGCCCGCCGTTGTAGCAGACGGGGGGGAGGCGGGGGGGGGGGCCGGCATGGGAGTGTGGCTCATTATGACCGGGGTTTGGTGGGAGGGGGGGCGCCTCACGGCGGACAGTCTCGAGCCCGGGGCCACGGGAGCGTGGACGAGCAGAGCAGCCGGAAGCCAGGGCGTTCCCCGGTCCCATCGGAATATACCCAACGCATGCTTGCGCACCCCCGCCAGGCGGCGGAAACACGTCGCCGGCCCGCACCGGCGAGCGACATCAGGGCAGCCGCCCAAGTGCTCGAAGGCGTGAGGGGCACCACGCCTGTGGCCTCGGGCCCCCTCGCCGGATACATGCGCACACACAACAGGCCAAGGGATGGCCTGCTCCCAGCCCACAAACGCACACACACAGACACACATGCACACCAGCAGCTACTGGTCTACTTTGTTTGAAGGAGAGACCGGTGAGCCCATCCTGCTTTGACTGAGCAGCGACCCCCCCCCCCCCCCCCCTCCGCCTCCTGCCCCCCGGCCCGCTCGCCCCCAAAGTCGAGGGAGGCACGAGAGACCGTTGCGCCCGCGGCGGCATCGCCCCCCGCTGAAGGTGCTCCAGCCACATTCCTCTGCCGCCGCGGAGGAGGGGGGCGGGAGGCAACAGGGCAAGTTTGAGAGCACTCCCCTGCCCCCGGAGCAGTCTCTTGCGCTTTTTCGTGGGGGGCAGAGCATTCCAAGGGTAACAAGACGGCCCCCGGGCGCTGTTGGGTCCCTGCGCATGAGCACCGCAAGGGAAGGGGCGGGAGTCCGGAAACTGAGCGAGTGTTGGGGCCTGGGAAAATGTTCCTCCCGCACGGCCACGAGAACGGGGTACTTTTTCCTGAGCTCAGGGGTACAACTCAAACGCGTTCCCCCCGCCGCCATCCCCCCCCCCCCCCCCCCCTCCGCGCGCCGCCTCGGCCGGATTGGCGTTGACACACACACACACACCCTAAGCGCCCTGCTACCCCCCCTCCCCAGCACATCCCTTCGCCGCCCCCACCTGGCACTTTTTGTGGGGGGAGGGGGGGAGGGAGTTCCCCCTCGGCCCGAGGCCCCCCACCCGTCCCCTGCACCGGGCAGCTAGGCCATATCCTTCCTCCCCCAAGTCCGAGGCCCAGTCACCGAAGGACGGCGATTAATGCAGCCATCCGCAGGCCCGGCTGGGGCCCGTGGAGTGGATGATATGCACATGATTACCATGGGGCGTGTGGTGCTCTCACGGGTTAAGGCCAGGTCGGTGTAAGTAAAAGAGAAAGAACCTCCCATGCTTGAAAAGGGCCCCCTAGAACAGCCGTCCGCCGGCGGTGCTTCGGTGTTGCTCTCGCATGCTCTTTGACACATAGTTGCCCTGGGTCTTCGCTCTCGGGAGACTCCCCGGCGGGACCCGCTAATAGACTTTGGGCTTTGGTTGAGAGGGGCAAATCTGAGGACTCCCTAACCAGGCCCGCCCACTGGACTGTCTCCCCTCCATCGTCGGGCGCGTGCACCGTTCTCGAGCTCGGTGGCCGCCCGCACTGTGCTGCCTCCTCCGCACGTCTCCCAAGAGGAATGCTACTTAGAATGCCAAACCCACCGGCGAGGTCTCGCCGCGTACGACTCGTAACTCAGGTGGTAGGCCCACTGACGGACTGGGGATCTTGCGCCAAAGGAACAGTCTCTACGTGTCTATTAAGTGAATGATCACTGAGTTGAGTGCCCACGCATGGGCCGGGTGGCGCCGGACGCCCGGCGGGGCAGGACACAAGCCGCAGCCTGACGACCAGGGCGGGGTGGTGTGTGGGCCGATCGGGCGTACGCGGTCCCGCCAGCATAGACTGGTCCTCTGGCCCTCGGCGAGGGGGGGGGGGGGGGGGCGGAGTTCGCAGGAAAAGGCAAGAAAGGGGATTCCAGCGGAAGAGGGAGGGGCGACAATTCCCGTATTGTCGGACCCTCTCCCCCCCCCCCCCCCTGAGGGGAAGGCTGAACAGAGAAGGCAAGGCGGTGGGAGAGGTGGCCATGCGTGCAATGCCGGGCCGAGTGTGACGCCGCCATCAGCGCATGCAGGAAGAAAGGTGTGGAGAATACATCGCACTACATTCCCTACCGGTACTTCGGCGGGGTGACGAAGCGCTACACGCGTTGTGCCGTGGGGAAGAGCGATGCAAAGAGGAGGGCCGGGAAGGGGGAGGGGTGTGGGCGTGTGTGGGTGTGTGGGTGGGTGTGTGTGTGAGAGAGAGAGAGAGAGAGAGAGAGAGAGAGAGAGAGAGGAAAGACAGACACAGAAGGCCATGGCGCACCATGGTACCACGGCCCTTGTAGATCCGCCCAGTGGGCGCGCCAGAGGAAGATGTGGTCAGGCGATCGCTACCCAGCCGGCCGACCGCACGCTGGAGGGATCTAGGATAACGGCCCTCGGCGCGGGCTTGCTGTAGCCGGGCCCGATGCTCGCTGTCATATTCACGCCGGTAAGACACATTGTCGCCACGACCGCCATCATCATGGGTGGGCCGGGTGTCAGATGAGGTGTTGATGCGCGTGCGGGGCGTCTCTTGGTCACCACGCGAAGTCGAGTGCCTGGAGCCGATGCTGCCGCTGTGGCCACGGCCGCGTTCATACGACAGAGATGCCTGACGCTGGCGCTCTTCGAAGCGATCCCGCCGGGAAAGGCGCTCGCCAGGCATGCTGAACCGACTTGCCGGCGACAGCGAGCGTGCCGGAGACTGCGACCGATCCCGAGGCGCGGGGCTGACACTGCCCGGGCGGCTGCTGGCACCAGTGGCCGAGCGCGAGGGGGATGGCGAGCGATGGCGGTCAATCGGCGGCAGGGGAGCTCGAGGGCGCCTGTCAACCGGCGAACGGGAGACCGAGGGCGAATGCGAACGCGAACGCGAGCGCGAGCGCGAATCCGAGTGCGAACGAGAGCGCGAGCGAGAGCGCGAGTCATCACGCCGACGTCGCCGACGACGACTGCGATCGCCATCAGAGCGGCGACGCCGCCGACGACGACGGCTGCTCGAGTCATCCTCATCGTCGGCTGAACTGCGACTGCTCCGACGCCGACGCTTTCGACGGCGCTCATCGCGCGATGACATGTCGCCCGCCTGTGCATCGTCAGCGCCCGAGGCATGCGACTTCTTGAAGGCCAGCTCGCCGGAACGCGCGATGAACACCCGCTCCAACGGCCGGTCCTTCTCGTCGGTGGTCACGCCAGCCACCAGGCGTCGAAGCGTGGCCAGGCCGTCCGCGCCGATAACTCGACCGAAGATGCAATGCTTGCCGTCGAGGTGTGGGCACGCGGCCAGGGTGATGAAAAATTGGGACCCATTCCGATTGGGGTCCCCCCGGTTGGCCAATGACAACAAGCCGGCCTGATCATGCCGCCGTGCCAACCCCGCCGGGTCGGCCACATACGGCTCGCCGTAGATGGAAGCCAGGCCACGGCCATCGCGGCTTGTCACGTCACCTCCCTGGATCATAAAGTGCGGGATAATCCGATGGAGCGGCACCCCTGCATAGTGTAGCGGGGCGCCCTTCTCGCCGGTGCACAGTGCCCGGAAGTTTTCCGTCGCCAGGGGGGTATCGCGGAAGAGTTCGATAATGATGCGACCCACTAGTTTAGGGTAGTGATCGAGAGAGGGGGGTGCAATTGGGGTAAGTGTCGGGGTGGAAGAGAGAGAGAGAGAGAGGGGGGGGGAGGAGGTGTGAGAAGGCTTTGTGAATTGTACATACTGGACTTGTCGCCCACCGCGAGATCTAGAAAGCAGAAGACATTGTTCGGGTCAATGGCCACGGCCTGCTGGCCGGAGGAGCTGTCCGGCAGGGACATGGACCGCACGAGAGCAGGGGGAGGTACAGCGAGAGGGAGGGAAGGGCCGAGAGGGGGGAAGGAAAGACAGGCGGGGGGATGACTGAGGAGGGAGGCTCAGGATGGGCTAGCTGGCGGTCCGAAGGGGGAAAATACAGGCGAGGGCGTGAGGAAAGAGAGAGAGAGAGAGAGAGAGAGGGAGGGAGAGGAGGGAGGGAGGGAGGGCTGTGTGTCAGGTGTATCAGGGGAGCTGGCAAACGTCCGGTCATGGTTGCCTAAATGCCAGAAAGCGGCAGAAGGAAAAGGTGCCAGGTGCTCGGCTTCGAACGGGAGGGCGACAGAGAAAAGAACAGATAGGCCAGGGTCTCCCCACGCCGTGCGTATGTACGCCCCCATTCACAAGCTCCTTTACGCATGGACGTATCCGCCTCATGGAAGCCGGCCGGGACAAAGACATCTCACCCGGGAGCCCGACAATCGCGGTCGGTTGGATATGCGTTAGAGGCTCGCAAGTGCCTCGCCAACAGGACACCCCAAGTGCCAACGCCACTTGCTCTCCCCACGATCACATCTCAGCCAACCGAAAAACCATCCTCCGGGGGGCGCGCCAGGCACGAGCGAGCGAGCGTTGCTTCCTCACCCTTTCGGCCCCTTTCCCGCGCCTCGGGGCCGACGCAAAGGGGAGCGGGGGGGGGGAGCTCGGCAGAGGCGCAGGAGAGAGGAGAGCCCACGTCGCTGGCATGGAAGGAAAACGCCCAACAAATGTGTAAACATTTTTATTATCACCACAAACGCGGGTCACGGTGTGGTGCTGAGGAAGCGCAGCGTAGATAGGGAGGGGAGAGGGTCGGAAGAGGAGAGGCACTCCGGGGCAGCATGTCACACGAAGTGCCTGGCAGAATGGCATGTCTCCTTGCGCTTTTCCTCTGGCTGACGCTTGGACGTCAGAGCTGGGAGTCGTAACGATCCTCGGCAGTCGACTGGGAGATTGCAGGGAGGAAATGATTGGCCACAGGATGGGATGGGATTGCGCGAGGGCGAGGGGGGGGGGGGGGGGGGCGAGGACAATCAGAGAAGGAGGAGGGTCAGACGTCGAACCAAGCGCAGGAGCAAGGCATGAAATGAAGCACAGGCATGGGAGATCGGGACAAAGGTGGACACAGGCACAAAAACGCACACTCACGGAGATGGTGTCGGCCAGCGACGTGCCGCCAATGCTGATGGTGCTCCCCTGGCCGCCGGCGGCGGGGGCGGTCCCGCGGCCAGCTGGCGACCCGGGGCTTGATGAGCTGAAGGATAGCATGGAGCTGAAGCGGTTAGGCAGCCAGGAGAGCGAGCCACTGCCAGCACTATTGGAGGAGCTGGTGCTCGACCTCCGGGAGAAGAGTCGCCGCTGCTTGTGAGACGAGGTGGACGACGAAGAGATTGAAGGCTGCCGAGTCAGAGCCGACAAGTTCGACGTGGAGGACAGCTTGATGCGGCGCTGGAGAATGGCCACCACCGTGTGCAGCGCCGACACGAGAGACGTATGCTGTCGTTTTGTCGGGAGGAGAGAGGAGGGTGGCGAACCGGGGGTCGATGTGCAGCAGGGCGACGGAAGAGGAGAGAAGGGTGTTAGATGGATGGATGGGGGACAGCGAGAAGGAGAGGAAGAGGGGGGAAGGGGGGAGGAAGGGAGGCGGTGGACAGAACGGCAATTTGATGCGGAGGAGACAAACCTGCGATGTCTGCAGGCAAATGTGCATCTGCTTCTGGCTCGGCGGGATGAAGTCATAGGTGGGCATTCCAAAGGCCGGGGGGATGTACTCCAGTCCGAGACGGCTCTTGGCAAAGTGCGAAGACCAGGACTTCAGTCGGTTCCACTCAATGTGGAAGGTGGGCAGAGGCCCGGGCGGCGTGGTGGCCCCAGGGCTCCCCGGTGCCGTCTGCTCCGGATCCACGATCGGCTCCAAATAAAAGCCGGCCAGTCCAATAATGACATTACAGCGGAACTCCATGCCTGTATCCACCGAGTCCACGGGCTTGGTGAGTGTCGAGACTACCTCCTGGGAGGGGAACCAATTGGTACTGCAGTTGGGGATAAGGAGATTGTAAAAGCCGGCCATTTGGGAGAGCTCCTCGAGGTACTGTGCTCATGGTCGTGATGGCCAACCGAAGGAGGAAGAGATATGCCCAGGTGGTCGGATGTGTGCGAATGCGTGTGAGAGGGAGGGAGAGGGGGAGAGAGAGAAAGAGAAAGAGGGGGAGGCATTGCGGGGCGAAGTGGCCAGAGGAAAGGAGGGAACCTGGTGCAGAGGGAGAACACACCGAGGTAATGTAAAGCGTGAAATTCTCACGCGGCAGGCGCATCAGCTTGCGGCGCATCTCGGCGGAGAGAGGTGGAATCACACCGGTTTGGATCTTGTTCTGGGTCTGTGAGGTGGTCGGCGACCGGGAGATCGTGCGTGGGAAGGGGACAGAGAAGTGGGGTGAGTCATAGGAGGCCGGCAGATGTATGTAGCAGACCAGCCACGGGAGATGGGAAGGGAGAGAGAGAGAGAGGGAGAGAAACTCCATAAGAGTGGGAGTGAAGGGGGGGGGGGGGGATTCGGGCGTACCTCGGCAAAAAGCATGGCCGCGGCCTGCTCGTCATTGAGGAACATGCCAAGAGCATCAAAGGCAAAGGACTTGTCCGAGGAGGCATCGGGAGAGAAAAGCCACGGCCGGAGCTGGAAGGAAAGCTGCGGCTCGGCCGACGTGGTGGTCGGCACACGCTCCGTCCAGCCGGTGTCCTGCATGGTCAGCGGTGGGTTGAAAGTGGGCTGTGGCTCGGCACTCTCGGCAGATGCTGCCCCATTCAGACCGTTGGTCGAGGCGGTGTCGCTAGTGGGAAGGGGATGGGTGAAGGGCGGGGAGCGCTGGTCCAGGGGCAGGGATGCCGCCTGTGCGCTTACGCCCTGCAGGAGCTGTGCCAGCTGGTCCGCCGGCAGCGACCCAAGGTAGATTGCTGCGGCCACCGGGTTTTGCGAGCCAATTTCCGGGACCAGCATCGACAGGAGAGGATAGTCCTCGGAGAGGAACTTGTACTCTGTTTGGGAGGAAGGAGAGAAGCAGGAAGAAACGTATGAGGAGAGGGGAGAGAGAGAGAGAGAGAGGGGGGGGAGAGGGAAGGACAGAGGTAAGTACAATGGATGGGGGTGGAGTAAGGGAGGTGGAGTGAGAAACGAACCGTAGCCGTCGGGACCCTCGACGAAAAGGGACATGCACTCCAGCAGGCCAAAGGGCATGTCCCGGGCCTCAAGGGCACCGAGAGTGAAATGGCGACAGGTGCTGGCAATATCAGTGCGCAGAATGATCGGCCGGTTCTCCACCGTCGTCTCGGCATCGCATTGGGGAAGCTGCACCACGGCGTGCACCATCTGCCTGGTGGTCAAAGATCGGATGAACGAGTCCCGGAGCTGAGAAAGCCATCGCAGGGGTGGGGGAGCGAGAGAGAGAGAGAGAGAGGGAGAGAGGGAGGCAGGGAGACAGGGGGGGGGGAAGGGAGGGGAAGAGAGATTAGTCGCATTGGAGAGAGGGAGAGAGAAAGGAGGAGAGAGGGCGCACGCTGAAGAGGAAGGCGCGGACGTCGCGCGAGTTGAAAAGGGCCGGAGCCGCTGGGGACGGAGCGGAGAAAATGGCCACACGAAGCCAGCTCTCCAGCTGCGCCCGCCGCCGCTCAATGTCCGAGCCAGACAGGGAAAAGAGGTTGATCTTTAGCGAAGAAGCAGCCACCTGCTTAGGTGGGAAGATGGGTGTACTGGGGGGGAGGCGAGTCTCAACCTGCCACAAGAGGAGAGGCAAGGAAATGATCAGCAAGAGTGGGTGAAAGAAAGCAGGCGCAGAGGGGTGGTGGGGGAGGGGGGCAGATAGAGGAGCATATGCCAGCACATACCAGTTGGTAGAGGCGGTGGAGGTCGCTGAAACGAGCACAGCAGAAGAGGTTGCCATTCAGCACGATGTCATAAACCTAGGTGGAGGGAGGGACAACATGCACAGGAGGGACGAGGGGGGGAGAGAGAGAGAGGGGGGGAGGGGGAAGGAGGGAGGGAGTAGGGGGAGGCAGAGGGGGCATGGAGTTAGTAGACGGGGCGACAGGGAGAAAGGCTGGTCTTTGTCCGCGGAGACACAGCGGAGGCGCATGGACATGGACGAACCGTGATCTCCGTCGACCCAGACGTCCGGGTCCGCACAGTCGGGATTGTGACATCCACCGACGAGGCGTGCGAGTGCGAGAGGAAGGAAGAGGACATGCTGTGTGTGTGTGTGTATGTGGTGCGCGCGCGAGCGGAGACCGGGGGAAGATCAGGTCGGGGCCGGCGACCGATCTGGAGAAGGCTCTGTGCGGCGGGCCGGGCGAGACCCTCACAGGGGGCAGGAAGGAGCGGCGAGGCGGTGGGGCGGTGAGGCAGGGAGGGGGGGGGAGGAGTGGGGCACGCGTATGGAAGGAGGGAGGAGAGGAGCCGGGTTGCGACATCGCCCGGGGGGCCGAGGGTTCCCTGGCGGCGGCGGCTGATCAACCACGCCCGGGGACGATTTCATCCAAGCCGCGGGGGGGCGGGGGGGGGGAGTGGAACAGGGCCATGCAACGCCGGAAGTGGGACCGCGAAGCACGCCGCCCGCCGACGGAGCCCTGGGCTGGTCACTACCCCAAGCTGATGCGCCCGACGAACGCATGAAAGCTTGTATGTGTGCCCGAAAGGGGGCTGGGGCGCGGGGGCGGGATATGGCGGGGCATGCTCCGCCCCTTCCTCGCAAGCGGGAAACAAGATCCTGGGCGGCGGGGGGGGGGCGGGCTGCTGGGCATCATTCGGGCCAGCCGCCGGGGGACCACATGTGTGTACCCCGCGCCCCCCCCTCCAGGGGGATGGCCATTTCTCGAATGAGGGGACAGTGGATGACCCCCTATATCTGAGGCCAGGGAGGCAGGTCGGGAGTCCCCTCGCCCCCCCCCCCCCCGCCGGGGCCCCACCCCCCCCCCCCCCCCCCCCCCCCCCGCCCCCCCCCCGCCCCCCCCCCCCCCCCCCCCCCCCCGCTGCCCCGCCCCGCTGGGGAACACTCGGGGCAATTATTGGCGGAACAAGACCCGCAGGCGTGTCTGTCCTGCCCCGTTGCTGCCCCCCCCCCCCCCCCCCGGGCCGCGCTGGTGGTCGACAACGCCCCTTTTATGGGTGTGGCGACTACAGGGCAGGACGCAGTTGCGGGCAACCTCCCCCCCCCCTCTTGACTTGTCGGCCGACAAGAGGGGCCGCGTGCACACAGGCGTATGTGTCTTATTATTATTATTTCGAGCATATTGCATTGCAAGCCCCGCAAGGGGTCTTCCGCCCCTTCACCGGTCCCGGGCGCCCCATTTTTCCCTGAGCCACGAACGCGGTACTGTGGCCCGGGTAGGGGGCCGCCGGGAGTGGGTGCCGCAGATGGTATTCTCTCTCTCTCTCTCCCTCTCTCTTTCTCTCGCCTCACAACTTTCCAAGTGCTCATCAACCACCAGAGATACGATCGGATGGAAGCGCTGGGAGTTCAGGGGGGAAGGGCAGCGGATGTGTGAAGTTCGCCTGAACACTTGGAAAGCGGAGGGCACAGCGCGAACCCCTGAGTTCCAAGTTGAGGGGACAGGGCAAGGGTCCTCCCCATCTGCGCGTATAGGCCAGCAGGAGTCTCAAGGGCGGGGAGGCCGCTTCGCCCACTTGCCCCGGCTTGTTCCCCACCCCGAAGAGGCCGGCGAGGAAGGGGGCGGGCGGACCTGAATCTGCGGGCACCCGCGCCGTGGCTGGCCCGACTCCGGGGCGGACACCTGGAGGTCGCCCAGGGCGAGAGGCAGTTGCCCAAGCTCGGCTCTGGCAACTGCAACTGTAACGCGACTGGCGCCCCGGCCCCAGCCCCTTCTTGTGGCCCCGGCCCGGCCCGGCCCGCCCCCTCCCCTGTTGCCAAAATCGCAGGCTGTACGCTGAGTCGCCGCGGAGCAGCCAGTCCGCATCTCAGGGCAGTCGCGTGGAGGGGCTCTGGGGCGGGGCGGCCGCGCGGGACGGGGGCGCGCACGGCCGCCCCTCGGTGCAGAGCCCCTCCCTTCCCGCCCCGCCCCGTCCCGCCAAGGGGGTGTTGTCGCCGCTGCCAGGGCGCGGGAATGGACGTTGACCTGCGGGCCAGCCACGAGCGCCGTCACCCCCCCCCCCCCCCCCCCCCCCCCCCCCCCCCCATGCCGCCAGTTGCATTCCTTAATCCAGACAGACGAAGTGCATTCCCCCGGAGGCGGGCCATTAGATTAAGTAGCGCCCGAAGGACACGGCCACAGGCCGGTCGGTGGCGAAGCACCCCCCCGCACCCACCCATCCCGCACCCCTGTCTCGGCTCATGCCTTCCTCGGCGCGTATTTTGCGCGCTCAGCTCCTCGGCTGCTCAAGGACCAGTCTCGCCCCCGGCGTCCGGTTGTTTGTTGTTTATGCCGCGGTCGTCACAGCTGCCTCTGACCGAGGAAGCTGGCACCCTATGCGTGACGTAGGCCGCGTCCGCTCACACACACACACACACCGGTGGCCGTTGCCCAGGTGAGGTGCCCGCGCGGGCTCATCCGGCGAAGGGGGAGGCGCGGGGGGAGGCCCAGACGGGCCCCTCAAAGCGCGCACACGGATCAATCATCTGGCAGGCCGGACAAGAACCACTGCCGCCAAGCATTTCACTTGCCCGGGGGGGGGGCGGGGGCGGGGGGCGGGGCGGACCTTAACACCTGCTGGGACGGCCACGCAGGCCCAGGCATATTCAGGCCCTTTCTCCCCCAGTCCACACTCGGCTCCCCGGGGGCGTTCGGACTGCCTGCCAGTGTGCGCGCTGGCCTCGGTAAAGCCCCCAGCCCATTAGATGTCCCAAGTGCTGTGTGAAGGGCGCGTCACTGGCGAAAAGGCCACCTACATTCACAGGGGGGCGTTCACTCCCAAGCCACACATCCACCTGCGATGCTCGACTTCACGCTCGCGGGGGGTCGCACACGCGCGCACGCGCTGCAAGTGTGTATGCACCGACTCCCACGAAGACACACATGTATATCACACACACACCAGACACAGCCAGCGACGCTTGCTCATACTCGCCCTCAAACACGCGTTTGTCCGAACCGGAGGGCGTCCCCCAAGAATGCGCAGGCGCAGGCTCCGACGCCAAGCACTCAGCATCCCCCTTGGTGAGTTGACTCCCCCCCCCCCCCCCCCACACGTCTGAACTCCAGTCACCCCCCCCCCCCCCCCCCCCCCCCCCCCCCCCCCCCCCCCCCCCCCCCCCCCCCCCCCCCCCCCCCCCGGTGAACGGACCAGGAGCTGGGTGTAATACCAGGGCGCGCGCCCCTGAGCCATGCGTTGGTCGCTGGTCCCATTCGCGGCGTGACACGCGCGTGATAGTATCGTGCATGATCATGTCATTCGTCGGGAGTTGATCGACGCCCGCTTCATCTTGCGAACTCCAACGCGCACAGGCACCCACACACACACACACATACACGCCTCCCGGACATACACCGGTGGATAGACTGGAGGCATCCGCTTGTGCACTTACACTCGTTCCCCATTTGACCGCGCACCGTGTGGCCTCCCAGGAGCCCGCTCCCTCCCTACCAACACTCCCTCCTTCATCCCCCCCCCCCCTCCATCCGCCCCTTCCTCCCCCTCCCCTCCGCTTGCCACGAAACTCTCTCCGCTTCGCCGCCCCACACTTGCGCTTGGACAAACACCCACGCTGCGGCCGATGCAGGCATGTCCTCCTCGGTGCCGAGCTCGCCCCTCACCACACACCAGCGTCGGACGGAGAGGCCGCACACCATCCTCGAGCGCCCCGCTGGTGCCGGGATAAGCCGCCCCCCCCGGCCCTCGCTCACATCAACAATACGCACGGAGCCTGGACAGTGTATGTTCTCTCGGCCGGCCGTTGCATGGCCCCCTTTCTCGACACCTCCTGGCCATGTTCTCACGCTCGCCATCCTCGTCAGATGGCCCTGGGGGGCGCGCGTCGGGCATTGCCCTGTCCCCCTCAGAGCGCCTTCGACGGCTGTCAGTCCACCTCCCACGGGCCTCGCTATCGGGACTAAAGGATTTCACCACCCGCCGGAGTCAGACCATTTATGACATCGACAGTGATCTGTATGAATCGCCAGAGCTGGTGGCCGAGCGCCGAGCCCGCCTCCGGAGCATGCTCGATGTGCCCTTCCGTCTGGAAGGGGTATGCTTGACCGGCGCTTTCCTCCCCCCCCCCCCCCCCCCCCGCGTATTTGCGCGCAATCTCCCCCATCCCCTGGCATGCATTGCTGACACATAGGCCCGCCTTTCTCCTCTCCAAGTTCCTTGGCCTCGCATGGCTGGTGTGCCTGCACACCACCATGTCTGCTCTGTTGGCTGCACCGATGGCCGCCTTCCGGCTTTTGGTCTCCCTCCCCCAGGGCGAGCTCACAATCCAATAGTGCGGGCACCTGGCCGGGCCACAACAGCTCACCTTCAACCGAGGCCCTCTAACTTATCTCCCTCCTCCCCCCTCTCTCTCTCTCTCTCTTTCTCTCTCTCACACACACACACTTGCTCCCCCTGCCCCGGTCTCCTGTTCAGTGCCGCGGCGCACCTCCCAGCTTTTTTGCCCATCATCTTGCCGATCCTGGTGTACCGGTTCCGCCTCCTCGAATCTTCGACCCTATACCATTCGACGCGGGCCGGGCAACAGTCGATGAAGCTATTTGTCGTGGTCAACATGCTGGGAGTTGCAGCACGCATTTTGGCCCCGATTGGGGCTGATCTTGGACGAACCCTCTCGACTGCCGCGCGGAAGGACCACCTACCTGCAGTCACGCCAGGGGCCTCGCCGTCCAGCAGTCCGCAGCTGGCCATGCCGCCGCATGCCACCGGCGGGACTGAGGCTGCGAGCACATCTCATGGGGTCTCCCCGCGTGAGGTTTTCTACCTGGCCGCGGCCTATACCGTGGTCACTGGTGTGTCCCGTCCCCCTGCTTCCCTTCCATTCCTCCTCGTCCTCCTGCATGTGGAACATACTTCTCCCTCTCTCCCTCCCTCTGTCGCCGCCTCTCTGTTGAACTGGACCCTCGGCTAATACCTTTGGGAAAAAAACGCGCCAACGCAGCCCTGCATGCGCATGTCTTGCTGCAGGAGCTGATCGTGCTGAATGTGGCTGTCAATGCCCTCGATGGTGGTGGTGCGCTCGGCGCCTTGCTGATGAGCACGCAGTTCATCGAAATCAAGGCCTATATCTTCAAAAAATTCAACCGCGGCGGAATCCACGAGCTTGCCTGCACTGGTGCGCACACCCACAGCACTGGCATCCACTCCCTCTTGGTGACATCTAACCATTTGCCGGATGCGATACATACTCAGATGCCATGGAGCGCTTCCACATTGCGGTGTATGGCGCGGCCATTGCCTTCCGCAATGCCTCCGAGCTGGGGCTGCTGGATGTCCTCTTTTCGTCGCCCCTCTCTCTGAGCGGCTGGCTGGCCATCTTCTCCTACTTTGCTGAGGCGTACGTGCTGCAACACCCTTCACGGCTCTGAAAGGCTGCCTCTTCTTTTTTCTTCCTTTTTTTTTTTCACATCGCCCGCCTGCCTCCCCCTGACCATCCACCCATCACGCAGCCTCCTCAAGCCCTACCTGATGCTCGCCCTCTCGGAGCTGCTCGTTGACGCCATCAAGCATGCATGCGTTTCGCGCCGGGCACGTCTTCCCTCCAGGCTTTACAGTGCCTTCTCCGGCTCCCTTCGCGTCATGCTAAAGGTGCGATCCCACCCGGCTGCCATGTTGCCTGCCGCCCGGAATTGCGCGCTCGAGGCGAGGAATCCCATCTTTCCTCTCTGCCCATCGTTTGAACGGCACATCCCCCTGACCCCCGGCCCGATCCACCTAGTCCTATCGCAACACCGCGATCGCCGCGCGCCGGATCAAGTTCAATCCGGTCCCCATTTGCAGCGTGGTGCGTCCATTTAGGCAGCATATGTCTCCCGACAGGGTGCATGTCGGTGGATACACAACCACGCGCGCGCACACAACTAACGAGACATGTCTCAACTTCGGACAAGGTTGTTTTCATCTGCATCGAGTCCATCGCCAACCCCCTCTCAGCCCATTTTGGCCGCACAGGGGTCGCTCTGATCATTGGCGCCACCTTCGCTTGGTATGGCACCCAGTCGCTATACTTACACACACACACACACACACACATCGATATTGACAACCTGATTTCCCCCCGGCAGCCTGCTTTTGATGCGCATTTTGCTGCGCATCCTGCTGACTCGCCTCGTGCGCGACGCGCCCAAGATTGATACCCCGGAGGCAGAGGCCCTCCTTCGGGATTGTGGCGACACCGATGCCGAGTATCTGTAGCGCGGCATCCCACCTCCGGGCCCTGCCTGCCCTTGGTCGCTCCCTGCGCACACTGTACATTATCCCCCCAGCAGACATCCCCCCTCCCCGCTCACTCTCCCGTGCACAATACACGCCTTTACGCTCGCAGCACGCGCTTCCGACCCTGCGGCCTCGCCGCCGTGCCGAGGACACAGCCTCACCAATGGGGGCCCCTCCCGGTCGGAGAACTCCAGAAGGTGTCTGGTATGGGCGACAGAAAGGCCCTGCTGCACCATGTGTTCGTTGGCACATGCGCGCCTGGCCTACGAGCTGCCACCCGGCCGGCCGGGGCGTGTGCCCCCGGACAGCCTCCCCCCCCAAGCAGGAGCCGGGGTGCTCGGAAACGGAGACCACGGCGGGCGTGACCCCATGACCCGTGATGCCGGATGGGTTGTCTCTCGCCCGCTGTTCTGCGGGGCCTCTCGCCAGCCGCCGAAGAGCAGATCAAGTGGAGCGGCGATCTGCTTGTGTGCCGTGTCCTCTCTCCCGGGAGTCGCTCAGGATAATAGGGCCGTCGCAGTGTGTGCGCAGGGAAGGGTCTTTCACACCGGCAACGGACGGGGGAGCCGGTCACAGCGGCAGACCATGCACACCGTGAAGAACCGGCCACGCCACACACACTCCCGCGCGACCCCGGAGAAAAGAGAGCCCAGATGCTACTGTCCCAGAGGAAAGACGCCGGAAGGGAGAACGCAACTCGAAGACAGGGGCAAAAAAGGGCGGAGGAGACACACGAGAGACGCGCCCACCTTCCTCCCCTCCTATACCCACCCCGCCCGAGGAGTGAACGAGAATACACGCGCCCGTCTCCCTCGCCTCCGGGGCTCTCTCTCTCATGCAAGGTCGGGCGGCACGCAACAGAGGCAAGAGGAGAAGGCGCAAGCAAAGGAGAGGAGGAGACACAGACAGGCACAAACACCCGCGCCCGCCGCCCCCCCCCCTGGCTGATTCAAATCTCTGTTGTGTAAAGAAGAGAGTTATGCTAAGCGTATATTGTGTGTCTGTAGGAGGAGAGGGAGGAAGCACGCCGCCAAAACAGAGAGCCCAAGCCATTAGGGATCCAGGAGAAACCACATCGCGAGCAGCGTCGGGGGCAGGGGGGAGAGAGAGAGAGAGAACGGCGTCGGAAGCAGGTGAGCACACACATATACACACTGAGGTACGCGTCAGCGGAGAGGTGCGGCGGGGTGGTAGAGAGGGGGGAAATGGCACGCCAGTGGATGGAGAGCGCACGCAAAGGAGGAAGAGAGAGAGAGAGGAACGCACCCGACACACACGGCAGGGTGCGCGCGCGCGGCGAAAGCTAACGTTGCATTTAGTTGGCGAGGGCCTTCTTCTCAGCCTTGAAAGACTTGGCGACGGCGGCGCGGACCTGGAGAGAGAGAGAGAGAGGGAAGGAGGGCGGAGGCAGGAAAACGCGTCAGCGGAACCGATCCAGGACATTGACGATTGGAAGAGCGAGAGAGAGAGAGAGGCGGCGAAAGTGGCGCGGGGGCGCCGGAACGACGCGACGCTCCGGCGCCCCCGCGCGTGAGAAGCAGACAGGCGGGAGGCCGGCCCCACACACGCCGCAAAGAGAGAGAGAGATATATATCGAGGATATACGCACGTTCTTCTTGGCGACCATAACCTTGAAGCGGTCGAAGTCGGACAGGTTGGCGCGGGTGGCCTTCTTGGCAGCCTTCTTGGCAGCGGCGGTCTCGGCCCACTTCTTGGCGACCTCGGCCTTCTCGAAAGCGGCGATGACGGCGGGGGTGGAGGAGTTGATACCGACCTTGGCGACGATGTTGGTCAGGGTAATGCGCTTGAAGTTGACGACCTGGCGCTTGATGGAGGGGCCATCAATGAGGGCGCGGTTCTGGTCAACGACGTTGACGATAGCGGCGATCTTGCCGGCATCGACACCGTAGTTGATGAGGACGATACGGCCGATCTCGACGAACTTAGTGTAGACCTGGGTGCGTGTGATACACGAGCGTACGTGCGCGCGGGCGCGCGCGCGGGGGGGGGGAAAGGGAGAGAGCGAGCAGAAGAGACAGGTCAGCACCACCGCGAATGGACGTCGAGAAGAGAGGGAGGTGAGGAGGTCGCGAGAAGCAGGCCAGAGATGGGCTGGCTGCCGTGACGCCGTTGCCGCGTGTGGGAGGGGAAAGAGAAGACGAGCAAAGCCCCACGGGTGCTTGACAAGAATGGAGAGATGGCGGATGCAGAGCACATCCGACACAAGCGTCTCCCCCGGGAAGGGGCAAAGCTGTCTCTCTCCTCCCTCGGAGACTCTGTGCCATGGCCGTCACACACACACGCGCGCGCGCGCGCGCACAAGCCGCCGGGCTGCTGCCACGCGAGGAGAGCGTTACCCCGGGCAGGAGCACGGCCAAAGGAGACGAGAGGAATCCCCGCCGCATCACAAAACGCAGGGGGGGGCACATGAAGCGCAAGTGGCGGGCGGGGACCGTCCGGGGAGAGGCGGCGGCAATGGCGGCGCGGCAGCGGCAGCGGCACTGACGAAGATGACACACGAGCGAGGCACGGGGCAACGGCGACACGCGCAACCGAGATCGAAGGGGATGCAGAGAGAGAGAGAGAGGAGGGGGGCAGTGTGTGCGTGTGCAAGGAGAAAAGGGAGGAGGAGGAGGAGGAGGAGAGAGGGGGAGGTGTTCAAAGAAAATGGGTCATACCATCTTTGAAACACCTGGCGAGGATGAATAAAAAAAACAATTCCCGAGGTGGAGGCTGGGAAATGGGGCGGAGTCGGGATACAGGAGAGTGGCTCTCAAATGTGGGAGAAGCCACATGCCTCTCTCCTCCGCGAACGTGTGTAGCGGCACGGGTGGTGGGCGCGCTGCTCGGCCCCACCCCGCCGCGCGGCAGAGTGGTCTAACCCCCAGGGCAGCGCGGTGGCAGTGCGGCAAACATGCCGGGCCGTGAGCCGGGCTCCCCACCCGGGAGGCAGGAGGCCCCCCTCTGGGGGGAGCCTGGCAGTCGCCCCAGCCGCCGGGGCTTGGGGGGTGGCTCGATGAAAAGAAAAACCACCGCACGCGCGATTGGCCCGCACCACCCACCGGCCTACACACACACACACACACACACAACGGTACGACCCCCCCCCCCTCCCATCCGGGTAGGGTGGAGCGCGGAAAGGGGGGCGGGGAGTGGGTCAGCTCCGCCTCACCCATAGCCGGGGGCCCCACGCATACATACGCATAGGTGTCCCTGCCCGTACCCCCGCCTGCTGTATGCCCCGTGGTCCTTCCTCTCTACTCGCGGGGCGGCCCCATGCCGCCGGACGCGCACCCCCGCGGTGTCCCCCTCCCCCCTCAAGGACGCAACAGCAGGGGGCCTCCGGCCGCAAAGCGGCGGAGCCAAGCGCGCCCTGCGTGCCCATCCTGCATCGGCCGCAGTGACATGGTGGTGCCCGAGGAGAAGGGGGCTCTCGGACACCATCTTCCCATCCATGCATCGTCGGGATGATGGCCCGGTAGGGGGGGGGCACATCGGCGACCCGCTGAAGGTGCCGCCCCTGGGTGTGTAACACACACAACGCTCTCGCCCCTGCCAGGGCATGCACATGCGCCTTTCTCTGGGCGGGAGGGGGGGGGGGCTCCGGCCAGAAGTTGGACCAGGCCCCCCCCCTGTCCAGGCGCGAATCAAAGAGACACGGACAAGGACACAGACCGAAGGCCACTCTTTGCGCCAGTGCTCGATCCCCCCCGGACACACTCTCTCCAGCAAAGTGCAGAGAGGCATGCATGATCATCGCTCAAGTGCCTCGTCGAACTCGCACACCCATGCCCGAGGGGAAGAGCGAACGGCGATGGTCAGGAGGGAGATTGTCACGCGTGTGTGCGCCAAGCTACCAACCCTTGAGCTGGGGAACAGATATCCCAGCGTTCTGGCTCCTTCCTCGGGGTGATTTGAGGCTCATATCACAGGATCACGCACTTTACTACATGCAAGTTCCAAGCTTTGGGAATATTCCTCGCATTAAATGGTCTGGGTTTCGGTCAAGTTTTCATCTTGGCAGGGCTTCTCTGCCCCCCTCTCCGGGCCCGGACCGGGGACCAGTGGCCTCCATCCGAGGGTTTAGCAGGTTCATGCCTCGCGGAGGCTGGGGAGCGCTCGCCCGCACAACCATAACTCCTCGTCATGCCCTCCTGGCAGGCGTGAGGCGGGGGTCCGAGTGTTGTGAGCTCCTCTGCGCCAGGTGGCGCCAAACGGCGGCCCGGTTCGTGTTGTGTGTGCGAGGCCGGGTGTTTTTGGGATCGGCCGCGGTGGAGGCCCCCCCTCCCTCCGGGCGGGCCCTGCCCATTCGTGTTCACACCGGCGTGCGCGCCCCCTGACACACGCGCACAAGTGGGTGTCGTTCCAGGTTCCGGCCCCTCCGCGTCAGGGTGGTTTCGGGTGGGTGGGTGGGCGTCGCCCTGCGCGCGCCGCACGCCTGCGTGGTCCTTGGGACGTGGTAGATCCGGCATGGGGTTTACCCCTCCGCCTGGCGTCTAGGAGCGTTCCGTCCTCCGCGGTCGCCCGCGCCCTATCGCGCGGGGTGGGGGGACAGCATGTGGCCATCCTTGGGGCAAGGTCGCGGTGTGATGGTGGGGGATTTTCGGGCGTCGCGGGCTTTTTTGTCTCTTGCTCCTCCCTTCGGGCCGGGAGTGGTGGGGCCGGGGGGTGGTGTAAGCCCGGCGCTGTGTGTGTGTGTGTGTATGGAGGGGTGTGGGGGGGGGCGCGGGGGATGGGGGGGATGCGGGGAGGTGGTGCGGCGTGGCCCCGCTCCGTGTGTTGGCGACCTCGTGTTCGACAAGACGCAGGCGCTCCGCCCCCCCCCCCTGCCCACCACCCTCCCCGCCCACTCCCCCTCTGTGCGGCATGCATTCCTGGGTGAGGCCGCCAGGGAGGAGGGGGTGACCCTTTCTTGAGACTCCTCCCTGCTCGCCACTGCCCCAGACCACGGGCCCCTATACCGTCTGATTGTTGTGTTGACATACTCACCTTCTTCGGTTCAATAGAGTAACAATGGTACGCTCTCTCTGCCCGCCCCCCCCTCGACACTCCCTCCTCCGTCTCTCTTTGTCGGATGTACCATGCATCGGCCCTTTTCCCCTCCTCGCCTCCTTGCTAACTCTCCCGCCCCTCTGCTAACTCTCCCTCCGCACGCACGCACACACACACACGGCGCGTCGCACGTCTCTCAGGCTTTCCTCAAGGTCGTTAAGAACAAGGCCTACTTCAAGCGCTTCCAGACTCAGTACCGTCGCCGCCGCGGTGCGTCCCACCCCCTCATTCTCGCGCTCTCTCTCTCTCTCTCTCCCCCTCGTGTGTGGCCCCGTTTGTCGCGTCCTGTCACTGACCCTCTGACCTCTTTCCTTCGCCCCCTTCCACCTTCTTTCTCCCCGCTCCTCCCCTCCCACTAATCTCCCCCTCCCCGCAGATGGCAAGACTGACTACTACGCTCGTCAGCGCCTTGTCAACCAGGACAAGAACAAGTATGCTTCCCCCAAGTACCGCTTCGTCGTCCGCATCACCAACAACGACATCATTGCCCAGTTCATCTACTCCAAGATCGAGGGTGACTACGTCGTCTCTTCTGCCTACGCTCATGAGCTCAAGAACTTCGGCATCACTGTCGGCCTGACCAACTACGCCGCCGCCTACGCCGTCGGTCTGCTGGCTGCCCGCCGCCTGCTCACCAAGCTCAACCTCGCCTCCATCTACGAGGGTACCACCGAGGTCGATGGCGAGGTCTACAACGTCGAGGAGATCGACGGTCAGCCCCGCCCCTTCCGCGCCTACCTTGATACCGGTCTTGCCCGCACCACCACCGGTGCTCGTATCTTCGGTGTCATGAAGGGTGCCGTCGATGGTGGTGTTGCCATCCCCCACTCCGAGAAGCGCCTGCCCGGCTTCGACGTCGAGTCCGGTGAGTTCGACGCTGAGGTCCTCCGCAAGCGCATCTTCGGTGAGCACGTCGCCGAGTACATGGAGCTCCTCAAGGACGAGGACGAGGAGGCTTACAAGAAGCAGTTCTCCCGCTTCATCAAGGCCGGCCTCACCGCCGAGAGCCTGCCCGAGGTCTACAAGAAGGCTCATGCCCTCATCCGTGCCGACCCCGTCCACAAGGCCAAGCCCGCTCGCACTGTCGAGAACAAGCGCTGGACCGACAAGAAGCTCACCTACGACGAGCGCCGCGCCCGCATCGAGGCCAAGAAGGCTGCCTTCTTCGCTTCCCTCGAGGACGAGGAGTAAGTATTCCCTACTCTTTTCCACTCCGCATTTCCTCCGCGCCATCTCCGTCGTGCTTTCTTGGCTGGCGGCCCCCCTACGCATGTCTGCCCGGTGGCGGGGTTTCCTCCTCCCCCTTCTGCGGCGTAGCGTCATCATATTTTGCCCTTCGAGATGGCGCGCGTGCGTCCCCTTGTGTGTGCGCCGCGTGTGTATGCGCACCGTGTGCCGTCGTGTGCGTGTGCTCCCTCCTGCCTCCTTGTGTGTGGAGAGCCCGTGTGTCGCCCCCCAGGCCTCGGCCTCTCTCTCCTACCACCACCCCACCCCCCTCCCCTGGTGGCTGGCCCGGAGGGCAAGCATGCGTGTCGCGCCAGTGCAAATCAATACACCAAGCCTCTCTTCTCTTGTATGCTCTTTTTTTCCCTCCACACCGCGTGCGCGCGGCGACGCGCCGCCCGCGGCGCCCCCCCCCCTGTCGGGATTCCGTTTTCCCTCTTTTTTCGCCTGGCGGGCATGTTCTCTCCGGCCCCTTGTTGTCTGTGAGTGTGTGTGTGGTCCAGTTTGGGCGGCTGGAAGGGGGCGCGGTGATGGTGAGCGAGAGCAATGGCCGCCGCTGGGGGGGGGGGGGAGCCGGCAGGTGGTGTGTGGGTGTATGGTGGTCCGCGCAGGGGGCAGGGCTCACGGTGCCGCATGCGTCTCTGGCGACACCCCCTCGTCTGCATGGACGCCGAGCCGCAGCGCCTGCTCACATTTTGTCTTTCGCTCACCACCCTGTTGGCGGGGCGTCCTCGGGAGCGCCCCTCCCCGGTGCCTGGCTGAGCAAAGTATGTGCGTGCGTGCGTGCGTGCGTGTGGGGGTGTGTGTGTGTGTGGTTGCATGCGTGTGCGTGCGCAAGCCCCCGAAGACTGGCGCAAGGCAAAACACTCCCTCGGAGATTGGGCGGGTCATGGTCTCTGCGACGTGCCCGGCGTCGGCACCTCAGGGCGATTTTTGGTCTTCCGTTATTTTCCCACTTCCCATTTCACATATGGCGTTAGCCACCGGTCGAGTAAAGGAGACGGGCAAACACCATTCGCCAGGGCATGTTCGGTGGCAGTTGTCCACTTGTCCCCTTCCGCCCTTTTGTCGGTTCCTTCTGAAAGTAAATCGCCCCCCTCCCCCCGCCGTCCCCGCTGACCAGTCCGGTTTTCACTGCCCCCCCCCCCCGTCAGTGTCGGGCAGTGCCTCCGGGAGGAGACGAGGTCTGGCCACTTTTCGCCCCCCGACCCGCGTGTGTTCCGGCCCTGCCACTCGCAACGCCAGAGCCGACTCCCTCCTCCCTCCCTCCCTCCCTTCTTGGCCCCTGTGCCCCCTTTCAGCCACCGCCTTTTCCTCTCGCCAATTTTGCTTCCCCGTTTCGTGTGCCAATCTCCCTCCTGGACGCCGGACCGCCGCCGCCGCCGCTGCCGCGCGAGGTCTCCTCCGCCCTTCCTCCTTCCCTAGACGGCGCGATCCCCTGGTGCGTGAAGCCGCGTCTCCCCGCTGGGCCTTCCCTGCGTTCTCTCTTTCTCTCTCTCTCTCTCTCTCTCCATTTTGGAGGCCATGTCCTCGGTAGATGCCTGCGGCTCCTGCAGGCTCGAGGCCCGGGCCTTGGGAGCGGCCGAGGGTGGGGCGAGGACCATGCCAAAGTGTTTCCGGGCGCCAGATCGAGCTCGTCCCTCTCCTCGAGTACATCCTCGTATTGGCCAACCTTTCATGGCCGTCCCAGCCAGGCTCCGGTCTTCCCTCTGTCGCGCTGCTAGAGTCCACCACCCAGGCATGCCCCGTTTGCATTCATCCTGGCTGGATGCGCCCCCTTTGAGCTGGCCCAGGCGAAAGCATCCCCATTTTGCTCGCCCTCAAGCTCGTCTCCCCCCCGCCGCGTTCCTTCCTTCTTTGACCAATCCCTTTCCGTTGAATGACACTGACACTGTCCCCGGTCGTGCCTTCAGCTCGACCGAGAGGCCCGCCCACGGATTTCCCTTTCTTCTCTCTCTCTCTCTCTCCCCATCTCCCCATCTCCCGTCTTCTGACGCCGTTCGAATAGTTGCACCAGGAGCCGCCCCCGCCATGCGTTTCTGTTCTTCCTGGTACCTATACTCCCCCCCCCCGCTAGCGCCGCCGGATCTTCGTGTCCGCCCTGTCTCGTCTAATGTCCCCCTCCCCCGTCTGTCCCCCCCCCCCCGGCCCCCTCCCGCTTGAAAGCAACAACATCCTCTACCCCGAGGAGGACCCCATCAACAAGGTCCTCATCCTCAAGTGCCGGCGCCAGCAGTGCACCTTCCAGACCGTTTCCACCGATCTGCCAGTAGTCTACACCAACTACATCTCTCGCCAGGCCGGTGACCAGCAGACCGAGTACGGCGATGTGACCACCGATCCGACTCTCCCCCGGCGGTCGGCCACCTGTGAGCTGTGCAACATGAAGACCACGCTCATTTTCTTCCTGGCGTCCCGCTCGCCGGAGGCCGACTTCTCTCTGATCTACGTGTGTCAGAGTTGCCAGGGCCAGTACATCTCCGATGGGACGACCATTACCGACATCACCCCGAACCGCCACTAGGTGGGCCTCCCTTTTGAGCTCCCCCCCCTCGCCACTGGCCTCGCCCCCCGCTGTCCTTGCTTCCACCTTCACTTCACTCCTGTCCGCCTGCCTGCCTGTCCACACTCCCCGTCGGGAGCGTCACACTGTGTGCGGCCTACCCTCGGTGGCACCGGTCAGGTGTGCGCTTGCGCCGCACTCCATTCTCCCCTCCTGGTGGAGGGGTTGGAAACAATTCAAAATGCAAAAAAAAAAGAGAGCAAACCACCCTACATGCGATCTCATACGTTGATGGGCGGCCATGCAGTGCGGGCATGGTGTGGGCCTGGATCGTGGATCCCGGGACCGGGGACGTTGGGTGTTTCTCCTGTTTTTGGTAGAGGGGGACGGGGGGGGGGGGGGGCGGGGGACATTGTCGGCGACGGGTCCAGAAAACTCCGTGGCAGTTTGCCTTAGCGTGCAGGGCGCATCTTCGACTGGTTCCAATGGGCCAGACCCCACACCATCAGGGGGCTACTACAGTTGCAGATCATATCTGGCCACATTTTGAGGACGGGCATCCGATCGCCCGCGGCCCCGCCTCCTCCCGGGAACAGCAGGGCCCTTTTTTTTTTCCCCCAATCGCAGCGCTCGATCATGATCCAATCATTTTCTCGTGCCCCGGGGATGGTTCTGAGGACGGGACTAATGGCAAGTGTTTGCCCGGAGGGGGAGGGGGGGGAGGGGGGGGGGAGTCACATCCCTTTGTTGGAACCTGCTTAAATTCGGAGGAGCCTGTGTCTGCCACACCTGGCCTCTTTCTGGCCCGTCCGGGAAGAGCACAGGTGATGGGCCACGCTGCCAAGCGGCAACAGGAAAAGGCAGGGCCCTCCCTCCGGGCGCTGCTGCAATGAACAGGGACTGGCAATGGGTTCTGCATGGAATTCAGCCATTCGTGAGGACAGATGGCACATATAGCGGCCAGCTTCTGCCGGAGGACCGCCATGGCTCGACGGAGGTGCGCTTGCTCTTCGTCAGTTCGTTGTAACATCTTCAGAAGCTGATCCACCGCCTCCGGCGAGGTGCCTTCCTGGGCCCGGACCTCCCGAAGCTCCTCGATGTGTGGGCGCTTGCTGGCATGTACCTCTTGGGCGATCTGTTCGATCAACATGTCGGAAAGCACCGCCACGGCAAGGGGGAGATCCAACAGGTAATGCCGGATAAAAGCCCACCTGTAATGCGAATACAGGGGCATGTGCAATTGCGCGAGCCGAGAGCCGCCGATCGACCAGTAAGGCGGCTCCAGATACTCCGGCTGCATAGACGTCGGTGGGGAAGTGTATGTCCGCCGTTGGCGGTGTCTGAGCAAAGGCCACCGGCAGGTGTCTCGGAAGCCCCCGGCGTAGGGGTGTAAAGCAGCCTCCGGGAGGGAGGTCCGGGGAAAAGGGCCAAGGTATATCAGGACAATGGCACGCACCTCTGACGAGGCATGTACCACCGTCATGGCATTGACCCGGCCGGCGTTGGTGGTCCATGCACCGAAGCAATGCTCGGGCCGGTTCTTGGGCCCACCGAGGTCACTGATCATGGCCATCCACTGGCCGGCCCCCTTCAGGCCGTCCGGCACATTAAAGATCGTCATGTCACAATAGGCCACACTCTGAGGATGTACGGCCTCGAGGCCAGGTGAAAAGGTCCTCTGTCATGCCCAAGCGCTCGTGCAGCGGCAATCCCCCGCCACTGCCCTCAAGAGAGAGGTCCAGCTGGACGCCGAAGGGCATCACCATGGTGGACACACAGGTTACTTCGAATGCCCATGCATACGCATGGCATTCGAGCCGCCTCGCGTGAGCCATCGTGCTGGGTGCTTAGCATCTCGGGGGAGATGTTTGCCAGGCGCGGGGAAGAAAAAAAGCAGCGCACACTCCACAAGGGTGCCACCTCAGCCTGGAAGAGGGGAATCGCCCTTTTTTTTTTTGGCCACGCCTTCCAATTCGCTCGAGTCGAGGTGCGTGTCTATCAAATCGCCGGGTGCGAAGGGGGATGCGACAAGAGGATAAAGAGGCCGACAGATCATTGTATTCTGGCGAGGCGCTTGATGGCCACAGCTTCGGGGCATCCTCGGTACGCCCGATCTTCAACTCCAACCTCCCGCGCTGATGGCATGCCGGACTGTTTGCCGACAACCGGGCCCACGTCAACATGGGCAAAATTCCGCTCGATGTTGACCGGGACACATTCGGGAAGGGACAGCTCTGTTGGGTGGGAATACGATCAAAGCGAAGACCCCCGCCCTACCACACCGCTCCCAAGCGCAATGACACACCGCCAAGCGCATTGGGCAATGTGGCATTTTCTACATGCGAAGAGCAGTTATACGATGGGCGCTATGTGGGCATGTTATCGGCGCGGCATGGGGGGAATATGCCACCATGCTCATTTGTAGGATGCTGGAGGGGGCCAGGGAGGTGGGTTCGGATGGGAGGCGGGATGGGAAGGGGAAGTGCGAAAGAAAGCATCTGGGCAAGGAAGTGACTTTGATATTTAGCTGCTGGTTGGGGTGCGGGGGGGGGGGGGGGGGGCGGCTGGTTGGGGGGGGGGGGGGGGGGGGGGGGGGGGGATAGCGGCCTTTCGCACCGTTGACTCCTGCACTTGGCGCATGTGACAGTAGCCCATCAGGACGATGACACATAGACGGGTGAGTGGCAAACTCAAGCCCACGTCAAGGCTCAGGACAGGGAAAGGCCGATCGGCCGGGCAGCCTCTGTTGGTGTACTCGGCCCTCTCCGGACCCATGTGGTGATCGCACGCCGGGACACAGGCGATGTGGAGGCACAGATCTGGGAAAAGTCCTCGAAGGCACTTGTCCACACATGCGTAGCTGGCCAATGTGCGTTTTGTCGGGCCAACGCCACACCAGATTGCCTGCTCAGCGGCGGTGGCGGCAGTTTGTGACCGCCGAGTAACGCTGCTCGCACCCATGGAGGGACCAGAGCACATTCAAGGGTGCGAGGCACGCCGCCGCAATCCTCGCGACCAATCGCGGAACAAAAGTAAACATACCATGGGCCTCCCCAGGGGTGCGAGGGAATATCCGTTCGCCGGACCAGCACCAACTATGGCAGGCCGATGCCGCCACCCCCCGATGTCGATACCCGAGGCGAGGAGCATCTCCAGCAACATGCTGCGCTGAGCGAGCATTTGCCCCAGACGGCCATGCTACACCGATCTCGGGCAGACAGACCCATCGGGTGGGGCTCCCCCGAGGGGCGGTGCTCCTGGCTGGCAATCCCATCGGCCGTGACTGCCAAGCTATCGATGCATGCCAAGCATCTGCGCATGGGGCCCTGGGTTCGGCACACCCGACAGCTAGGGATGCCCTTACCGTCCGCTTCACAGCGGATACAACGACGCTGGTTACCCCCCCCCCCCCCCC
>NW_009242971.1:440820-444914 GCF_000388065.1 Fonticula alba | reverse complement strand
GTCCAGGCGGCCCTCATAGCGGGCGTGGTCATCTTGTGGTGGGGGCGGGGGGGGGGGGGGGGGGGGGGGGGGGGGGGGGGGGGGGGGGGGGGGGGGGGGGGGGGGGGGGGGGGGGGGGGGGGGGGAGAACAGGCCAGGCGGTGTGTTTGCCTTTTGCTTGCCTCTCGCTGGCCAACCCGCGGGATTGTTGCCGCTTTAGTGTCCCCAGTTCGAGGGCAGCCCGCCTGCTTGGGGGAATGTCAACGGACAAGCATGGAAGAAGCCCACAGATGCACGGGCTTGCATCCGTCTCGCACCGGCGTCCTCCATTCCTGGCCTGCTGCCGCCGAACAGCCGTCCAAAGCAGCCAACAGGTCGGAGCGCGCGAGAGGCGTTCCTGCTAGAGCTCCTTCCCTGTACTGAGTGGACGACCACTCGGTGCATCTGGGGCAAGCTCTTGGTGGCGGTCTTTTCGCCGAGGCCGCGTCGACAGGGGCCGCAGGGGCCATCTTCAACATGGGAAAAGAACTCCCAAGCACTGGCCAAGTAAATGGATGCCTGCAAGCGGGTTGACCCTCGAGCTGTGTCCCTGCATTCCCAGGCCTCCGACACCGAGGACACGCGAGGACTCCCAAGGGCCGGCCGAGCATGTGGCGACCCGATGGAGACCCGCGAGAAAAAAAAGCAGAAGGAATCCTTCGCTTCACCCTCACCCATTCCGGCTTGGCCCTTGAGCGAGGCTCATGCTGGAATGGGCAGCCGAGGCAAAGGGCCGGTGACCGTCAGTTACATGCGCTTGGATCTTCCCACAGCCGTCGGCGGCTGGCCCACGGTCACACTTACTGGCCAGCGTGTAGGAGAGTTCACACGGATTCCCTCTTGTGTCAATGGCGGGGGGCGCCTTGTCGGCAGCCACACTGGAAATCTGTTTCGACTTCGGAGTCAGTCTTGGTGGGAGAGGAGGGCATAAAGAGCCAGGGGCTATTGTCGCCCGAAAGGCGGGGTGTGCAAGCTCGGCCTGGGATGAGTTCAGTGAAAGCAAAAAGAAGAAAAAAGAAGAAGAACAAGGAGCTTCGGATGATAAAAAGGTTTTCAGGGGAAGGCCCGAGAAAAAGGGGCTCGCAGGCCGGGACCAGCGCTCCGAGGCTGTCCCCACATACTCCTTGACACATGCCCTGCTGCCTATGTCTCGTTGGCCGTGGACTGCCAGTGAGGAGCTGCCTTTTTGGCCTTGTGGGCTTGGAGCCAGTGGGCAGGATGTGGGGGATCGCCCCCCCGCTTGTGTGTCTCTCCCTCGCCGGATCCCCCATGAGGCCTGGGGCTCGGTGGTTTCGCGGCAGTCGTCTTACCCCACACTCCCCTTTGGAGGAATGCCGTTCAAATGCCCACACGCCCCTCCGGAGAAGGCACGTGCGTCATGTAGCGACCATCCGTGATCTACACATCGGGTCTCCGGTTCCACAGCAAGTCGGTGACAATATTTGCCCAAAGCCCTCTCCACCGCCCAAGTCCCAACGCTCTAATGGTCCCACAAGAGCGGCCGCACTCGGCCGCCCGACTGACATGGTCCAGGTCAAGCACTCCCCACTCCACTCCACTCCACTCCATTCCATTCCATTCCGCTCTATTCCTTCCTGGTCTTCCTCCTTTGGGCTCCGCTCTCCACCGCCCCTCTTCGCTTGTGGCCCACTCGTTCCCCCTCTCCGCCGCCTCCTCGCTCTCCGGCTGCCGGCGCGTGAGACATGGCACCCCCGCAGCCGGTGCCCGACTCCCGGGGCCAACCGCCTCACATGCCCGGGGCTGGGACCAAGCCCCCCCCACCGGGGGCCCCTCAATACGCGCCGATTCCACATGGCAGCCATCCTCAGCATGGCCATCCTCCGCAGGGCCAGCCGGCCGGGCCACCAGGCGGCATGATGGTCCACCCGGATCAGCGTGGTGTTTCTGGCGCTCCTGGCGGTGCCTACTACGCCGCACAGCCTGGCGCCGGCCCGCGTCCAGGACAGCCTCACCAGTACATCCATCCTGCCGGCGCTGGAGGCCCGCAGGGTCCGCCATCTGGAAGTGCGGCGCCTCCTGTCGCAGGGCAACACCCGCACCTGACCCAGCGGCCTCCCCCGGGACTTATGCCGTCTGCTGGCCGACCGGCTGCCGGCTATGATCCACACTATGCACAGGCTAGTGGCGGTGGCGGTGGCGGTGGCGGGGGCGGCGGTGGCCCTTCCGCCGCCGCTGCTGCCATGGCACACCAGCAGCAAGCACAACAGCATGCCATGCAGCAGCAGCATCAGCAACAGCAGCAGCAGCAGCAGCAGCAGCAACAGGCAAACATGGATCAGCTTCGCCGCCGGGGGTCTTTCTCCCACCCGGGCGTCCCTCCGGGACCCGGTGGCCCCGCTCCAGGACACCACCCGGCCCATGCATACTCGGGTACTCCGGCCAGCGCGCAGTATGCCCACCGGCCGGAGCATGGTGGCTCCTCGCCCAGTCCCCAGGCAGCTACCGGTGCGACCGCCAGCTACCCGTCCCACCAGCATGTCCATGCCCCGTCTCATGGGCAACCGCATGCCCATTCTCACGCGCAGCAGCAAGCGCAGCAGCAAGCACAGCAGCAGGCGCAGCAGCAAGCGCAGCAGCAAGCGCAACAGCAACAGCAGCGTCCTGGCGTTTATGGGCTGCCGGGCTCCGCTGACCCGAAGCAAGCACCGGTTCCCGCTGCTCGTGGCGCGTACAACCAGGCGCCGAGTGCTTTGGCCCCAGGTGGTGTATCTTCTGCTCCGAGTGCCCGTCCGCATGATCCGCGGATGACTGGCGTGCATGGTCAGCCATCACATCAACAGCAGCAACAGCAGCAACAGCAGCAGCAGCAGCAGCAGCAACCGGCTGCCCGCCCGTTGTACCATAGCCACACGTCTCAACAACAACAGCCACAGCCCCAGGCGCAACCGCAGTCACAACAACAACAACAGCAGCAGCAGCAGCAGCAACACCCTCAGGGGCCTGGGGCAGGTGCATCAGCTTCGGCGCCTGGACAAACACCACCAACACTATCGGGCCAGTCGCCGCACCATACCATGCCCGCAGCTCCTGCCGGTGCCGTGCAAACCCGTCCTGCACACCCTGGACAACCGGGGCAGGCACATTATGGAGCACCCTCTCAGCCGCATCGTCCCCAGCAACCAGGGCACCTGCAGCAGCCAGGGCATCCGCAGCAGCCGGGCCATTCCCAGCAGTCAAGCGCACATCACATGCCGCAGCATTCCCACGTCCAAATGCCCCAGAAGCATGTTCAACACTCGCCGCACCATCACCCAACGGCCCAATCGCAGAATCCGTCCCAGCCACAGTCCCAGTCGCAATCTCAACCGCCGTCGCAACCGCCGCCACAGCCTCAATCGCAGTCACAGCCTCGACCGGGCCAGCCCCCCTCGCAGGCTCCTCATCACGCGCATGCTGGCATGGTTGGACATGAGCACGCTCGGAGGTCCTCCATCCAAATGGACGACCATGCAATGGGGCACGCGGCCGCAGCCGCCGCTGCGACAGCCGCTGCTCAGGCCCAGGTGCGTGTTTTTTTTTAGGGCTGCGAGAAAAAGAAGACCAAAATGAAACCCCCCTCTCCATGTTTCCCTCCACTTCGCTGATTAACCAACCTGATGTGTCGATCTCCAAAAAAAAAACCCCATCTTGCCTGGTCATCCTTCAACACATCATCCCCAGGCCGCATCGCAACGCCAGCCGCAGGTACAAAGCCAGGGCCAGCCACAGCGAATGCCCATGACCAGTCACCATCCTCCAGGGTCGGCTCCTTCGGGGCAATACCCCGGGCCCGCGGCAGCCTCCTCGCGCGGCCCTGCTCCTCCTCAAGCGGCCAATCCCATGGAACGCCGTGGCTCAAATGCCTTCCAGTTCCCCCCACACCCTCCTTCTGCGCCGGCCTCGACCTACCAAGCCAAACCGCCTGATGGCAGCTCCCCGGCCTATCCTTCGGCGACTGGGCAGCCAGGACGCTCGCCAGCTGAGCAGGCGTATGCCGCGGCAGCGGCTGCCGCCCAGCGGTCGGCTGGTCATCCTCAGCATCCGCAGCATCCGCAGCACCCGCAACACCCGCAGCA
>NW_009242971.1:436628-440755 GCF_000388065.1 Fonticula alba | reverse complement strand
CCCCCCCCCCCCCCTCCGAGGCGACCCAGCCCCCAGGACAATCAGCTTCGCAAGGGCCCATTTGCGTCAGACCGGTGTCCAGTGTGGGGAGTTCGCTGCTCCGGAGTGGGTCCCACGCACTCGGCGCAGGAGGCGTCGCACGGGGTCCCACGGGTGTCTTTGTTGTGGGCCTCGTTGTGGAGGAGAATCCCATCTGAACAGTAGGGCTGCGACCGCCGGCCAGAAGAAGGCGTAGTGAGCAAGCGGCACACCGTCGTGCCTCGCCAGGCTGGCCGCAACTTCCCCGGCAGGCCTCTCACCCACCCAACCTCGGGGCAGTGTTCTGGTGGACAGTGGTTCAATAGACGGCACGTATTAATGTACAGTTAGTTGTTGGGGGACACAGGACATAAGGGGGTCTTCGCGTGAGCCGGCACACGCGATGTGCGATCGCCCGACCGCGACACTGTCCGCCGGGCAGGAGCCTGCACAGGATCTGGCCGCTTCTGCGGACCACAACAGCACACGACGCGTGCCGTGTGTACAATGCGCGGGCTTGCCACCATTGTGCAGCAGGCAGCCGATACCAGATGGCGTACGTAGGGGCTCGGGATTGGAGGGGGGCGCTCAAATGCGCCCGCCCTACCACAGCGGGGAGTGGCCATTCGCCCAGGCAGACAGGCAGCAATTGAGCCCTGGTACTGGGCCACTGGCCGTGGGGAATCCGCACTTGTATCCCTCGAGGCAGAGTGAGCTCCCAGCTTCGCCAGCGGGGGACCCCAACTGGCAGGCGGGACACCCCCTGGCACAAAGCTCGCACTGCATATGCCCTGTGCTCTGAGCCAGTAGGCAATTGGCCATACGGAGCGTGTCCTCTCCGGCTTGTGTGGCTGTCAAGAGCACCATGTTACTGGCATAGGCACTAGGGACCAAGGAGCAGACACAGCTGTCCGAACAGGACATGTATTTATGGCCAGAGGGAAAGTGTGCCAACTAGGCGGCCCCGATGGCAAGTCTCGCCCTGCGGGAATCTCCCGGCAGTACATGTCTCGCAGGATGCGACCCATGCGCCAGCGGCCCGCTCTTCCGAGCCGGAATGAAGAAGCCCCCGTAGCCGGGAGAAATCTTTTCAAACAAGTGGCAGGGTAAGATTGTCGATGAAGAAAATCCCCCCCTCGAGCAACTTGCACACTCGAAGGGCAGATAAGCGTGCAGCACAGTTTGCCGGACAAACGGCCCAGAGCCCACAATCCTTGAAAGTGCCATTGTACCTACTCGCCAAACAAGTGACTCGATGCCGGTAGCGCCCCAGAGATACAGGCACTGCATCGAGTCGGCGAGGTGTGGGCCACGCAATAGCCAGGATGCTGGATGCGAGTGGGGCCGAGAAAGCACCGCCGGCCTGGGCAGGCCCACTGCCAAGCGTTGTTATGTCTCTTGGAGCCGGGGCTTGCCTTTGATGCATTCATGTGACAGAGTGCATCCATCGCACCCTTCTGAGAAGGGAGCGCATGTGCCATGGCCCGGGTAGAAGCCCCACGGGCAAATGCCGGGGCGAATGCCTTGGTGCATGAAGTGGCCGGAGTCGCTCTTGGCACAGTCATCCAAACAGGCAGGGCACTTGCCCTGATGGGCGATGAATGCGTTCGGACAAGCCCCAAAGCAATGGGACGCATGCGCGATGAGGCGCGGTTTGCAACGTGTAGGCTGATTCCGCCGGACACGCGCGGCAAATGCAGCCCGGTAACCAATGCATCTGTCCACCGAAGCGTAGGCGTCTTCAAGGTGGAAATATCGACATGTACTTGAATGCCTGGAAGTATCAGTGGTGCAAAAGGAAAAAAAAACAAACAGCATTATCCCAGATGCTGTTGATGTGGCCGATCGGACGGCATCGCAGCCGGTGATTTCGGCATGGGCTCCTTGCGGTTAATCAGTCGCACTGAGGGCGCTCTGCTGTTGATGGTCGGCCGAGAATGCGACGGGTGCAATGGTCTAACAGAGTGCATTTTGCGCAGCCAACCGGACAAGGAGTGCACATAGGTCCGTCTACCGAGGTATCCGCTGGGCAGGAGGGGTATCCTGGCTGGCAGGGAGTGCAAGATCCCGACAGGGTACATGGCACGCAGCTGGTCATGCAATTCAGACGATTGACCCTTACCCAGGGGACTCGGTCCAGGGGCGTGGCACCCAGCCGGAGAGGGGCTTCTGGCAGCTGGGCAGCCATGGAAAGGGCGGCCATCGCTTCAGCCAGCCCCAATGGGCGGACGGGCATCCGCACCAACAATGATCTCCACAGTCAAAGCGACAGGAGTCCGACATCGAGCATTTGGTGGAGGTCAGAGCGGGAGGATGGGGGCTCAACAGAGGGTCAGAGGGGGGACTATATTGCTCAGCAAACAGTGCTGTTCCCCAAGATGGCTGGCTCAAAAGCCTTATCTCTGCAGTTGGCTTCCGTCGGGTGTCAGGGCGAGGAGGACAATTCTTCCCGGCCCTCGTGACCCTGACGCCGAGCCGCCCCCTCCCCCCGGAATTCAACTAGCGAGACAGGCGGAGTCCTCGGGCTGCCAAAGGAGAAGCCTCTGGGCGTGGAGGGAAGACGATGATCGGAGCTGAACATGGCCAAGACACGGCGCCCTCGCGTCCGGTGGGGCAAAACCAACGAGAACCCCCCCCCTAGCCAGGCAGGTGGAATACTCAAGTACTGGTGTCCCCGTCACCTGCTGCTGTGCCTCTCTCTGAGCCATCCCCACGGCAGTCCCTGGCTGGAGTGGGGGGGAGGGGGAGGGCAGAAGGTATTGATCCTGGCCCTGCCACGCTGAGACGACCCGAAACAGACATGCCTGCAATCTCCCAAGGGCCGAGGCTAGAAAAGGAGGGGAAAAAGCGGGGCCGGTTGGTACCGATCCGTAAGGACAATCAGACATGAGGGCGAAGATAGCTTCGACCATCTGAGCCGAATGTGCCGCTGTTGAGCGTCAGATTCCGCAATGAACCGCTGAATCTGGCGGCTTGCCGGAGTCATATGCTGAGCAATGCTTGGCGCGCGAAGGCAAATCGCCGGACACACACACAAGAGACACTGGCTCAAGGCACAGGCGGGGAAAGGGCGACCTTATGAAGGAGATCCAGATGAAGCCTTGGATGTGCGCGTGTGTATGATGAGCACGGGCAGAGGGATAGCTGCACTCGTGTCTGAGGCTGGATTTGTTGAAACACTCCGGTTCTGGTGTGTGATTCTGGGGGACCGGTGAGGGCCTTCCCTGAACCACCCAGAGTGTTCCGTCCCGAGAGGGTCACCACTCGGACGTGGACACAACAACAAAAGAAAGGAAAGCTGGTGATCTGCGTCTTTATAGAGAGTACATCAGGGACTGAGTCACACCGCTCCAGGGGAGCGACGTACAGAGGCAGGGAAACGGGTAGTCACGGCCTCCGCAAAGAGAATGACTATCCTTCAAGGTGCTGAGCCCTTTTGGAGGGGAGGCGCGAGAAGGGGGCCCTTATATAGGGGTGCCCGGAAAAGAGGAAATACATGGGAAAGAAGGGGAAAGCGAGAGAGAATGGGTTGCATCGTTGACGGGCGACGCTAACACCCACCTACGGGGAAAGGGGGAAAGAAAAATGGATCTCCGGCCATTTGATCACGTGGAGGGCGTGACCAAATTTTGGCGGGGAGGCGACAGCAGGGGAAAACAAAGCAGGGCGAGGTGAGGCAGGTGCGGAGGAGGTGAGCGGAGCGAAGTTCCGACGCAGCGTCGGAGGTGACATTATGGTTACATTTGTTTAAAACCTCTCACTCAGGGTCAAGTGTCAGGTGAACGGGTCTATAGCTCAGTGGTAGAGCGGTCGACTGCAGATCGACAGGTCCCCGGATCAACCCCGGGTGGGCCCTCTCTTTTTGGGCGTGCGCCGAAGTCCATCCCACCACGGGCAGCGAGAGTCAGCCCAGGAGAGGATGGCAGGACATATATTTGCATTGGTATTGTTCTCCATACCCGGAGACCGGAAGGTGCGGGGAGGGCCCAAGAGAGGGGGGACGCGCGAGGGACCGAGAGCGAGAGGGGGGGGGGGGGGGGCTGGCACTTTGTGCGTCGGACACGCGCCCGGGGGGGCACAGCGAGGGAACATCGCGGGGGCACCCAAGG
>NW_009242971.1:429014-435747 GCF_000388065.1 Fonticula alba | reverse complement strand
CACCCGCAGCAGCCGCAACAGTCTCAGGCCCATCAGATTCACCCGGGTCGATCAGCCGGGCCAGGCCAGGCACCATCACTTCCGCCTGGTCCACCTAAGCCAGGCATGCACCCAGCGTCGACCCAGCCCCAGCCTACCTCATCGCAGCCAGGTCGTCCTCCTCCCCCTGGTGTGTCAACTGGTGGCCCGCAGCCCCACATGTCCTCAACGGGGCCATACTCGCAGCAGCCACCGCACGCATACGCCCAACAGTCGCAGACTCCGCATCCAGGCCATGCCGGGGCGACTGGCCAGGGGCCCCCTCGGCCACAGGGACCGAGTCCCGCCTATCGGCCTCCTGGGCCTGGCCAACCCCCCGCGAGCCATTCGACCGCTTCTCAGGCTCCTGGGCCTGCCTCGGGTGCAAATGCCCACGCGCAACCGCACCAGTCCTCCCAGCCATATCAACCACAGCAGCCGCAACAGCAGCCACATCCCTCGCATGTCCACCACCCGCAGCATCCGCAGCATCCGCAGCATGCCTCGCACCCGCAGCGGCCGCAGCAACCGCATCATGCGCAGCAGCCGCAGCAATCGAACCAGCCTAAGCAGCAGCAGCAGCAGCAGCCACAGCAGCAGCAGCAGCAGCAGCAGCAGCCACAGCAGCAGCAGCAGCAGCAGCAACAACAACAGCAGCCGCAGCCGCAGCCGCAGCCGCAGCAACAAAAGCAGCAGCAGCAGCAGCAACAGCAGCAACATTCCTGGCAACAGCCCTCCATGCCCACCTCCGGACCTACTCCTGCCACGACTCCTTCCGCCTCAGCCTCTTCGTCCATGGGCAGCGATCCATCGCGGCACCTTGCCACGTCGTCTCGATCGGCTGAGCCTCCGAAAAAAGCCGGGCCCTCGGGTCCCCCCGCTGGAAGTGCGCATCCTGCCCCATGGTCCCCCCGACTCCCGGAACATCCTCGTCCTTTTCTACTCCTTCCTTGTTCAGTCCTTTTTTATATGCAAAAGCTAACTCAATATCCCTCCCCCATGACGAGAAGGCTACACATTTAAGGTGCGTCCGTTCTTTCCTTCACACCCATTTGTGGCGCGAATAGCTGACCTCGTCATCCTGTTCGACTCGCTAGAACATCATGGAGGATTTCCAGGCCTACATCAAGGAGCTTTTGCGAATTGTGGAGACCCTTTCGCGGGACCCCTCTTTCTCTGGGGCGGCAAATTTGCGTGGCCAGTTCGTGAGCTACATCATGGTGCGCGCATGGGTGGCCCCTCTTGGCTCGATGCTGCGCCTTCCAGGCCTGTCAGACAATTGAGACTGACCCCCCACCCCGCTGACCCCCGGTACGCCTCCTCAAAACCGCTGGCATTCAGGAATACCAAAATGAGCCCCTGCTCAAAGTCGTCCGCAGTGACAACTACACCCAGATGGACATGGATCTGCGCTCTCGGCAAGTCGGCCAGTCGCTGCAATCCCTGAAGAAGACCCACGAAAGGGTGCAATCCCTACGCCTGCAATTGCTGGAGATGTACCCCCAGCTGGCAAATGTCCTGCCACAGATGCCAGATCGTCTGAAGATGGTCCTCCGGGAAGATCGACCCAAGCCACCGACAGCGGAACACATCATTGTCGATCTGTCGGACGAGTCGCATCAAACGGCCACCACCGCGCCGGCTGTCGCACCCCCGGCCGCAGCCCCAGCAGTCCCCGCGCTGGGTACCCCGGCGGCCAATGCCACCACGGCGCCTGCCTCGGCAGCGGGAACCCCCGCCGCCGGGTCAGCCTCCGCCTCATCGGCCACCACCTCCACAACATCCTCCTCTTCGTCCTCTGCTGCCTCGCCAATCGCCTCTCCACAACAGCAATCACCCACAACTTCGAGCGCCGCAAGTGCCGTCCCAGTCGCGACAACAACCCCAACAGCCGCCGCCGCCGCCGCCGCCGCCCCATCGGCAGTCTCTTCTTCCACCGCCAGTGCTGCTGTTGCCTCGGCCCCCCGCACCGCTCCAGCCTCTTCGATTGGGCCCTCTCCTCCGGTCGCTCCCTCTGCGCCAGTCACCCATTCGGCCACTTCGGCTCCCTCGCCCACCCTGTCTGGTTCTGCTGCCTCGCCCACTCCGGTTCCTCCCGTTGCGGCAGGCGCTCCGACACCCTCTGCACCTGATCCAACAACTGCTGTGCCACCGACTGCCCCCGGCAGTGGCAAACCAGTCCACTCTCAGACCACCATGCCGACGGCCACGGCGACAGCGACAACTACGCGAGGCGCCACTTCTCGGCCCAGCCTACCACGGAATGGGTCCCCGACACTCAAATCGCCTCCAGCCTCGGGCGGGCCTACTCCCAGCGCCATGCCTTCCACTGGCACCTCTGTCGGCCAGCGGGGTCCCCCTGCTGCGAGTCCGGTTGAGCTGAAGCCGGAGACCGGCACCCCGCAGGTGGGCTCGATGGCGCCGGGGGGCCGTCCACTGAGACGGGGAGACCCTCCTCCCAGAATGCTCCCAACCTCCGGGGTGCCCCTGCGGCCAGGCAAGACCCTCAAGCCGTGGCTGATGCCGGTCAGTTCCTCCAGCAACAGGCTCCGCTGGTGGCAGCCCGGCAGAAGGCTCGCTTGGCCGCCATCCCCCCGGACACACCGCTGATGACCATTCTCCGCCAGGCTGCTGCTGCCCCGTCGGGTGCGTGCTCTTGCTCATTCCCGCCCGCCCGCCCGCCCCTCCCACCCTGTCTGCGCCTTCTCCCCATGTGCATGGTGCTTCATCCTTCCCCTTTGGCCATCCCTCTGACACTTCCCGTCCTGGCTCCGGCCACTCGCAATCGGCTCCCTAGAAAATGGCGCATTCAATCAGATGCGCCGCGATCTGAGCTCCAATCTGTCGATGGTGTGTTTGCATCTGCCGCCGGCCATGCCACACGTTCAGCGGTATGCGCCGGAGCGGCGGACTGCCGGGCCGGAAGCGGCCTGTGGCCAGCCGGCTGCCTCCGCTGGCCCTGGGTCATTGACCCCTGGTTCGCTGGATCCCCATGCCATGGCTCTCTTCTCCGGGCGCCCGGCTGATGGGGTGTGGTTCGATAGCAAGACTGTTCCGTATGTGCCGGCGCGCAAACGCATGCGCATTGATGGCATGCTGGAGCTCGACCGGCTGCTGAACAACTAGGCCGTCGCGTAAATACCCTGGCGCCTGTTACACTTGCGACGCACAGCCTCGCCCGCACATCCCCCCCCTCCCTCCCCCCGCCTGTGAACGCCTGTGAAATACATCGCACCCAGACATCGCACCTTGGCATGGACGAGGGGGAAATGGCCTCTTTGGTGTAGTCCATTCGTTTCGACGGGGAGGAGCATCGGGCGAGAGAAGCCCAGCCACGCATCTCGTTGTATTTGGCTTTGTGGATGGGGGGCTTCGAGGAGCCAGACACATTTGCACCGACACAGTATATTTGGTCTCGAGGGGAAAAGAACAGGTGCTCTCACATTGAGAGGCGAGGGGAGGGGTGTGTGTGTGTATAACGACGAGAAGGAGAAAGGCAGGTGGCGAGGGGAAGAACCGGGGAGGCAGCTGGCATAAGGCCCTCTAATCGGCGCGGTAGAAGGTCAGGACGAACTTGGTGGAGCGGATCTGCACCGTGGCACAGGCAAAGTAAGGAGGCAAGACGGGAAGGAAGAGAAGAAAGGGGAGGGACAAAAGCGGGTCAGTAACCAGGGCCGGGGGGGGGGGGGGGGAAGAGGATCGACGCGAAGGCCGGAAAAAGAAAAAGAAAACCACACGCACCTCCGCAACATCGGTGATGATCTGGTGCGGGAGAGCCGCCTCCGGAACCTGGTCCGGGGTGATGATGCGGCTACGGACAGTACGCTCGAAGAAGGCCTGCTGCTCGGCCAGCACGCGGACAAGCTGCTCGCGGTCGGCGGCCATCTCCTCGGCGGAGACACCGGCGGCCGGGGCAGCCTTCTTGCGCTTGCCGCCGGCAGCCGGGGCCGCAGCAGCAGCAGCAGCAGCCTGCGCATTCTCGGCGGCCGGAACCTCGAGCGACAGGCAAACGTGCACAACATCCGAAACAGACAGCTGGGCCTCCTTGCGCAGGCGCTGGACACGGTTGACCAGCTCACGGGCGCAACCGATGTCCTCAAGCTGCTGGTCGCGAGACAGGTCCAGCAAGACGGCGATGTTGCCATCCATGTTGGACTCGCGATCGACCGAGCCCTCGGCAGCGGACTCATCGGACGACAGCAGGCGCAGGGTCAGAGTGAAGTCCTCCGGGGTCAGCTCATGCCCATGGAGGGTGATGTTCTCGCCAGCCAGGAGCTTCTTGATGTCCTCGGTGGGGAGCGCTGCATGTGCGGCAGAGAGGGGACGGGAGGGGGAGTGAGGATTTGATGCCAAGCAGGGGAGAGGAGAGGAAAGGAGGTGCCTCTCTTTTTTTTTTGGATGCATGCACGTACCGCGGGCAGACTTGATGATCTCCTGCATGGACCTGCCGACACGGCGACCCAGGCGAGCGGCATTGGCGGAGGCCTGGTAGTTGAGGTTGAACTCGCCGGGCTCGGCAAAGCGCACCCGGACGACGTTCAGCTCATCGCGAATGTACTCCTCGAGCATGGCCACGTCGGCACGCAGGGGCGAGTCCTCAGAGGCATCGGCATCGACGATGATCATCTCGCGCAGGGGGTTCTACAATGGGCCATGCATGAGGAGAAGTTAGGGACACATCCAGATGCCCCGCCCCCCCCCCCCCCCAGAAGAGGAGCAGCCCAGGAGGGGGGGGGGGAAGAAAGAAAGAGACAGAAGAGCAAGAAGAAGAGCAACAAGAAGAAAAGGAGGAGCGCACCTTGATCGAGACATTCCGACGCTCGCGGATGACACGGCCCAGCTCGATGATGCGCTGCATGGAGCCCATGGCGCGCTCCATCTCCGGATCGAAGTAGGCCGGGTTCGGCACGGGGAAGGAGGTGAAATGCACCGAGCGCACATCCTCCTCGGTGGTGGGCAGGCACTTGTACAGGTTCTGATAGATCTTCTCCGCGATGAAGGGCGTGAAGGGGGCCATCATCTTGGTCATGAGGAAGAGCGCCTCGAAGAGGGTCCGCAGAGCGGTCAGGGTGTCCTCCTGGTCGGCCGGCATGGTGGACCCATCCTCGGCCACCAGGACATCACCACGCAGACGGCGGCGGTTCAGGCGCACATACCAGTTGGTCAGCTGGTCAACATGGCGCAGCAGGCGCGGCACCACGGTGTACAGGCGATAGGCCTCCATCTCCTTGGTGACGAAGCTGATCAAGTTGTGCGTGGCCGCCAGGACCCAACGGTCGGTCAGGTTGGTGAGCTTGAGGGCCGTCTTGGAGGAGGGATCATGCTCGAAGGGCCGGCCAGCCTCGGTGGACCAGCGGTCGGCGTTCTGCACGAAGAACCGGTACGCATTGTACCAGGGGAGCAGGAGATCGCGCACAACGCGCTGGACACCGCGCTCCTGGAAGCGCAGGACCTCGGCCCGCACGACTGGCGAGTCAATCAGGTAGATGCGCAGGGCATCGGCACCATGGGCATCCATGACCTTGGTGGGGTCGGGATAGTTGGCCAGGCGCTTGGACATCTTGCGGCCATCCTCGGCCAGAACCAGGCCGTTGACAATCAGGTTCTTGAAGGGAGGCTTGTCAAAGAGAGCGGTGGAGATGACCAGCAGGGTGTAGAACCAGCCACGAGTCTGGTCCAGGCCCTCGGCCACGAAGTCCGCCGGGAAGGAGGCCTCGAAGACATCCTTGTTCTCGAAGGGGTAGTGCTGCTGGGCGTAGGGCATGCTGTGTACGTGCGTGCGTGCGTGCGTGCGTCCGTACATAGGCGGGAGGGGGGGGGGATGTGAATGTGAGCAATGAGAGAGGAGGGATTATGAAGAAAAGGGGGGATAGAAGGGAAGGAGAGCGGCCGCGAGCAGCAGCAGCCAACACCTGGACCAAGTCGCACAAGAAAATGGCACATACCTGCCACTCTCGAACCAGCAATCGAAGACCTCGGTCACACGGCGCAAGTCGCCCTTGCCCTGCTTGGAGGGGATGGTGATATGGTCGATGCTCTCGCGGTGGAGGTCGGTGACACGGACACCAGAGAGCTCGAAGAGCTCCTCGACCGAGCCGATGCAAACGACCTCCTCGAAGTCCTCGGACACCCACAGCGGCAGGGGGGTGCCCCAGAAGCGGTTACGCGAGACAGCCCAATCGCGAGCATCACGCAGCCAGTTGGCGAAGCGCTGGGTCTGCACGAACTCCGGGACCCAATAGGAGTCGGTGTTGTTCTTGAGCAGGCGCTCGACCAGGTCCTCCACGCGGATGAACCAGCTGGGCACGGCGCGGTAAATGAGCGGGGTGTCCGAGCGCCAGCAGAAGGGGTAGCTATGGGTGATCTGGACATTCTTGAAGAGGTTGCCAGAGGCAGTCAGGGCGCGGATGATGGCCTTATCCGCGGCCTTGACATTCTGCCCGGCGTACTCCGGAACGGCCGACGTGAAGGCACCGGTGTCGTCAATCGGGCAGGGAAGGGCCTCCCCCTTGAGGATGACACCATGCTCCATGCACACGCGGTAATCATCCTCACCAAAGGCCGGGGCCTGGTGCACGATACCGGTACCGGAGTCCGACTTGACGTAGCTGTCCGACACAATGCGGAAGGCGCGATCGCCATACGTCTGTGTGTGCGTGTGTGTGTGCGTGTGCGTGTGCGTGTGCGTGTGCGTGTGCGTGTGCGTGTGCGTGTG
>NW_009242971.1:426944-428746 GCF_000388065.1 Fonticula alba | reverse complement strand
CCCCCCCCCCCCCCGGAAATTCAACCCGTAAGCACTACTTTGGTCGATCTCTCCGCGTGGCTGGGGAAAAGAGGGGCAAGGGGCGAGGGGGAAGCGAGGGGTGGCGGGCGTGAGTAGCTGACGCTGACCCGGGGGTGTACCTTGCCAGGTGCCGGTCGGAGACGTGTGTCTTTCCTGATTGGTCCATGCGCTACCCGGGGCGGGGCGGGGGGGGGGAGGCCCTTGGCGCAGTCTTCACTCGCTGATGCGGGGCCGAGCCACTGTGGCAGGGCGCGGCGGCGGAGGCAGGCCCCCCGCGCCTTCCCCGCACCCTAGCCCCCCCGCATTTCCCGGGCCCGGAGGAAAGGTAATCTGTGACCGCTGACCCGAGATGCGCGGTCGACGTTCAGAGCCCGAGGGGCCGCCCTGCGACGGCGTTCGATGAGAAGGGGCAGCCGGATACGTGGTGGTGGCGGGGGGGGGGGGGGGGGGAGGGAGGCGAGAGCCCATAGGATATTACGCGCCCATCTGCGAACGGAGAGCCGGCGTGGTCCTTCAACCCCCGCGAGAGGGCCTTTCGTTTGAGGCTGCGGCGCCAGGCCCCGTAGACAAGCGATCAGGAACCATCAGCTGTTTTTTCGGTGGCCTGCCGCGCAGTTGTCTTGCGTGCGAGTCTCGGGGACGATGTCCCCCCCCCCCCCCACTGGCCGGGGGTGTCTACATGCCAGGCTATGCCCGCGCCCCTGCCCCCCCCCCCCCCGGTGTCCCCGGCGCTTTTTTTTTTTTTTTTTCTTTCCTCCCCCCCCCCCCCCTCCCCCCCCCCCCCCCCCCCCCCCTCCCCCCCCCCCCCCCCCCCCCCCCCCCTCACCCCTCGCCTTCGCCCGCGCCGCGCCCCCCCCCCCCCCCCCGTCCAGACCGCCACGGGCCCACGGGCGCCCAACGCAAGCGGAGCGGGGGCCGCCTCGCCCGAGCGGCGCTCGCCAGATCGTACGACCCGGCTCGGGCTCCAGGGCTCCCACGCTCCCGGACCTGCAGCGCGCCAAAGAATCACACATACAGGTGCACAAGTGCCGGGGCGCGCCTTCGCGTACGCCTCTCAACTCAGAGGGGCCGCTGTGTTCGCCAGGTCAACAGTTTCCCAAGGCCGTCCACCCCTCCTCTCTCTCTCTCCCCCGGGGCGAAAAAAGCAGACCGGGGCCTCAACTTGAATGTGCTGCATCTTCAGCCCGACTGCTTGAAGTTCTGCTTGGGCACCACCCACGAGCAATGCAGAACGGCCATGCATGCTGTATGGCCATGGGGCTCGAAGCCAATCTGCCGCTGGAGACCACATGCTCAGGCGTTGAAACATTCTCCGGTGGTATATTCCGATGTGTTCCGAAGGGAATGCCGTTTCACGATGCCCCGCGTGATATCGCGCAGGCATTCTTCCTGGCTGGATGGCTCCTCGCGGGTGGGCAGGCACCCTCGCCCCCGGTCGCAAAGCGGGGCTGTTCCTTGTCGGCCCCGCAGGCACCGCGCCGTCGTTGGGCCGCCAGAGCGCTTCGCGCCGGGGAGGATGGCACACTGTGAGGGGGGACAGGAACTCCAGGGCGCAGAGGTAGGCGCCAACATATGTGAATGCCGGGGGATATGTGGCAATAAGGGGGGAGTATTTTAAGCACATTTTCCTCCAAAGAAGGACCGAAGGTCCCTGAAGCTTACCCGGAAGGGTGTTGTTATCAATGAGCGAAAGGTGATGCTAATCGGACCACCGGGCGGTTGGACTTTCCCCCAGGTCGCCGCGCGCATCCGGATCGGAGCTCTTCGGGGGGGGGGGGGGG
>NW_009242971.1:425156-426544 GCF_000388065.1 Fonticula alba | reverse complement strand
AACAGCCCGGGAGTAGGGTTTCGCGAGACCCTTGGCCGGGGGGCTCTGGGCCAGAAGCCCTTGGCTGCTGGTTGTCGCCCGCGCTCATCCATGCGTGTGCCGGAGCCCGGCAGAGTGGTCAAAGGGCGCGGGCTCCCGAGCCCCCAACGGCCACGCCCCTGGGCCCGGAGCTGGGGTGCCCCTCTCAGTGATGCTCTGAAGGCGGCGATGAAGATGCCGCCCACCGGGCCAGGCGGCACTTGTCCAAAAGCCCTTCAGGGGGGCGGGGCGAGGGGGGGGGGGGGGGAGGGGGAGCGGGCCACAACTTGTTGACCTGGGAGCGTGGGCGCTCCCCCCCCCCCCCGCCCTCCGACCGCCGGTGGATGTGCTCGGCGGTCACGCTGACAAGAAAGTCTCTTCGGCTGGCCTGCTTCTCGTGTCGGGCTTCGGCCGATCTTGACACACCATGCTTCCTCCCTCCCCCTCCTCCCGTCTTTCTCTCGTTCGCTCTTCTCTCTCTCTCTCTCTCTCTCTCTCCCTCTCTACCCCGTCCCCTATCCCCTTCGCGCTGCATTTGCTTCGCGTCCCTCCCCTCCCCCCAGGGCAGCGTCCTTCTCCGACTGGGGCGGCTTAGCCTCCTCCCCCATACGTTTTTTCTTCTCCCCCTCCTGCGCCGTTGCACACCCCGGGTCCCGGCCCCTGCATTGATGGGCACCGTTCCCTCCTTGTCGCTCCGCTCCACGGTACCTCTTCATATGCCATCTCGCCCGTGTCGACCCGAGGAATGTCCCATCTAACACCATTTCCGGCCCTGTTCCTCGTCTTCTCTCTCTCTCTCTCTCTCGCTCGCTCGCTCGCTCGCACCCCTTGTCTCTGTGTCTTCGTGCCTCCGTCTCGGCCCCTTCCTCGCCTTGTCAAAAAGGCTGCCTGAAGACCATGTTCCTCCACAGTGCCCGCCCCACGCCCGGGCGCTCGCTCGCGACCCCCTCCCGCTTCCTGGCTGCCTGCCTGGCGATGGTGCTGGTGTTCCTCTGCTGCTCTCCTGTTGCCGCATCGGTTGTCGACCTTCGCACGAACACCACCCACGTCTCGCGCCAGGCCATCTTCGGGCCACAGCTTACTACCACCGGCGTTCAGGGGCTCATTGTCCCGCTGGAGCACATGAACACCTCCGCCTCCCCAGTCGACATTTATGCATGCGCCCCCTTTGTGCCTCGGCCCGGCACTCCCGTATGTTCTCAATGCTCTTTCTCTCTCTCTCTCCCTCCCTCCCTCTCTCTCTCTCTTCCCCCCTTCCTTCCCTTCGCACACGCACACATACATGCATTCCCCGGTTGATGCATCCTTCCCATGAGCATGGGCCTTTTCCTTCCTGCTTTGTCCAGCTTCTCAGCCTAATCCCCTCCCCC
>NW_009242971.1:423408-425146 GCF_000388065.1 Fonticula alba | reverse complement strand
AGGGAGAAAGGAGGAGGAGTGTGGCGGAGGGAGCAGGCGATCGTGCAGGGGAAAGGCACAGGAGCAGCAGGAGTGGGCAGCTGGAGCAGGGACGACGTACCTCGCGGAAGTAGGGGAAGAGGGGCTCATAGCGCGAGCCGACCAGCTCCTCACCGAGGAACTCCTCGCCGACGGTGTACTCGTCGAGCTTGTTGCCAAAGACCGACCCGAGACAGGAGTGCGCCACGATGTAGGACTTGGGAGCCTCAGGCTCCTGGCCCTCAACGGTCTTACCCTTCTTCTCTGTGGGATGGGAGATAGAGAGAAAGGAGGCGAGGAGGTCAGACACAGGGACACAGAGGGGGGCCTTGGCAGGGAGGAAGGGAAAGGGCACGATAGCAGGCGTACCGGTCACCACGACATAGTTGAGCGCCGGGTTGACGCAAAGGGCCAGGTTGCTAGGCAGAGTCCAGGGGGTGGTGGTCCAGGCAAGGGCCTGGTGCCCGGCGAACTTGCCGGTGGTCAGGCGCAGGCCGACCGTGACGGCCGGGTCCACGGTATCCTTGTAGTTCTGGTTGGCCTCGAAGTTGGACAGGGGAGTGTGGCAGCCCATGGAGTAAGGCATGACCTGCATTGGGGCATGGGCGCACGTGCGTATTGGCGTGTGCGTGTGTGTATGGCCGCTTGTCAGGGCACACGGCGCGAGAAGGGCAGAGGGAGAAAGGGAGGAAGAGAAGCCCAGCAGGGCCACATCCCGAAGCCGGAAGACCGGGAACCACGGGCGCGCACCTTGAAGCCGCGGTAGACCAGGTTCTTGTCGAACAGCTGGCGGAACACCCACCAGACGGACTCCATGAACTCCGGGTTCAGAGTCTTGTAGTCATTCTTGAAGTCAATCCAGCGCCCGGTACGGGTGACAGTCACCTCCCACTCGGTGGAGTAGCGCATGACAATGGACCGGCACTCGGCATTGTAGTTGGCAATGCCCATCTTGAGGACGTCATCGGGGGACTGGAGAAGGAGAAGTCAGACAAGCGAACACATGTGCATGTGTGTGTATGTGTGTGTGCGTGTGTGTGTGTGCGTGTGCGCGCGTGCGGGAGAGGGGGGAGGAAGGGGGGAAAGTAAGCAAAAACGACGGACCTTGATGCCGAGCTTCTTGTCGATCTCAAACTCCACCGGCAGACCGTGGCAATCCCAGCCGAAGCGGCGCTCGACATAGTAGCCGCGCAGGGCCCAGAAGCGAGTGACCACATCCTACGAGGGAGAGGCGCGGCCAATGGAGGGAACAGGGGCGCGGGGGGGGGGGGGGTAGGGAAGTAGGGAGCCAAGAGGAGGGTCAGTCAAGGGGAAGATCAGTCGAGGAGGGGCCGGGCAAGAGGGCCGGTCGCGCACCTTGATGGTGCCGGCCAGGATATGGCCATAGTGAGGCAGGCCAGTGGCAAAGGGAGGGCCATCGTAGAAGGAATAGCGCGGGCGACCCTCACTCAGGCGCAGGGACTGCTGGAAGGCATCGATCTGCTTCCAGAAGGCCAGGATCTCCTCCTCGGACTTGGGGAAGGAGATGGACTCGGGAACTGGAGCAAAGGAGGTTAGACACAAGCTGAAAAGGGCAGAGACAGGCGGATGGAGAAAGGCCGGCAGGGAAGGACACACACCATTGTCGAAGGTCATGGTGGAGGAGGGGCGTGACGATGGTGGCTACGCGGGAGATGCGACAGCGGGATCGGCACGGGGGTCACCGTGAACAGGGAACAAG
>NW_009242971.1:406287-420798 GCF_000388065.1 Fonticula alba | reverse complement strand
CCCCCCCCGAGCTTAGCCCTTTCTCCCAACCACCCCGTGGGTGGCGATGGTCAAGCGTGGCAAGTGCGACTTCGCCACCAAGGTCCGCAACATGCGGGACTCCAAGGCCTCGGGAGTCATTGTCGGAAACCACGACGACAGCCTCTTTACCATGAGCGCCGAGGGTGACACCAGCGACATCAACATCCCTGCCACCCTGGTCATGGCCTCCTCCTACAACATGCTGCTGATCTCCGGCACGCCGGACGGCTCGCCCATCGCCTTCCACACCGACGTCCTTCTCACATCTGATGTGTACTTGACGCTGCCGCTGATGAACGTCCTAGTTCTGACGCTCTTTGCGCCGGCACTCGTGGTTCTCTTCCTCTATGTTCTGTACCGGATGCGCTCGCGCCAGCAGAAGAAGAAGGAGGTGGCCCCGGTTGCCGTGATCAACAAGTTGCCGGTGCAAATTTATTCCTCCGCCGAGGCGGACAGCGCCGAGCCGACCCCCTGCTCCATCTGTCTGGATGACTTTGTCGACGGCGACCAGCTTCGCGTGCTTCCCTGCAAGCACATCTTCCACATCGACTGCGTGGACCCGTGGCTCACCACCCGCAAGCGCCTTTGTCCTCTGTGCAAGGCTGACTGCACTGACGAGGTATCCATCACCGGTGGCCCTGGCGGGGAGTCCCAAGCCGGTGGCTTTTACGGCTCCACCGGGGACGGTTACTCCTCGGCCAATGCCTTTGGTGAGATTGACCCCGAGAGCGCGGCCGGCGGTACCGGCAGCTCGATCAACTACCATTACACCACCGGCGACTACTCGCCGGACCCAGTTCAGGGTGCGTTGTTTGCTGCTGCTGCTGTTGCTGCCGCTGCTGTTGCTGCTCTCTCTCTCTCTCTCTCTCTCTTCTCCCCCTTGTCGCCCGTATCTTTGATTGCCCATACACCCCTATGCCTGGCCTGTGCTTGCCCATGGTGGCCTGCCGTTGCGCCTCTCTCCTTTCTCCTGTCACATCAACTTACACGTTGGCCTTTTCGGTACACTCCCCCCCCTCCCTTCCCCTCGCCTTTGGTCTCTTCCTCCCTCTCTCTCTCTCTCTATGTCCCTCCATTCCAGTGTACCCTGAGAGCGTGTCCGAGTCCGAGTCTGAGAGCAACCCTCTCATCACGCAGGAGGCCTCTCTCTGAGTGTTGGCTGCCCCTCTCCCCCTTTTTTTACCACTGTTGCCTCGCTAGAGATTCGTGCTTCGGCATATGCGTGTGCGCACGTGCTTCTTCACTATCCCATGTCTCTGGAGAAGGAAGGACAACACGTGTGTGGCATGCCGGCCGAAAGGCAGCTCCACCGCGCTCCTCTCCACTCTTTCTTGTCCTTGTTCCACAACACACATACCCCGTGCTTTGTTTTCTTCTCTTCTCTTTGCTTCTCTTCGCCCTCCCTCGCGCGGGCTTTCCCTCTCCCTTCCCCAAGCCCACCTATTTTCGAAGCGCCAGGAACTCCGGGGGAGGGGAGGGGAGGGGGGGGGGGGGGGGACAGGGGAGACACACCCACCCCCACCCGCCCCCACCCCTGCAGCGCTGGTCCCCTCCCGATCCTCTCTTCCCCAGCATGTATGCGTTTATGCGGGGGGAGCATCTTACTTCCGGCCTTCCTTCCTCTCGAAATGCATTCCTTCTTTCCCCCCCCCCCCCTGTCACAGCGAGCAGGTACATATGCATGTCTGCGCAGGCGTGTGTCTGAATTCGTTCTCTGTTCAACGTTCATCTATATTGGGCGAGATAAAACTCTTCTAAGTGCGATGGGGCAGAGCCAGGGGAGGGGGCGGGGGGAATCTGCATGAATATGCCCACGCAAGGCATTCCCAGGGTCAAGCAAGAAGCAGGGGTGCACAGGCAGGAAAAGGCCCGCCCTCTCCTGATCTGACGAGCTCTCCCTGCCCTGCTCGGCTCAGGGGAGCATGATGTATGGCGAGGTATCGGCCAGGCACACCTCGAGCACAGCATCCACAGCGCGCTCCGCGTGGTCCCGCAGATCAGGCTGAGGAGCGGCACCATTGTCAGGCGAGCTGTTGGCAGTAGCAGCAGCAGCAGCAGCAGCAGCGGCGGCGGCCGCCGTCCGGGCATCCTCGCTGGCCTCGAAGGCGGCCACAGCACCGGCCGTCGGCATGCTCAGGGGGATGGCGTCACCGGTGCTGGCTGCAGCCGCGTCGGCAGCCGCAAGACGAGCAGCCACCGTCGACTCGAAATCCCCTCCCACACAGGCAGGATTGGCGCGGACACTGAGCACCGCTCGCCGGCGAACACACTCTTTGAACTTGCCGGCGAAGCCGCTGAAGAGATTCCCCCGAGCAAGCTCGTTGCCAAAGCGACAATCCCCACTGAGGGCCGCCGCGCGGACTTCCGAGCACGCATGCGACTTGCAGTCAGTCCAGTCCATTTGCGCCCGGCAGTGGTCATACGCATGCACCAGCTGGTGATTCATGGCTTCACGGAAGTGTTCGGCCTTGCGAAGATTGTTTTGGCACAGCAAAATGCCCACTGCGGTGCGGTGCGGTGCGGTGCGGTGCGGTGCGGTGCGCCCGGCAATGCACACATTGGCATGTGTGTTAGTGGAAATGTGGGCGAAAGGCATCGCCAAGAGGAAAGGATGGGCATGGGAAACGCACTGGCCGGGTCGAAGCCGGCGGCGATCTCCGGCGGGCAACGCTGGCAGATGAAGTGCTCAATGCCCAGGGCGCAGCCCTTGTCCTGGAAGGAGGGAAGCCGTAGAGAGGCGGGGAGCCTGTTAGCGCAGGGCCAAAACCCATCGTCTGGCGGCAAAGCCATGCATGGACCACATGCGGGAAAGCACTCGCGGGCGCGTACCGCGATAGAGTGCAGCAAAAACTTCGAATGCGAGCTGTTGGCAAGGAAGCGAACACGCGAGAGGCACGTCTCGTAGTCCTTCTTGTCTTGGCCGGTGTAGGAGTCCTGGGGCTTCCCCTGCGGCGGGGTGTCGGCCTCGGTGCCGGGCTCCCGTCGCGGCGGGCCGCCGAAGATGGGCACGCGCTCATCACGATTAAGAGGCGTCCCGGCGATGAAGCCAGACCAGCGATCTTCAGGCGGTCCAGACATGATGAGATGGAACTAAAAAAGCAGAAAGAACGGAAGGGAGGGGGAAAGAGGGAGAGGGAGAGAGGTAGTGAGGGGGGCAGGGGGGAGGGGTGGGAGGGGGGGGGGAGGGAGGAGGACCGTGCGGCGACGGGAGGTGGTCGGGGATCTCCCGGTCCCCCGCCTCCCGGGGGGCCAAAAAGGGAATCCCTTCCTCGGGTGCCTTGGGGCGTGGTCGCGGGCAATGTGGCCCGGCCGCCCCCGGCGAAGAGGTGGCACTTGCCCCACCAAGTGCCAACGCCACGGGACTGCTTCATAGGCCACGGAAAGTGAGCAACACGAGCCCCCCCCCCCCCTTCCGCCGCCGGGCCTGGGGCACAACAGGGGCGATCTGGCGTCGATCTCACGAACCAGGCCGCCCCTCGCCTCCTCTGTGGCCGTGGACCCGCCCTGCGCCCGGGAAGGAGGCCACCGTCGGAGGGCGAGAGTCTCCGGCATGCTGGGCGCCAGAGGAGCACCCCACAGGACCATCGTTTTTTAATATAGATTTTTTGTGGAGGGCACCTTTCGGCACGCATACACACCCACACATACACACGGCGTACGCGCATACACACCCACACATACATACACACTCCGATCCCCGAGCCCTCCTGTTTCCCGGCTGTCAGCCATCCTCTCCCTTCCTTTTCCACCGACACCATGCTCCGCGCCCCGATTGGCCTGGCACCGCGTACGCTGGGCCTTGCTCTGTCCTCGGCCACCCGTCGATCCGTCTCTTCGAGCGTGGCCGTGAGTGCCCACAATCGGGAGGCCTTGGCCCCGGTGGAGGTCGACGGCCTGGCCATGTTCGATGTTGGAGCCGCCCTGCTTGCTGAGGGATGCCACCCGGGGGCCTTCCTGCGCGGGGGCGCTCTGGTGCGGGCCACCTTGCCTGCCATCCGGGACCTCTTCCTGTCAAACACGCCGGATGCCACCGGCAGGCGGTCCCCCAGTCCGCCACTGGTGGCCGATGGCCGGTGGCTGGAGGATCACTTCGGCCCGACGCGCGCCCTCGGGGCTCTTCCGGCCGGTTCCACGGCCGGGGGCGGGATCAGCGGCCTCGTCGGCTGGGATGTCGCCCTGGATGGCCTTCTGGCAGCCGGGGAGCTGCTCCGCCTGCAGCAGGCCTCCTACTCTCGGTCGCACTTTGACTCGGTGATCCATCACTATCGCGAAACGATTGTCCGGGCACTCGGTCGGCGCTTGGACCGGGGTGACGCCGATGTGGCCCCCGGGCCGGATGTATCGCAGCGCGATCGTCAGCTTGAGGCACTGGCGCGCATCGAACGGATCATGCACCAGACCATTGTCCGGTCTTTCGCTCCCGGGGACAGCCTGGCCCACATGGCGGAAGGCAACTTCCTGCCGCTTCACACCTTGGACCTCCGGGCCGATGGGCACATCCAGCCCCATGTGGACAATCTCTCGGCCTCCGGGCGCCTGGTGGCCGGGGTGTCGCTGTTGTCCGGGCGCGTGGTGCGCTTCGAGCAGATGTACACCGATGCCCGGCCGCGCGAGAGCGTGAAGCCCTCCGAGCGTCGGGTGCTGGATGTCCTCCTCCCGCCGGGGTCCTTCTACATGCAGCGGTACGACCGCCCTCTTCCTCTCCCGGCCCCCTTCCCTTCGCTTCTCCCAGCTGCCGGGTCATCCTCCTCCATGGCCCTTCTCCCTCCTGCCAGTGCTTGGACTTTCCCTTTGGCTTTCCTTGCTCACACGCATGCGTGCACGAACATGCGCAAACACACACACGCACACGCACACACACACAACCCCATCAAACAGCGACAAACTTCGTTACGACTATACCCACGCCATCTTGCCTGTCACCCCGGGCCAGGAGACGGTCTGGCCCGAGGGCGCCGGCCAGCGGGTAGTTCCCCTGGAGCCGGCTCGGCGGATTGTCTTCCTCGTGCGCGATCGGCTGAACGCCACCGGGCCCGGACCCGGTGTCGGGGCCGGGGGGAAGGTCTTGGAAGGGACGTACTAGTGTGCACTTGGCCGCTTTTTTTTTGCCCGCATCTCTTCTGCTTCTTCACAGAAAGTGTGCATATGTAAGCAGCCACACCCACCCACAGGCACACATAAAAGCACGCCCACCCACACGCACACACGCATGTCCACGCGGGGCCTTGTCAAATGGACACACGCCGGGCCTTGAATGACAATCATATTCCTGGCCTCAAGGCGTATTTCCGTGGAGGGGGAGGGGGAGGGGGGCGGGGAGGTGTCCCGACATACACGGAGCACGGGAAGGGGGGGGGGATTCAGCTTGAAAGATCGGCCTCGAGGTCGGCCAACATGGAGAAAATGCCACCCGACGAGGCGGCCGAGTCCGGCATGCGCGCTGCCTGTCCAGCAGCCGGCGCGCACTCCACTTCGGTCGGGTACGCATGGACATAGTCCACCTGGGCGACCGGCAGCTCAGGGGCGGACCATGCTGTCGGAAAGGGTGCCGAATGCATTTGGGCGTGGCCACCGGGGGATGAGGGTGAGTGAGGGCAGGGAAAGTGGGACATGGGCGAAAGTCGAAGAGCCCACACGGCGGAGGCATGCATGCAAGTGCGCACTCTCGCTGCCAGCCTTCTGGGTAGACAGGAACAGCATGGCGCCAGGCCAGGCATGCGCTGGAAGCATGGTGGCTCCGGGGATGTCGACCAGCTGGGACAGGAGGCTGGTTTCCTCGGCTCGCAGGGCGAAAAACAGGCCGTCCTCCGTGCGAACCAGCGAATCGCCACCAGCAGCCGGGGTCCCACTGAGCGAGGGGATCGAGGAGGCCGGCAGGCCAAGGGCCTCCAGACGCTCGGCAAATCCCGGGGCCGCAGCCAGGAGGATCAGAAGGCGCATCGGCGCTTCGATCGGGGGGGCCTCCGCACGGGCTACTTGCTGGAGGAGACCCAGCACGGCGGGGCTCCGGTCGAGCAGGGCCCCGGTCGAGGAAGTGTGCTGGGGCGCCGCCGAGGTTGGGGTCGAGGCGTCCGAGGAGGCAGCCGCGCCCACCCGGGGCGGCCATTCAGGTGCCTCGGATGTCGGGCGCAAGGGGACCGGCTGGAAGCGAATGCCTCCGGCGGAAATGATCAGCACAAAGGACCACTCTTCTTCGATCGATGCGCCGGGGGTCGCGCCCAGTGGGGGGGTGGTGCTGCCGGCGCCGCTTGACATGGCCGGCGTTCAGAGGCAGCGCGTGGCGAGGACCCGACGAACGTGGGCTTTTATCAAGCAATGGTATCGTCTGCAGCTGGGAAGGATGAGCCTGCCGCTGGCGCGCCTGTGTACCGGAGGGACGCCGCAAGGGGGGTCAGGCAGGCGGGCGGCTAGATATGGGGGGCGAGGACAAAAAGGCAGGGGGCGGGGGCGGGGGCGGGGGGTGGAGGGGCGAGACAAGGGACAGTGTGAGGGAAGAAGTGGCTTTGGACAGCCAGGACACACAACCGCCAACCCCCATTTTTTCTGCCCCCCCCCCCCCCCCCCCCCGCCCCCCTTTCTGCTGCCAATCAACTTGGGCAGGCGAGCGCGATCGGAGACGACAATGAAAAGTGTCCGATCGGGAGTGGATCACGCCATGAAGAGATCACGCGCGGGACGCGCGCATGCCACTATTAACCGAGTCCCCACAGCATGCCACTATTTTATATCCCGCACTTTGGCTCGGTTTGAGTTGAGGGTTGACGAAGGGGGCGGGGCGGTCGAGATATTAGACAAAAAGCCGTTCGAGGTCCCTCGACAAGCGGGCGCACCCGAACCCTCGGTCGAGTCCATTGGCCGGTGCGCCCCAACCCACTTCCCCCCCCCCTGTCGGTGCCTGTCAGGTCAAGGAAAGGCTCCTTGGGGGCTGGGGGAGGGGGGGGCGGCCTGTGGGGAGGGGGCCCGGCGAGAAGGACAGCGGGCTTTTCCAGGCTCGAAGTCCAGGGCGGGGGCGCGGGCGGGCAGGCTGGTTCCGGATGTTGCGGGTATAAAAGGGGGTCTGGATGACGGCGACTCCGGATGTCCTCGTTACGCCGCACCTGACGAGATGTATGTTTTTTTTCTCTGTCCCTCCCTTCGCCTCCCCTCCCCCCTTTTCCCTTGCTACCTCGAGTGTGCGCGTGTGTTCGACTGGACAAGAAGATGTCTTCATCAGACTTGCCTGAATGTGCCTGTGTTATAAGGCCCAGCTGTTGAAACAAAACGGTTACTCACTGATTGTTTCAGTTTGAGCCACCGCCCTCCCTCTCCCCCCTTGCTCTTCGCCCGCCCTTCTTCCCCCCCTTCCTCTTACTTACATTCCTCCCCTGCTCCCTTCTAGCCCGTCTCATCGGTGCCATGCGTCCGCCTCTTGAGGAGCGGCGCCCGGGCGGGCGGGAGGACGGTGTGTGTGTTGGCTCTCTTCGGAGCTCGCACGCGCGCCGCCTTTCCTCCCACGCCAGGCCCTCCTCCTCCCCCGCGTGCGCGCGCCCCTCCTTCGGGAGGGGCACCCGCGCGCGGGGAATTCTCCGTGTGCGCCCCATTTGTGCGGCCGCGCTCACGCGTATGTGCATGGACCCCATGTATTCACGAAAAAGAAGGAACCCATCAAGAAGAGCATCGCGCCAGGACGGAGGAAGCCCTCTGCGGAGGCCGCCCTCCCTCCTGGCGGCGCCAGCCATATCATACCCACAACCAAAATAGACAGCGCCGCACACATAGTTAGCCCCCCCCCCCGATGTCATTTGTTTGTGCACTTCCCCCTCTCAGACTGTCCCCTGCCGCGGCGGCCTCTCCGCGCCCCCCCCCCTCCTCTTCCCTGTTCTGCCATGCCTTTCGCCGTGGCCAGTTGGTTGTGTGTGTCTTGTCATCGGTGTCCGCGCCGCCTCCCCCCCCCCTCCACACAGCCATCCACCTGCCTTCGCGGGCGGGGGCACCATTTTTGAGCCGGCACTCTCCCTTCCTGTTGTCCTATTTTTTGGCCACCGCACGGGCCCCCCTCTCCCCCCCGCCACGTCCGGCTTTCACACATTCTCTCTGTCCATCATCCTCCCTTTTCGAGGGGGGCATGCATTGTTGACGATTCTGCATTTTTGTCACACGGAGGAGAGCGGAGAAATGTGCACCGCCGCGCGCTTTCTCTCCCCCTGTCATATGTGCGTCGTTCCCCACGGAGGGAAGGTGTATTTGTGGGCGGGAGGAGAGACAAAGAGACAGGACACCTGCGCGCACTAGTTGCCGGCGGCGGCCTTGGCCGCGGCAACACGGCGCTGACGAGCCAGGTCCTTGTTCCGGAAGACATACTTGTCCGAGGTCTGACGGGCGTTGTTGTCGCGGAAGTTCATGCCCAGGCGCTGGATGAACTTGTTGTTCTCCAGGGCCTTGATCATGGAGCGCTCTGCGGGGCAGAAGCGCCGGCCAGCGCAGAGATGCGTCGACGAGAGGACAGAGGCAGAGGGAGACAGAGCGGTCAGGAAAGGGAGGCCCAAAAGAATGCAGGAAAAGAGGAAGGAAACATCCCCCCCCCCCCCCCCGATGGCCACCCTTCGCGCCCCTGGGGGCGACCTGGGGAAGAAGAGACGCACCCGCCCGCTGAGAGCTCGGAATGCGCTGGTTGACCAGGCGCAGCTCGGTGAGGCTCTCATTGACGGCCAGCATGGCCGCGATGTGCTCCAGCCCCTCAGGACCGATGGCATTGGTCTCCAAGTTGAGAACCTCGGCATGCTTGTTCAGGGCCAGACCCTCGGCCAGAGGCTTGACCATGGAGCAGCGCAGGTTGACATTGCACAGGGAAATGGTCTTCACGCGGGTGTTGGTGGCCAGCGCGGCGCCCAGACGGTCCATGACAGCCTGGTCAATGTGCCTGTACAAAAAGAGAGGGAGAGAGGGGGGGGGGGGGAGGGAGTCAGTAAAGAGCACAGCACCATTGTGGGTGCTACACGAGGAGCGCCGGGGCCAAAGCAACAAGCAGGACGCACTCGGCGTGGTTCATGTTCAGATCGCGGATGTCCGGCGAGTCCTGCTCCACCAGGGTGACAATGCGATCGATCTCAGCACGCGCAGCCGTGGTGGCCTCATCGGCGGCCGCCTGGGCCTCGGCCAGCTTCGGGCTGCCGGCGGAGGCCGACGACCCGGCAGTAGCAGCAGCAGCAGCAGCAGCACGATCGACCGACGCATTGCGCACACCGTGCATCATGGCGGCCTCCTCCGCGGTGAGATTCATCTTGGGGGCCTTGGTCACGGACGGCGGCTCGTAGAGGCCCAGGTCGTCCATCAGTTCGGCCAGCTGCTCCTCCGTCAGCTCCACATCGCCAAGCTCCGGGTCGGAGAAAATCAGGGTCTTGGCATCGGCCGGGCTGGAGGGGTGGCTGTCAGCCTCCTCGGCCGAGGTATCAGCAGAGGCCGAGGCGGCGGGCTGCTCGGCGACAGCGGCCTCCTCCTCGGCATCGGTGGCGGCAACGGCCGCCGCCTCCTCCTGGGCAACGGGCGAGGCGGCGGCCGACGCCTCGGACTCGGGCTCCTGCTGCTGCACGGGAGACGCAGCCTCGGGCTGGAGGTCCGGCGACGCGGCGGCCACCGGGGTCTTCTCGGCCTCCGGCTCCACGTCGATGGACACGGCCGGCTTGTCCTCCTCCACGACCGGCTCATCGCCAATGAGGGCGGCCGTGGTCTCGGCCAGACGCGCGCGGCGCTGGTTCCGGGCCAGCACACGAGCGGCCAGCCGGGCCTCCTCGGAATCGTCCTCGGCATCGGCCACCGGCTGGAAGATCTCAATGGTGACACCGGCCGGGGTGGTGGGCTCCTCGACGGCCGGGGCCACCGCAGCGGCAGGAGTCGGCTCCGGCTCCGGCTCCGGCTCCTTGGTGGCAGCCGGCGCGGCATCGGCGACGACCGGCTTCTCGGTGGCCGGCTCGGCGGCAGCCACCGGCGCCGGGGTGTCCTCCGGGGCAGGGGCCGCCACGGTGGCAGCGCCACCACCACCACCGAGGACCTCCTCGTCCAGGTCCTGCGCCGGGGCCGGCTTGGTGGAGTTCTCCACCGCCTCATCAAGTGAGTCCTTGGACACGGTCAGCGGGTCATCGATGTCCATCTCCGCGTGGAAGAACTACAGGGCACCGGGATTTGCACGGGTTAGCATGTGGGCATGTGGGCATGTGCGTGTGCCAGCATGGGCGCCGAGCGCCAAAGGAGGGGTGGAAAAAAAAAGGCAGAAGCCGGGGGCTACACGAACGGGCATCAGGTCGGTCAGGGTGTGACGATGGGTGCGGGCCTTGGACTTCTGGAGGCCGCGAGCCTCCTCGCTGATGCGGCCGACCATGACATACTTCCCTGGGGTGGAGGGGGCCGTGACATAGCCAAAAGTGATGAGCTGCCGAAAATGCGAAGTCGACGTGGGGGCGCGTGAGACAGGGGGATCATCAGGGGGGGGGGGGGGGGGGGGCGGGGAAGGGGAGAGGAGGAGGGCGGGAAGCTCATGTGCACGCACTTCGGCCCCGAGCTGCTCAACAAAGGCATCGATCCCACGGCCAGTGCCGAGGGCAGAGATCTTGTTACGCTGGCCCTGGTAGCCGAGGACGAGCCTGGCAATGGCGGCCGGCCGTGGAGGGGGGGGGGGGGGCACAGAAAGCGCCGAAAGGGACCCGAGCAGGGAAGTGTGTCAGAACCGGGCCATGAGTGCCAGCAGGAGGAAGGGGCAGCAAAGTACGAACCAGTCCTGCTCGCCCTTGCGGACGGCATGGTATGCCTCCAGGATAGTGGGGCAGCTAGTATCGAGGGACATGGGTGCGGAGAAGGGGGCAAGATACGCCGCGCGGGAAGTCGCTCAGCGGAGGGAGGGGGTAGGGAGGGGGGGGGGGGGGGGAGAAGGGGAAGGAAGAAAATGTGCCCGAGGCCTGGGGTGCCTGTAGAGCTGCCCCGGGTGCTTTTGGCCTTCCTCGGGACACGCGATCGTGCGGGCCCCATACTGGGGACTGCTTGCTCAAGCGGGCAGCCCCCTCGGCAGGGGCGACAAAGAGGGAGAGGGCGGCACAGCGAGGGGTAGGGCCCGTGTGGAATACCCCTCTGCCCCAGCTGCCAGGGGCTTCCTCGCTGGGAGCGAATTGCTGCTCCCCTTGGGGGAAGAGGCTCCCAGGCAGCCGGCGCCTGGGCCACGAAATCGGAGCCGCGGCACCACCGGCCCCCAGGGGCGCACCCCCTACTGCCCCGGAAGCCAGCCCAGGGTCGCCCTCCAACCGAAGGGAGTTGGCACATTCCAGCCCTCGTCGGTCTTCCTGGTGGCCGGTGAGGAGAGGGGGGGGGGGGTACGGTGGGGGGGGGGGCCAGGGACGGTCTCTCGAGCGGGGGCGTTCCAATATGTCGCCAGCGGTGCCTGCAGCGGGGGTGCGATCGCCCGGCCGCAGCAGACGAGCCGGCCAGCATTCCGCCGTTTTCTGGATGTTGCTAGTCCAACGGCGCGAGGCTCGCAATCGCCCCTCCTCCTGGCGGCGAGGCTGGATAATAGACAACACACACACACACACACACACACACACGAATCTGTTGACAACTCAGTGACTCCGCCGGTGTGTGCCGACGGAGCCAGCCGCAGGGGAGATCACGTTTGGCCCCTCGCGGTCAGGCGCGGCCGCCCGATCGAAGGGGCGCCCCCCAGCCCCGCGACCAGGCAACTGTGCATGTCCGCCCTGCCCCCTCCCTCTGTGCCTCCCTTTTGTCCACCTCCTCTCGAGCCGCCAACATGTCTACTCTTGCCAAGCCTTCCCTCCTTAAGCGGTGCGCTTTGCGCCTCCAGCCTCTCTCTTCCATCCCCCTGTGCCGCAGCTGACACACACACACACACACACACACACACACACACACACACACACACACACACACACACACACACACACCACGCACCCAGCGTTGTCTCCATTCTGGAGCGCCACGCGCCGCTGGCCTTCGCCGGGTCCTGGGACAATGTCGGCCTCATCATCGAGGCCCCCCATGAGACCTTGGACTTCCTCCCCCCGCGCCCGGTCTCCGCCAACGCCACCCACGAGTGCATCCTCCTGACTAATGACCTGACGCTGCCGGTGGTCCGCGAGGCCGCCGCCCTCGGGGCCAGCGTCATCGTCGCCTACCACCCGGCTCTCTTCGGCAAGACTCGCCGGCTGACCACGCAGGATGACCGCCAGCGCATCGCCCTGACCTGTGCGGCTCTCGGCATCAGCGTCTACTGCCCGCACACCGCGTGGGACAGCTGCGAGGGTGGCAGTGCGTCGATCTCCCTCTCTATCCCATCGCACCTGTGCACCTTGCCTCCCACTGACCATCTGGCCCCTTTGGCCACTCTTCCTCCCCATCCAGTCAACGACTGGCTGGCCTCCATCGTCGGCCGCGCCTCGAGCCAGCCCACCTCCGTTCGCCCGATCAGCCAGTTCACCGGTGCCGCGGCGGCCGCCGCCCTGGAGGCCGGCCAGCCGAACGCCGGCGAGGGCCGCATTGTCACCTTCGCCGAGCCGGTTGCCCTGTCCTCCATCGCCGACGCCCTGAAGGCGGGCCTGAAGCTGGAGTACCGTAAGTCCCCTGTCCCTGCTTTTCCCCCGAGCCTGCTTTCCCTTGCCAGCCGCGTGCCCCCCCCCCCCCCCCATTTGCTGACCTCGTGCCGCCAACAGTGCGTTGTGTCCTTCCGGACCAGGCGACCCCGGTCGCGGCTGGCCAGCAGACCGTCAGCCAGCTGGCCATCTGTGCCGGCTCTGGCGCTTCGGTGCTGGCCGCGGCCGGCCCCGGTGTTGACGGCTGGCTCACCGGCGAGATGGGCCACCATGAGGCCCTCAGCGCCGCGGCTCGCGGTGTCAGTGTCCTCCTCTGTGAGCACTCCAACTCCGAGCGCGGCTATCTGACCGACGTGATGCAGCCGCTGCTGAAGGTGCGTCTCTCTCTCTATCTCTCTCCCTATTTGTCTCCCTCGTCCTTCTTCTGCTCACCTCCCCCTCCTCCTGCCGCTCTGAAACCGCCTGCGATAACAATGGCCCGTCCACTGACACACCTGTCTCCCCGACTGCTGGGTACCACCGGCTCGGTCGAAAATAGGAGAAGCTCCAGAGCGACCAGGTGTCGGTTGTGGTGAGCCAGGTCGACCGGGACCCGATCCAGCTCTTGTAAGGGGACACTGCCTGGCTCTCGCCTCTTGCCCCCGCTCCCTGCGCTTCGCCGGCTATGCGGGCCGCGACATGCGCCTCTCTCTCTGTCTCTATCTATCTCTCTCTCTCTCTCCAGACGCACACCCAATACATGAGGAGCTTCCCGACTCTGACGCCTCGGGGATCGCCCTTCGCGCACTGCCTGGCAAAATACGTACACATGCCAACCCACCCCGGGAGCAGGCGGACATCGGCTCGGTGCTCACTGGACCTGCGCGCCGCGGCACCTCCCGTGACTGGCGAGCGGTCGCCTCGTGCTGACACCGATTGACAAGCTCCCCCCACCCCCACCCCCTGGTGTGCCCGATCTTCCCCGTGTCGCCAGCCGGGTCTATCAAGAATTGGACGAGGGATTCCGCGGTGCGGGCAAATGTAATCTGGACGCCGGGCAGAAAGTGCCGCGATCTGGCTGGGGCCACAGGCCCGGGAAGAGGAGGCCCAGTGCAAATGAATCCCTTTGCGATGCACATGGTGGTGGCCCCCTCTCGACGATGGGATGTGCATTTCTTGGGATGCATTTAGGTGTAATTATGTATATTCGTGTCTGAGGGGAGATCGCGCCCAGAGAATGGCAGCGGCCTTCCCTTCCGTCTCTCACCATCGGGAAATCAAGGACAGGGAGGGGGGCGAGGAGGAGGAGGAGGAGTATGAGGTAAAAGGCAGGGAGGCCCGGGCATTCAAGGGAGGCAGGGGAGCCCAGGGAGATGAGGGCGGAAGGGCCGGCGTGTGTCTGTCTAGGTATGATATGATGGCGGGACACCGGACTGTCATTCTCCTGTTTGGAGGAGGGAGATGCTGGCTGTGAAAAATCTGCCTGGCATGCTGTGCATGCCGGGCGCGGGCCACCTGCCGTCAGCACGACGCTACCACACATACACGGCTCCCTGGGGGGAGGGGGAGGGGGCTCTCGGTGCTTCAGAGAGCGGCGCGAGTGCTGGCAGCGGTGACCACATCGTGGATGGCGTCGGCCACCTGGGCGATGTTGGTCTCGTTCAGGCCCGGCACACTGATGCGACCGTTCTTGGCCATGTAGACGTGGTGCTTGCTCATCATGACCTCACACTGGGCATCTGTATACCCACATGCGTGTACCATCACAGGAAGCGGTGGACCATGCCCAAGGGCGGGAGAAGGAGAGAGGCCGTCAGTAAGCCGGGACCAGGTGATCTGCTTTCGCCCATCCAATGGTGCCTGCAGATGAGGGGGGGGGGGGGGGGGGGGGGGGGGGAGCCAGGGGAGAAGGCGAAAAAAAGGAGGAAGGAAAAAGAAAAAA